>NC_134645.1:3682500-3982500 GCF_030463565.1 Pelecanus crispus | reverse complement strand
ATTTGCTGATACAAAGCTGTGTGGAAACCGCAAACCTCCTCCAAGGAGAAGGAAATCTCACTTGGGACCGATAGGGTTACCTGCCAAATGTTTGAAGTGCCCCCGATTTCCAGCCAAATACTCATCTACATGGTGTTTGTTGCCGAGTGCACTCTGCGTGTGTGTATGTAAACTGATGTCAGCCTGTTGCCGCTGTGGGATGTTAGCGGACTTCCCAACAGGGTGATCTTGCACAACAGCCATCATTTGACTTGCTCTGTGGTTGCACGTGTTGTTCTAGTACGTCCCCGGTGGCCTTTGTGCAACCTATTGCTCGTGCAGCTGTCAGTCCGTGTTCAGCCCTAAGTTATTCCAGCTTCTTCCAGGTGCTCAGTGCCTCTCTTCCCCAGCCTGTTTCCCAGATGGGAAAGGCTGTGATCCCACCTGGTGCAGCCAGAACCGGCTTGGCACGTCCCTGTCATTGCAAATACCGGAGCCGTGGCAATCCCACTGGGACCCAAGTGGTCCAGCACGTCCTGCTGCAGAGCTGGAGCTGAGGACTGTCCCTGGATGAAAGCTGCCTTCCAGGAGAGGAGTTGCTCAAAGCGTATGGCTGTACAAGCAATGCTTACCCTCCGTCAAGATAAACCACCCTGGGGAGGCAGCTCCGGGAGGTGCAGTTTGCACCTCTTTGTACAGGCCGAGGTGTGAATTGAGTGAGGAAGCAGCCGGGATTTGGTTCCTTGATGGGGAAACCACCGGGATTGTTTTCCACCAGGCACTAAGGAGAAATGGACAGCCATTTTGCCCTCGAATTCCAATTTGCCGTCCTCGCCCACATTGCGTTTTTGGGTCGTAACAATCTGGGAAGCGGGTTTATGGGAGATCCAGCACCTCCTGCCCCTCTCCCGTAGAGCGGGACCGTACCGCTGGGCTGGGCTGCGTGTGCAGGTGGGAGGAGTGGTGGGCCTGGTGACAGGCCTCGCTTCTCTGCCTTCACTCTTTAAAATCACTAAAAGTTGTTTCTGTTGCACTTTCGGTTGGTACTTGAATGCAAAATCATGCTATTTTGAAAGGTAGCAAAGATCCAAAACTATTAATATGGCGTGGTTTTACGTGCAGAGCTGGGTGTTGACAGAGTTGAGTTTTCTTCATTTTTTGAAGTTGCGGAATTGCTCAGGAGTAACTAAAAAATGCTTTTCTGCAAATTTCACAGGAAACATTGCACCTCTCTTACCTGTTCATGTTTCTAGAATACTCCGAGCGCAAAGGAGGGCATTTAATGAACTTAATGAATCCATCAATTAAAGAAAATTTCATATGCCTTCCATGATCTGCTTGTTATTTCAAGGCCAAATTCTATTCAACTCAGCCCCGTAGTCGCTAGCAGATATAATATTGAAATATATCAATTGTTACGTGCGGCATATTTTTAAAAAGAGATATCAAGTGAAGGGCATTAATGCATGTATTACACAAAGATAGAGACGTGTTAAATGCTTTCGCAGAAATGATATAATACAAGTGTTTTAAGAATCCTCTGCAAATTAGCCTGCGTTTAGTCATTTTCTCTATTAAACAAAAGTTAGAGAAATTATTGCTAGCAAACAAAAATCTATTTTAGACAAACACAATATGTCCTGAAAGATCCAGTTTGTCATGCCAATAGTCTCGTTGCCTGTGATTTGTATATTAAAAAGATTTTAATTGCCCAGGTAAGTGCCTGCACCTGCTAAGACATTGAATATTAGAGCACTTTATTCTAATCTCTTATAATATAGGGCACACTTCACCCATAAAATTATTCTCTACACAATTATAGCTCAGTTTTGCTGAGGTAGAAAGTGCAACTTAACAGTTTGGTTTTACTCATTATTATTAAAATCATGCAAATTAGGATCATTAAGTAGCAGTTGTGTGGTTAACTACTCAATAGCCTGGTCACTGTTTTTCCTTTCCACTACAAACAATTATAGGGATGGAGATGTGTTACCTCCCAGCTCGGGCTGTGCCGGGTGGGGAGCGGGGTCTGGAAGCGTGGGGAGCAGCCCAGAGACCCCCAGGATAACTCCTCCTCGCTGGAGCTGCCCTTTGTTTCAAGGGCAAAAGTTTCCTTTAGCTCTCCTCCAGGTTATGACTGCTCGAGGCATCTCTGACCCGCTCTCCAATGGGGGTTGGACATCCGGCAGTTGTATGGGGCATCGGTGAGTGGTGGTAGAGGTAGTGAGACCTTTCGTGGGAGGAACAGTGTTTTTGGAGGCACCGTCCTGTCCCCGCAACTCCGGGGTGTAGCACAGCTCTCCGTCACATAGGGCCAAAAGCCGCAGTCAAGATCTAGCAGCCTGTTAGGACCTTTGAGCTGTGATTAAGAGTGAGTGAAATAGAAACCATAAGCTCTCCAGCACATGATGAAGGAAACAAAGTCAGTATACTGTAAACCAACCTCCTTGTAGCAGTCATGCATAAATCCAACAATGGGGCCTGTTGGAATCCAACTGAGGGATGCCCAGGGTTTGTTTTGACCACTGAATTATATGAGCTTTGAGTCCCACCCAGTTTCTGAGTGTTGCGCATCCTTAACATACACAATCTGATAATCTCTCTCTTGAAGAACGGCACTGTATTTCCTATCTGACTTCTGCATCGTTAGTATCATCCTGTCTCTTCCTGTGCTGCTCAGTGCCCTGTTTTGTCTATTCAGATGTCCCTAAAGCAGCTCAAAAGTCGCTGGAAAATGGAGATACGTCTAATATTGCCATCCGTTTTGTGTAAGCTGCTTGTTTTTCTCGTACATCATTTTTCCACTTAACTGGGAAATTTGTGATTTCAAAACGTAGAGGTTTGTTTTGAATTGGAACAAAAGCACAAAGTTGAAATTGCCTGTGAAAAACACATTTCTAGGACATGCTATTTTGAATTAGTCAAAATGTTCTAGTTCAATAAATCAAAAGGTTTCATTCCAATTATGTATTTCTTTTCTTTTATAATTAGGAATATAATGTAAAGTAACAGTTCAGAACAACTTTTTGTTTTGCAATGACTAATTGACTCACTCTGTTCCAATGAAATTTAATTTTAGAGTTTATTCTCACCAAAACACTGCGGTTCAATTTTGTTCTAAATGAAATTCTATCAAAATGTGCTAGCTCCTGCACCGAGTTCCTATCTGACAAAATGGCATTTCCTGATGGAGAACGTTTTACCCCAGCTGCTTTGACCAGCTCTTGCCTAAGTCCCCAAATCTCTAAACAAAATAATGATATTCATTGCTCTCCCCCATTATACCTTTATTGAAAGAATCCCATGCAGCTGAAGAGGAAAAATGCCGTGCTCTGGAGCCCAGGATACTTTACGTAGTTCTTAATTGCAGCTAGGAAATACAATGCAACGGGTCTGCGCTACAGACACTGGTTCAAATTAATCTCTGGAGTAACTCCAGTGCCTTTAGTGGAGTTGCTCCAGGAATAAATTTGACCCCCCTGTTTTCATCCAGGTGGGTTTCTTTAGATATCGCAAGGTAACTGTGTGGCCAAAGGATTTATCATTCTCATAGACAGCTCCTGCAGGTCCTGAAGCATGTTGCTGTAGTTATCAGGGTGATTTGTTTTATTTTGTCATACATGAAGGAGGAAATAGTAATTTTCTTTAGGTGTGTAACCCAGAAATGCCAGTGTTCAATGCATGCATATAGCTATTGGGGCGAGGAACCAGGACGCCTGGGGTTCAGGGTGAGTTTCCACCCAAAATTGGGCTTACATTGAGGCTCTTTGGCAATGCAAGGGGGGCTTAGAGGAGCCGTAAATGTAAAGGACCTGAAATTAGGAGTAAATATACCTCTTCAGACAGCTGCTCACCAAAGTGGTAGTGAAATCCATCCTTGGCAGGTGTGGCTTGGTAACTTCTATAGGAGCAGAAGAGTTAAAGATGTTTCTAGTAAGGAGTGTGGATGGACCAGAAAGCTACCAGTGTATGCATAACAGGAATTATTTGGGATATTTAAAGCGGAAAGAGTAATGGGACGAAACTGAGCTAAGGAAAAGTTAAAGTGATGCAGTGGAAAAAAAATACGGTCTAGTGATCTGTGGACTGGTCTCCCAAGACATCTAGGAAAGCCATGCCATGCTGGCCGGTGAAAACCGTGGTGGCAATAGACTGAAAGGAAAATATTTTACTTGTCAGCAGGATGGACAAGGTGCCCTACGGGATTTTTAGAGTGATTCAAGGAGTATTTGTTTTCATGTTTTGTTTTCTAATTGACCAAAACATGTACAGCAGAGTCTCACAGGACTGTGCTGAGCCAAAACTCTTGCTGAAGTCAGACGAAGAAGAACTTCTGAGCCTGGCCTGTTGGAAAATGTCCATGGGTGAAAGTGTAGGAGGTATGAAATGCAAGAAATTCCCTCCAAAATGCTCATTTTGCTGTACATCCTCCCTACAGGAGACATGTTTGTAATTAGCAATTGCTTCCAGTAAATGGCTCTGATCATGACGACAGTCCAATTTGAAGGAAATTATTGTAAAAACACGATTTATGGATGGGCCCTTATACTAACAAGTGCCTGGCCGGTGGAATGTCTCCATTTGCAGCCAAGCATTTGCCAGCCGTCGCGTGAAGAGTTAGGTTTATGGCTCGCCTGCCACAGGCGTCCTTCTGTGTTGTGGGGAAAGAAACACCCTCCTGAAGATGGCTGATCTTCTGCACCGTGGCATTTCATGGTTAATGTACACCACAGCGATGTGTGTAGTCTCTGTATATATTGGCTTTGAAGGATACAACCCATGAAGAAACCTCTTAAAAAGGACTCTCATCTTTTTTTTTATTTTTTTTTTTTTTTTTAAGGCACTTAGAATAATATTGTCTCTTGATGTGCTGCTGATATAAAGTCCTTATTGTTAGATGTCCCATGGGGGAAATCCCTTTTCTTTCTCACCAGCTGGAGTGTCTGGGCTTGGCATCACTGAAGAATGAAATCTTTCCCCATTTGCTCCATTCTTTATGAGACTTCACTACCTCTTTAGGCCAACACGGTCTCTCTGGTATCCCTGCACTGCAGAGGATGATCCTTGTGTGTTGACCATCAGCCTCTCCTGGTTGTCTCTTGTCCCGTGTGTCACCAAGGGTACCTGTCCTTGTCCTACTCTTTCCAGCGCCCTCGGTGGTTACACACGTGCAACACACACACGTGCAGCTTAACACTCTCGCAGTGCTGGCAAAGAGGAGTTTTGACAACCTTGTCGTTGAATTTTAGCCCCCTCAGGGCTAAAATTGCCCTATCGCTGAATGCCCAAAGGGAGGAGAATACACTGAAAGCTTATGCTTTTTTTATGACTATTATTTTGTGTATTTCCAACAAGATCATTATTCTGTGACCGCATCCTTACCTCGTGAATCAAATCTGCAAGCACAACAGCTCCTCGCCATACAGGATGCTTCCCTCTTGGTTTGTTTTTCTAAATCATAAATATTACAAATTCTGGAGAAATTCTATAAACAAACAGGTTCATCTCCGAACTCATCAGGACAATGCTATGTTTATATAAACTGCTACTTGTGATGATGGGGTATATGGCACTTTTTTATTGCAAGCAAAGGACATATTATTCAAATAAATGTAAGGAAAATAAAATGAGCTCGATAAAATTGGGATGCCCCTAGCAATCAGAGTTTCACTTTAAAATAACAATAATAATTGAAGCGCCATTCTGCTCGCCTGAACCGCAATCAGCAGCGCCGTACTCTATTTGCTTCCATGGGCCCCCTCGTGCTTTGAGGTGCTTTCCAGCCCAAGCAGGAGAAGAGGAGTCTGACCTTGGCGCAATCGTCTTTCGCTTTGGAGTCTCAGCAAGCCCCATTTGCAACTGAGCATAGAAACTGCGGCGGCTTCACTTCCCCATCAGGACCAAGCGCACGAGAGGCGCGTCGGCAAACCTGGCATGTGCCGGGGGTAAGGCAGCAGAAGCCGGGCAATTTGGGTTGAAAGTCGCAAGCGAATCACAAATGTCAGAAGTTTCTTATTGTGTGCAAGCAATGCGTCTGCGGTGGTGAGGAGTTATCCCAGCACGAAGTGAGCATCTCAGAAATGGGCTGGAGGTGAGCTGGAGCACCTCGCCCCGCTGATGGACGGGCTGACCCATGGTAGGACCTGGCTCCATGGGGCCTTTGCCTCCCAGCTTCGCCTGCTGACCTCAGTGCTTTCATCCAGAGGAACCGCACATGCATTTATCACGCAACTTTATGAACAGTGAAGGTTTATTACGTTGCACTTAGACCTCGTTTAACCTTTTCTCGGGAAGCAATGCTTTAAAGTGGGATTGTGGGAGTTTGCAAAATCCTGGCAAGCCGCTTCCTGAGCGGGGTGTACACAAGGTCCCCCCAAGACAACATGCAGGTGCAAACCCCACATGTTCTGCCTTCGTTTTTCTGCCATGAGGCAAAATATTGTAGCCTGGTAAAGATTTATCAGAAGACATAATTTTAGATTTTTTTTTTTCCTGTTTGATTTTTTATTTTTAAGTTAATCTCTGGCTCAAAAATGCATGCATCTCCCTCTTCCATGGTGGCACCCGCAGCCCCAACACCCCTCTGTGCAGGTGGCCTTGGGGTGGTCCTCAGGCCCAAAGACCTCCTGCAAGCTGTCGTGCTGCTCAAAAAGCTCTTCTGCTGGAGGGAAAAGTGAGAAATAGAAAACTAGAGCTGAATAGTACCAAAAGCTTCCTGGCAGGAGCAGTCCCCCGGGGGAGCTAATGCAAATCCCATCACTTGGGATGTTAAAAACTTGAGTGAATGAAGTTTCCGCCTAAAGATAGTGGGGGAGCACCCTTCATGGGTGAGGAAGGGACTTGGGAGACTCCAAAGGTAGTCTGTTTCCATGGGTAGTTTCAGTGATTTCCATTCATGTCCTGGATCGGCCCTTAGTGTGTAAAATGTTTGTGCCACTTGGGGAATGGAAAAACACGATGAAAAAGATGCGAGAGATGATTAAGAGTGTTTAGTGAAATTAAGAAAATCTTAATTCTGGCAGAGGAAAAAAACCCTCATTGTTGGTTTCTGCAGAGTCAAAAAATTAATAAAAATAGCCATATCTGTAAATTGTCACCACACCAAGCCTGGGTTGCAAACCGTGAATCCCCTCGAGTATGCCCATGTTGCTCCCTTAATGCTGCTGAGTTAGGCTGCTGGCGATCCAGAATTGGTGCCACCACAGTGCTGTGTAAGCTGGGTAAAGAAAATGAGTGTTTGGTTAGATGCTATTTTGATTTACTTGGGTTTTGGGTTTTTTGGTTTTTTTTTTTTAAATTTTCTATTTTGTACTTACATTCTTCTTGGGTTAAAGGGTCAGTTTGCTGGCATGATATCTTATACTGATACATTTTTCTTTGTTTCAAAGCACCCCAAGTACTTTGCAGTAAATACTGCAATTAGTAGAGGCCACACAAATGAGAAAGAAAAGATTAGCGCTGTTTATTGGGTCCGCCAGTCCAGTTTTGTGTGAACTCAGGGTTTTCCCTGGCAGGGAATACCCTAGTATCCAAGCTTTAACTGGGCTTTGAGCATCTCGCACCCGATGTCCCCTCCACTTTCTTGAAAATCTTCTCACATAGAAGCTCATAAACACGAAGGTTCCTCAACATTGTCAATGAAGACATTTCTTCTTACAAAGTCTGAGCCTCTGCTAGATGCAGACAAAAATAAATACTTGTAAAAAGGTCTTCCAAGTCAGTGGCAAACGTTAACAGAGGTTGGTATCAATGATTTCCTGTAGCTCGGGGAATGAGCGGAGGAGTTGTAGAAATGGCTACATTTAAGGTGGTTGGGCCAGAGAGTGCTGCTTGCAAGGCAACTTGACAATTAAATCAATAATTTACCTAGTGGTATGACTGCAATGGGTTGAGTCTTCCCAAGTCAACTTAGAGGTAAGCAAGAATGTGCCATAACAGCGTGTTTTTGAACTGCAGCATAGAGACTTAATTGATTTACTCTTTATTCTTTTCAAAAGACAGCTGAATGTCAAAGGTCTTTCTTTTGTGAAGTACTGGAAAACCCGTTGTCAAACAACCTCTACTCATTTAATAATTTATCCCATTTTGTAAAAGAAAGGCAGCTGACACGCAGTAAATCTAGTCCATGTTTAAATTACTGCATTGAACAATAATAAGAGGAATGAATAATCTAGTACATCTATTTAAAATTAAACATATATGAAACTGTTTTTCGAAATGATCACCAAGGGCTATAGTTTAAAGGCAGGACAGAAACCATGAACAGAATGAAAATGCCGAACAGTAGTTTGCAAGTGGCAGCAGAATTATTTATTCTATTTTTTCTATACATAAGGAATAGAGCTAAATGAACAATGTTTAAGCATGTCAGAATTTCATCAATTTTGCATGAGCATTCACAAATATCCTGGTGGGGGTAATTGCTTGCAAATACATTTAAACTAATGATATGTTATATCCTTACTTGATATAAAACTATTAAAAGATACGTTATTGCATTTGACAATGCCATGAAGCTGGGTCAAAGCTTAATGACAGATTTCTGCATTCGTAAATTAAGATACACTCTGCTGGAAGCAAATATTTTGTAAAAATAAAAGCCATCTACTACGAAAGTTTGATCATTGATCTAAGGTTGCTTTTTGGTTTCTCCAAGCCCTGGGCTTGCAAAACTAGAGGAAAGGGAGATTCCTTTGCAAAGGCAACTCGGAAAATCCGGTGTGGCTGTTCCCCATGCAACAGGACTAACAAGGCTTGTCAAAGGTGTCGTGTGGTTTTAGGAGTCTGACTTGAGGAATGAAGCTTATGCATCGGCTGGTGAGATTGCTTGGGTTTCCTGAAGGAAGAGCTAGATGGTTTATTTTATCTAAAGTTGAGGGTGCTGGGGAGGCGTTTTAGCCCAGGAAGAAATTCAGAAACTGGTACTGAGAGCATCAGAAGACTCTGAAGAAGCCAGTCAAATTGAGGTTAGTGTGATGAGCTCGTTAAGGTCTGGCCACGTCCTCCCTTGCTCAGATGGCCACCTGAGGCATCCCTGGTCGGTTCGGCGCGGCAGGAGCGTGCCACAGAGCAGCTCTGTGTGCATCAGCTGTTACTTTGGTTTTTCCTTGACTGCAAGCGTGCATAATGTGGCACTATGCTGGTGAGCAATTTCAGTTATTTACTGGAGATTATAATAAATATGAAATATTTAGAAAAAATGTCCACAGGATGCAGCCAGTCAGCCTTCAACAGGAAATGGAAAGGTCTTGGAGTGGGGCAGATGGCTGGAAAATACCGCGTTGTCCCAGGAGAAGCTGTAGGTTGTTACGACCGTAAGAGATACTGATAAACTTTTACTAATGGTTTCTGGGGAGTTTGAATTCTGTGATGATGTCATTACGTGGCTATGCGTTACATCCATAATCGCAAAGAAAACATATCCCTCGTGAAGGGCGATGCATCCCACAGAGACGCTGCAGCGCATGTACAGCAGCAAGTAGGGAAGCAGCAGGAGTAATGATAAATTCTCTTTTACCGCGTCCAGAAAGCTGCCCCAAACCGCTGTGATGGCACTGTCAATGAGGCCAGACGGGTCCCGGCCCGTGCCCGGGAGCCGGCCCCAACGCTGGCATTGCGGTGGTGGTTTGAGCATCTGCTCCGGGATGTTTTATGTTCCCGCTCGCAGCGCCTTTGCTGCAGCCTGCGGTCCTCCGCTGCATGGCAATACTGAAATATCCTTTCCCGTCACCTCTCGCGCTCTCTTTCGCTCTTTGAATTGCTCCGATTCCTAACATCGTTGAGGGTTATTATAACCTCCCTTCGTAACGTACTATAAATTTTATTATAAAGCACAAATTCTTCGGCTCCCAAGCCCCATCTTACAGGGAGACAGCGCACGGTAGTTCTTCCGCTCGCAGTAATGTGAGCAGAGAGCTAATGAAGGTCTTTATGTAAATTTTCCAGTTATCAGGTAAAATCTTCACATCGAAATCTGTCACATGTTATAAAAATTCTTTATGTTATCAAATGCTAATGATAACTCAGAACACAGAGCCCACGGAGGAGCTTTGAAATCCTTCATAAAAACTGCATTCGGCCCCAGCAACCGGAGCCTTGAATTTCTACTCCGACTACTCCAGTTTGTAATTAGCATAGTGCAGGCTTCTCTGCCCTCTGAAACCATAATGTTAATTACAAAAATTACACTGTGTTTAAAAGTGCAATTAAGAGACTGTGCTGCACAAAGGGAGCCGTGGAACGTCTTTGCACACTTTGAAGCCAGGTCACAACGCAGCCCATGAAAGGGAGTCCAAGGCTCGCTCCCCGCTAAAGGCTTGGGAAGATCATAGGGAGATCTCGGCTAAAATGAGCTCTGGTGGGCTCTGCCGAGCCCTTAATGAATAATACTCTTCCTTGGGAGGGAAAGTGGTAAAAGGCGGCGGGGGGAAGAATATTGAACTAATTAAGGACCCGATCCTGCAGTGTTTTTTGCATCTGGTTGGGATGACTTGCGGTGGTGAGGAAGTGCAGGATCAGGCCCTCAGAGGTCACGGTGCAAACACAGCAGCAACCAGCCTACGATTGATACAGTATTTGCATGGCACCTGAAAGCAAAAAAAAAAAAAAGTTCCTTTGTGTCTTTGCTGTATTGAGTAACTTGGAAAGAATTTAATTCTTCTGCTCCAGTCCTTGGCTGAGGGTTTGTTCTGCTCTGCGGAACTGGGGCGTCCCTGGCGATTCGGGTGGTGCTGGGGCCAAGCGCGGTGGTTGCCAGTCGAGGGAGCCCTTGGTCCTGCCTGCGGATCTTCCCCCCTTCAGCTCACATAGAGGGGCAAAGGCAGCTCCTAAATATTTGTGGAGAGGCAAGAAAAACACAGAAAGCTGAAATGCACAGCACCAAGCGTTGCGTGAAAGACTTGGAAAAACAATCGCAAAAAGAAATTTTTTTTTTCTTAAAACCATTTAATAATATGAACTTTGGTAGTCCGCTCCACCAAAGGCCTTCCAAGTGCCTTGCACAAGGCGTTAATTAATTAATTAAGACCCAGAGCACCCCTCTGTGGTCGGTATCTGCACACCAGCTTATAAATAGAGAAACCGAGGCACGGCCGGCGGCGGGAGGTGGTGCGGGTGGCTGCGCCCAGGGCAGGAGAGCCCACGGGGCCCCATCCCTTCCCTCCGCACCACCAAAATGTTGTTCTCGTGCATGTGCCCGGCTGAAAAAAAAAACCCAAAACCGGGCAGCTCTGTGGCGTCGGCTGCCGGTGGGTGTTTTGAAGGAGGACGATGCGGGTAGCGAACACCCCGATGCCACTCTTGCAGCTCTCTGCCCGAGGCGCAGTCCCGGGCCACGCGCTGCCCTTCGCCGGCACAAACCGGGCGCTTGCGGTGGCGCGCGTGGGGCAGGATTAGGCCACACCGGCGTGTGAAAGGCTATCGGCCCGGCTCTGATACGAACCGTGAGCTGTCACCTTTATGTAGTCTTTCCTTGAATTTTCCGGTAACTTTTCCATATAGCCTCATGTAAAAAAACTTCAATAACTGTTCAATAAATCATCAACCTGACCTTTTCCAGTAAAAACGAGCACTGCCACGGGTGACGCCAAGTGTGTGTGTGGTGGGAGTGCAGGGGGAAGGCAAGGGGGAGCCCAGCTTCGCCAAGAAACTTCAGTGCAACCGGCAGCCTCGGGTTTATTTTGCTTTGGTGCCTGAACTCCACCCCCCCCCCGCCCCCCCCCGCCACTTTCCTTCTCTTTGCCTTCTACCTGCCCAACTGGTTATAGACCCAGACAGTTTACATATGTGATCCTTCCTATTTAGAAAATTAATGGTGTTTTCTGGCTCCAAATCACAGCTTGTGGTGCTCTGCAGGCGATGAAAAACTTGGCCAGCTTCAGCAGCAAAGCAGCCATTAGAAAATTAACCCTTGGTGGCAAAAGAGCAAAGGTACCCCAGCGAGGTCCAAGAGAAGTGGCAGGCTGTAGCTTTCAGGTGTACCTACATATGTTAGCAATGTAAAACCAGCGCAGGCAGTCCCCCCGGAGAGTGCCCATCAAGCGTGTTTGTAGCTGGATACTGTGGAGAGGGCATGGCCATATCACTTGGCAGCGAGAGCGACCAATATGCCACGATTTTCATTAGAGCACAAGAGAAGTGCTGAGCTGAGATTATGAAGCGGAGATGCCTCTCTTAGCTCTACCTGACTGCAGAGCGTTTGGGTGTTTGCTGCGTGGGTGCTGCTCCAGTTCCCCACCGGTCCAGCGTTAGCTGTTCACGCACCTCTGTCATTTATCGGTGGCAGCGGTGCACGGGAGCGAAAGTGAGTATTGCAGAAAACTTAAATTAAAAAAAAAAAAAAAAAAGGGCTTGTGCATCACTGCAGACTTCTTTTTGGCTTTGAGGTGTGAACTCTTCTGCGTCGCAAAGGGCAGCACCCAAAACCCGTGGGTTGTGCGAGTGCAGCGCATCGCCCCTGAGGCAGGGAGGGGGGAGCGGTCTTGGGGACGCGTGATCCGCTTGTGGGTTTTGCAAAGATCTTGAATTTCCGCAATATGGAAGTTGTTGCTTTGTGCTGGGGGGTTCAATGGGGCTTCCCAAACTGCCCCAAAGCAGGGAAAAATAAAATGGAGCATAGGGAGGAGGAGTAGCGCCGTGGGTCTGAGTGCCCCAACTGTGTGCACCTCTCATGGTGCATCTCCCAGGGGAGTGGAGCAGGTCTGCACCCAACACCCTTCCCTGCTCTGCGGGGATCCCCAGGGTGCCCCCGAGCCCTGCGGGGTGGCCGTAGCACGGGTTAGGGCTGTGCTGCCTCTAATTTGGAAGCAAACGAGGCAGTGTTATTTTGAGGTGGCCTTGGGACAGGGCAAGCAGGAGGATGCTGCGGTGACACCGGTGCCGCTTTTCCTCCTGGTGAGCCGAGGGGGCTCTGGCGGGGTTTTGCAGCGGGCTCTCTGCAGTGGCCGGTGGTGCTGCGTGTGGCTGGGGGATCGCCCTGGCACCACCCCCTCGGGAGAGGCTTCGGTGCCGCTGCACCATGTCAAGTGATGCAGAGGAGCAGGGGCCGCCGGTTGGGTTTTGCTCCTGGCTCCCTCCTGCTAGGCAAGGACCGAAGCATCTCTGCTCCCCAGCCGCTGCCTTTCCCACATGCCTGCTTGCCCCTTGTCCTACAAGAATACGTTTTTCATGGTGTGTTTTTAAACAGAAGAGCATCAGGGCAAGCTGTGGCTGTCGCTGCCTACCTGTAGCAGAGAGTGAGGGGAAAGGACCAGGGATTGTGTGTTAGGTGCAACAGAAACCAGGCGAGCATCGCCTCTGCTACCCCCGGTCCTGTGCACGCTCGTCCTGCAATATTAGAGCTGGTTTTATCTTTAGGCTCATGGTACCGGAAACCACAGCCGTTAATTTCACTGCCTCTGAATTTGGGCTGCGTGGTGCTCAGTGAAACCAGGCTGCCCTCCTTCCTGCCACCGCGCTAGCACGCGCCTCCCCAAAGCCGGGGGTAAAGAACAGCAGAGCGTTAATTACTCCTCTCTAGTTTACTTTGACAAAAATGCCCTAAAATGAAGGCTAACATGATTACAGGTGATGCATTTTCAATTCGCCTTTGTTAACGCTATTAGTAAGATTAATAACGTATAGTAAAAATGTCAATAAGCTTATCTCAATAATTTTTGGACCAGCCTTTCGGCTGGTAGCAGCGAGCCCTTCCCTGCGCAGCCTCGCTGGGCTCGGGAGCAAAGTTACGGCGGTAAGATTTGATTTCCAGAGAGCAGCCAGGGCACGTTTCTGCTCTCCCTTTGGTAGCCGCTGCTATAACGCTGCCTATAGACCCGGGGCTCGCGCTCAAAGAGCCGGTAAACTTGACGCAGCCCAGGACTTTCCAAAGTTGCTGCACAGCAAAATCTTCTCTCAAAAAAGCTCATTTTGTATTACCTGGGCTGGCGTCAGTGACCCCGTTATGAACCGAATGATAAATCGGGCGAGAAGCTTGCTTTCCTTCTCTTTTTTAAAACGTGCGACACAGCAGCGACTAGTGTTAATGTATAAAATTAATTGCCCCGGTGAGACATTTCTTCCAAAAAAGTAATAATAGTCAGGATTTAGCCTCGTGAATGTGAAAACCCTCTGGTATACTAATAAAATGAAAAGGTTTCGCAAAATAATATCCCAAATAATTGGGTTCCCTCTACCAAAGGACCCCATGTTGTTTCTCTTAAGCAATATAAAAAAAAAATTGTGATTATTCCTTTGGACTTAATAAAACATAATTGGAAAAAAAATCTTTAAAGAGAGCGTAAGGTAATCGCTTTCACTTTTCCCAATCAAATTGATGTTGCTTTCCCTCTTCCATCCTCCTTGTAAGGTGAAGAAGTCTTTAATGCATTTGGATCATTCAAGAGGCAAAAAAAAAAAAAAAAAAGAGGAAAAAGAAGAACGAACCAGCTTTTTTCTCTTTTTATTTACAAATGGAATCGTAATGTTTATTTGTGGTGCTAATGCACCCACTCGAAGCTCCCTTTGGTTTGAAGGGCTGGCTGGTTTGGCGTTGGGGATTTTTTTTTTTTTTTTTTTTTTTTGGTTAATGACGGTTTTGGGGAGTTTTTGGTCTCGATAATTTATTTTATTTTTTTTTTAGGTGCATTTGACCGTTCAAACTTTTGAACAGCCCTGGCTTGTAAATCCAGTGCCCGTCACCCCCTCCTCCCGCTCCCCAGAAACTGCATGCTCCTACTGTGCTGCATTCATAATCAAATTAGTGCACTGTGAATAGGTTAAAAAAACTGTTATCCAGCCGCTGCCACGAAAGATATTTTAGCCCACTCCCCACAAAGCCCTCCCTTCTCCGCTCCCCCCTGCCTTTTTTCCTCCCTACGTGAGGCATAAAGACATCCACGCGGACAGAAAGATCTTTACCTTACTTCTCCTCTGCAATCTTAGCCTCTTTATTTATTTCCCACCACCACCACCACCCAGCGTAACAAAACAAAAGTAAATTCTCCAGAAATGAGCTGCTCGCGGGAGAAAAAGGGGCGCTGGGGGGTGGGAAGCTGGTGGGCTGCTGCGCGCGAGATGCTATAGGGAGACAGCGCTGGAGATAGTTGTCCCAGCTACGAGATAAAAGCTACATTACATGAAATTAATGGAGGCTGTCTGAGACATACATGAATCACTGTTTCAACACTAAGAAACCAGCACAAAAGAATAAAGAAATCTGAGTACTAACTATATCTTCAAAGGTCTCCTATTTACCCAGCTATACCGGGTACTGACACAAGTGGGGGGAAAATATAAGAAAAAAGCACTGCTGTGATCGAATGAATGAGACCATATGAGCTATATTGGTGCCGTATGCATTCTATTTAGCTGATATCAAACACAGTTTAATGAAAGTTAAATAGTTTCTGAGGAGTGCATGAGCTGGAACAGATTAGATTCCACCGAGGGGTCTGTCAGCATATTGTTGCTCACATGTATTCCCTGCTCAGAGCTGCCACAATTCCAGCACTCCATTAGCAATACACAAAAGACTTATGCAGATAGCGAGCATAAGCACGTACCGCCATGTTGGGAAATAAAAAAAAAAAAAAAAAGAGGAGGAAAAAAAAAAAAAGGAAAAAAAGAGAGAGAGAAGATAAAAAAAAAAACCCAGATGAAGGTTTTGTTCGGCGCATTCATCTGAAAATAGATCTCTGTAATTCGAAAGTGATAAGAATAGATGGAGAAAAGGAGAAGTGGGGGCTGTAAGAAAAATAAAATAAAATTTCCAAAAAAAAAAAAAAAAAAAAAGGAGAAATATGTAAACTACCTTAAAAGAACAGATATTGCACCAAGTATATAATGAGGTTTTGATCTTTCAGGGGACAATGACATGGGTGAACGCTGTGGCCTTTTGATCTGCAAGTTACATCTGGTCTTAAAGGCACAGCGGTTCCCGTGGCCTCTCTCCCCCAGAAGTTGTAGTGGAAGACGCTTTTTGGAGAAGGGCTGGGGGGGAATCTTCCTGCAAAACAACATCTCTCGGGCTCCTCCGTCTTATTTTAAGATGCAGAATTCATCCCAGAAATACCGCCGGACAGCCTGTGTGCCTGGTACAATCGCTGTCACTGAAACTAACATGAATTGAGATTAATTTTTATCACTTCAGAGGATTTTTATTCCTCTCCCTGGGAAAAAAAAAAAAAAGTCCTTCTCAGAGGTGTCTGTTTTAAAATTAGTAGTAGGATAAGGCTGGTGGGGGTATTTAGATATCAGATGGCAATTGCTCAGTGATTATTGCATTTTGATTTAATCTGACAGAGCTGATCTTGCACCATGAAATCTGTTTTTTCACAGGAAAATAGGAGTTGCCATACTGGAACAGACCATTTGCCCACCCGGTCCAGCGCGCTGTGCTGGTCTGGACCCGTACATGGGGGTAGCAAATGCCTCCCCCTGCACTTGCACCCTCTGCAATTATTTATTATTTATCACGGTGGGGGGCAGGATTTCTCCTTGCTCCTGACTGACAGTCACTTTACACCCTACAGCATCAGGATTTCTTTCCCCTGAAACTTTTTTTTTTTTTTTTTTTTTAAACCCAGCTAAGTAGCCACGAATATTATTTCTGCCTGCAGAAACGCTGCAAACTCTTTTTGGAGCATGCCTGTCAGTGGCAGTGCTTGCCCCGGACATTTCCATCCGGCAGCGGGGACGTCGCTCAGGTGCGGAAGGGCAGGCGGTCCCCCCCATCCTCTCCCCTTCCCCTTCCCTCCCCACCCACCTCTCCTCTAATTTGGTCAAAGAAAAGGGGGCACAAGCGAAAACATGATCATTTGTTCAGGTTTCTTTCTCTGCAGCTGGGAGCCTGCCTTATTAATATTATCTGGGCTGGGAGTGCGCAGTGTTTCCTCAGGCATCTCTTCTGAGTCATTTTATCATTATTCATAGGGATAAAAATGGCCCAAACTGAGGATGCTGAGGATCCGTTTAGGGTTGGCTGTCAGATCCACTAAGGTAATTGGCTCCATTTCTTCATTCCCATTCTAAATTAAAATAATTTTATTAAGTGGTACAGTAGGTGTTTCACCTGTGTCACCAGCTGCCTGTTAGAGCCAGAAAGGGCTTTTCCACATTATTTCTGTCTGTTCTTATAACATTATGTCATCATATTCAGCGTTACCTCATGTCAGAGGTTGTGCAGTCTCGTGTACTTAAGCCCAATGGTTACAAAATGTAGGTCCAAGATGCCCTTTTCGGTGGGGGGAAAAGTCAAATACACTTGACTGTTCCAGCTCTGCTTGCTGTTCCCCAGATATAATCCACGCAGCAGGAAAAATAGCCGTATAACTGAGAGCAAGGTCCCCAGCGTAAGTGAAAACGTACTACTAACGAAAACGATGACCTGGTGATAGCGGTGAGGTTCCCAGCAGCGATATTTGGAGGAGTAGAGCTGGTTTCAAACCTGTGCTGTCTGGGTCTGAGAGGGAAACACGTGCATGGGTCTATATGGAGGGAAAAAATGTGTAACACGACTGGTCCCTGCAGGTAGCAGCTACTGGCGGTCCTGATGCTGCTACTAAATGTAGTGCTAAATAATGAATAGGAGGCTGGCTAAGCGTATTTAGAGTTATTTTTTTTCTTCAGAGCAGGGTGGTTATTCCTGGTAGGGATCTGGCTGGGGTCAGTAGTTGCACTTCTTTGAAGTGGGAACTGAATCGGAGCTCAAAAGCACCACGGTCAAGGAGTTCAGTGTCAAAATAAGGAACCTGCAGCACCCAGTTTCATGTTTGGAGTATCCACCCATGTCACTCTGCGTTTCCACCAGTGGTGTTTGCACCCAAATATGGCATTAAGCATCTCCAGTCAGTGTCTTGGCAGTAAAAGCACAGGTGGGTAAGCACACGTTGAGCATCCATTTAAATTAAGCATCTTCTTGGGGATGGATAGTCAGTGACTGAGATCCCTACATCCCACTGGGGCAGGGGAACCAGGAGCGGTTACGGCAGCAGGAGAAACATCAGAGAAAAGTGCTGATGGATATTTTATTTTAGCCTTCCCATGAACCACAAGCTACCAGTAAGGTAGAAGTTTCCACGAGCAGATAATGCAAGCTGTGCAGTGAGAAAAGGTCATTTTTCAAACGGACAAAGTCATTTCTGTCCAGCAAAAGGTGCAGTTGCACAATAACATTCCTTGTGGTTAGATGGAGGGGGGGGGGAAAGAAGGCATGTTTGTTCAGTTTTCAGGGATCTTGCAACTGTTTTTCTTCAACCTGCAGGTGGCATTAGCACTAAAAATGGATTTTTCTTTCTTGAAAAGTGTTTAGCAATGAAATGAAGAAAGCTGCAAGGGGATCGGTAGTAGGACTGCGTGCTTGGAGTTAGTCATGCTAACTGCAGATGGCATTTTTGCATGTTTTATAAGGCAGGGATATACAAATGTTTTAGCACCCTGAAATATAATATATTAAGTTTCCAGAAGCAGGCGGGCTGGTAGGACCGGAGGAGCCTGAGCTTACGCTAAATCTGTGCAACTGTGAATGAGTTGTGCCGCAGTCAGAGCAGTGCTCGCTGCCGGCGACGCCGGGCTGACGCCTGTCCATCACAGCGCCAGGTCCAGCCAGGCAGCACCTCGAGCTGCGAGCTCGTCCCCAGCCCTCAGCGAGGGACAGTTTTGGATGCCCCAAACTGCTGAGGAGCACTTTGTTGCAGGCCCGAGCTAGTCCCCGTTAAAATCAATGGAAGAGCTCCCTTAGAGCTGAGCGGAGCAGGATCAAACCCTCCTACATAGTGAGGAGCACTGGGGAAGCGCTGCAGCCTTTGACTTTTTGGTGTCTTGGACCCTTTGGCTGTGAAATGGAGAATAATAATAATACCTACTTGCCATCACTACCTGGCATGAGGGGCTGGAAACATTAAGTAGTGCTGAAACAGGGCTTAGAATATGAAAGACTATATTTTCCCCCCTTTTTTTGTGTGTGTGCGTGCCAGGAATGGGAACAAGCTCCCGTTTTAAACTGTAAAACCTATCCCAAACCCTAACACTAATGCCTCCGCCTTCCCGAAACACTGATGTGCCCCATGGGGCACGGTCCCAGTGCAATTCCTTCCAGCGAGGCTGGGCCCTCGTTTCACCTTGGCCTGGTGAGCTGAAAATGAGGCTTTTATGGCCATAGTAATTTAGATTTGAGTTCCTGGCCAGGAAAAGTTCACTCAGGTAGCACAAGAAGAGCAAATTTGGAAGAACGAAGCCCAGCGAAGGTAGAACCGGGTCAGTCTTCATCCCACTACCCAACTCTTTGCCCAAGAGCCACAAGGGAACCCAAATAACGATAAAACTAAGAGCAGACACGGAAATCCCTTGTGACCTTGTGCTGTTTCAGCCATGATTGACCCAGGGTAAACCTCACCTTTTTTGGCTTTTCCTGCCGAAACCCAGAGTCTGTAGCTGTGAAAGCTGGAGTCAGTCCTCCGCTCTTAAGTTTTCGTTTTTCCCCGTAGTTTTCTGCTGCCACTCGAGCACCCCTTCAACACCCAGACCCCTGACTGCAGCCAGCTGCTGTCATCTGCTCTGAAGCTGGTACTCATGGGCAAAAACTGACTTTGCTAGCAGCTCTGTCTATGACAGTTTAGGTGTAATTGGATGCAATCAGCTTAGATTGGAAACCTTCCCCCATTCCCCAAACTAAAAAAATTGAATAAGCATCATAAAAAACATAGGGGCTGCTGGCTGCGCTGGTATTGAAGCCCCCAGAAGAAAGCCAGGAGTTCTGGGGGGGAGAAGAGTTGCACCAAAAGGTTGCCAAAGAGGGAAACCATCAGCCGAGGGAGAACTGAGGCCACAGGGCTCTCACCAGAGGCTGCGTGGAGATTTTCTTTTTTCCTTTTTTTCTTTTTAGGCAAACCATTTTGTTATTGGGAAGTGCTAATTTGTGAAAGCAAAACAACTTCAGGCAAAGGGTGTGCTTTGACAAATCTCCCATATTGAGGTGGGGTGGGGAGAAGCATGAAAAAGAGGAGAAAATAAATGTAGAACGATTGCAATGTCATGGGGGGTAAGTGGTACGTTTGAGACAGGGGCTAAATCACTGCTAAATCACTGCAGGCAGAATTGATGTGAGACTGGAGCACACTGAGAACTGGGCAGGGGCATAAACCTAATTGATTTGAGGCTGGAGCAGGGAGTTAATTGGGGGCCAGGGTGGAACAGTAACTAACGTAGCGCTGTGATAGCCAAAAGCATATCTCACTCTACGCTGGTTGCATCCGTTGTCTTGCCCGTGTGGGGCGTGAATGCTGGGAGCCGGGGAATCACCCTGGTAGCTTAAACCGCGATTTCGTTATTTGGGTTGGAGGTCGGTCTCGTGCATTTGGAGATGGGCTTGAGCATGTTTTGAGCCCTCGCAAGTGCTCTCTGTTGCGGCGGACCTCGGGAGAGAGATGCCGCGCAGCACGGCTCGGCAGCGCTTGTCACCCACAGCGTTGTTTTGGCTGGGGAAGGGGAGGAGCGACTGGCTGCCAGAACAATTATTGCAGCGATCATGGAAAAACAGGTGCTTTTGCAGAGAAGTTCATTCGTCTAAGAGAAGCAACGTACATCCCCAAGGAAACCACCTAGACCAGGTCCATAGTTATTCCTTACAAATGTTCTTTTTTTTTTTTTTTTTTAAAAAAAGATGACTGTTGAATCGAGCACTCAAAATTTGAAAATGCAAAGATGAAGGTTGCCTGGGCAACTGCTTTGCACTGAATGAGGAAATGATCTTGTGAAACAAACATTAAGTGATCATGTAATTAAAGACTGAATCAAAATTCCATTGTACAAGGAAAGAGCCTAAATTAAAGTTGACCAGGCAACTTTCAGCTTGGCGTTTCCTAAATTTTAAGAACTTAACTAAAATCAACTTTTTTTTTGTTATTTCTCCTTTTGTATGCAATCTTAGTTTTTTTCTGCAAGGAAATTTGTGGCGTATCAATATTTTGTGGCCAAGCTCACCTCTAGCTACAATCTGAGTTTCAGCCCAGGAGCTGCAGATTCCCAGCGCAGACGCCTACCGTTGGGACACAGGGCGCAACTTTCATCTGCTGCCCTTTGGGGAATGACTTACAGCTGAAGGAACAGCATGGTTTTTCAGTTCGTTATTATGTAAAGTTTGCCACGCTGCGTCAGATGGGCAGTGAATTTAGTCTACATCAGATGCACCAAAGGAAGATGCAAGAAATTAGTATACAGATGTAGAACAGTCTGTCCACAGGAAGACTTCATCCAAGCCACTAGTAGTTAGAGGTTGTTTTAAACCCTCAAGAATAATGGTTATATCCCTTCCAAAGCCTATTTTTTATTTATTTTTTTTGCAGTGGCTTTGGTTTTAGATTTCACCGTTTCACCGTTTCCGTTACCCAGTGTGTCAGGGGAATGTGGTGACTGAGTATTCCTGGGGTCTGCTTCAAGCTCTGGGGCAAGATTGTGGTCCAAACCAATTGTTTGCACTCCATCACCAACGGCACAAGCAAATGCCTGAAAACTGGGACATGAAATGCCACTTGGTTATGAATAACTTTTAAGTGATGTCCACTTCTATATAATGTATGAATCCTTCTAAATAATACCTTCCATTTTGTTCCTTTTGCAAAACCACGGTGGCATCTTCCAATGCGTTACAGTGTACTTGCCATTTCAAACCTGTATTTAAGACTTTGCATCAGCAAACTCCTCTCTTTAATTCATCTGGAAACACACATGCGTTTTTACCTTACACGTTTTTTAGCCTACTAAGTGATAGTTACATGGACCTCTACCATTCTCTTGCTATTTTCAAGGGCAAGAAATGTCCGTACATGCAGCATGTACTAGGGCCTGGCTTTTATTATTATAATTGTTATTGTACTTAGCTATCTGTCAATGCAGAGCTTCAATTTGACACAAATTACCTCCACAGTGGTGTGTTCCTACCGCGAGCTGCTCTCGTGGTTCCTAGCTCCAAGCATGAAGGCAAAAGACTAGTTTTAACCTTCTTCCATCTGCACCCAGTCTAATGTTGCCTAATGATCTCACTTTCTTTTTTTCCTTTTTTTTTTTTTTTTTTTTTTGTAAATCCCAGGCTATCCAAATAGTTCCTAAGAGTTATAGCTAGAAGTGATACAATAGGGAAGCTTTAACTTGCATTTAAAGAACTAACTGACTGTGGGTTTGGGGCACCTCAGTTCTCATCTGCCTTTCCAGGGACACTGGGAGACTCAATATGAGCACTTGCCCATGACTGCTTGTCGATTAGGCTGGCTTCCTTTGGTAGCTCTCTGGCTGGCTTCCTTCGGTAGCTCTCTTTCCTCCACTCAGTCAGGTGGTCTTTCTTATTGTAGACTCTTGTTTTTTGTAGCGTAGGCCAACAATATGACTGCAGGTAAGAAAAATTCTATAATATCTAGGTGCCAATGTGTTTTCTCAGTTTGTTTTGAATAATGATAGCTGTATGAATTTTTTAATCTTGATGATAGCGGTATGAATTTTTTTTTTTTTCCCATACTCTGTGTTTATGCTGGCAGCAATGGCAGAAGTTGATGCAGTTTTGGGATAAGGTGGCTGGAAGACCTTGTGAGACTTCTTCCACCTCTGTCGCTGTATATGCTGATGAGCACAAATAGTGCCTGTTTCTAAGCAAAGGAGCCTCTGTGTCTGTTGAATCCAGCTTTGTACTGCTTTCATTTTTCCAGGATAGGTTGGGAAGTTCACTCCAAGTTCTTCCTTTACTGTGGGACATCCCTGACATTTTCCCATTGACAGAGACCAACTGGTGTGATTCAGTGACGTTCTGCACCAATACTTTGGTTGGATCCTGTTCCTGCTTCCTCACCCGGCCTGCTCCACCATCGAGTCCTTGTCCAGCTCCACTGTTTTGCTGCCACCAGCTGACTCCCAGTCTCCTTGCTTGGCCAGGCACAGCATCTCTTTTTTTATTATTCATACAAGTGTTTTTATTTCATGACTTTGCCCAACCAGTCTTACTCTTCCACTCACCATTTAGTGCTAGCTCCTCGCTGCAGAGTCCGTGTCCACCCAGCAAGACCAGCTGTAACGCATCTTTCCCATCCCATATTTTTCTTGACCTGTTATCCCATGAATTTCTTTCCATCCTCACAGTCTTTCTCACATGTCTCTCCCCCCTGCCTTTAAATGAAGTTGTTTCCTTTTCTGTGTCACTCAGACCTGTGGATACCCAGGGAAAACCAACTCCTGTTCTTCTTTCCAAGGCCCCTCTTCCAGCAGCTGGAAGCTGCAATTACAGAAAAAGTCTGGTTTGAGTTTGGCAAAGTTATAAGCAAATGAAACAGTCTCTTATAATGGGAAGTGTCATACAACCTTAATAATAGACAGTGCTATCAGCCCCACCTATAATATGTATGTGCGCGTGTATAAAAATGAAACCTGAAAACTGAATGAACATGAAAAGGCCTCGACCTACTTTCAAACTGATAGGTGTGCTCCCCATCTCTAATGGAAGTAGACAGGACAGGTCTTGTACATCTCTGGCTTCATTTTGCACGAGTGTGTTACAAGTAGAGAATTATTGTGGAAGGAGTCTTGCAGACAATAAAACCGGGGAAGGGTTTTTTGCAGGATCTCGTTTGCACATGGGTAAAATGCACAAGCTCTTTTGAATCCCGTCCAGGGCAATTCAGACAGATGTTGAAACATGTGATAACCAAAAGTAGGTCCAAGTCTGGGCTCTCAGGTAGACAGATCTTTCTCCTAACAGTCTCAGGCTGTACAGTTTCAGGGTCTGCTCTCCATCTGCAACCCAGAGGAAATTTGGAGGGAGACAGGGATTCGCAGCATCCTCTGCAAGCCCGCCATTAGCTTATTAGGTAACCGAGAGCTCTTATTCCTGGAAGCAGCGTTTTGTGAACTGTCATACTCGTTTCCTTCACACGCTGGCACAGATTGCCTGCTTGACCTGAGGGCTGAAGCCATTTACATTTTTGATCTGCTCATCTCTCAGAAACCTCCACAAATTAGAAATACCATAAACCATGTTTGTTGTCGCGAGGGCAGAGAAGTCTGAAGCGAGGTCCGGGTGTCGTGTTTGACCTCGGCTGAAATACTGGTTCAGAATAGACCTTCTTTGAAGAATCTCAAAGTCTCTAAACTTCGAGGCACTGGCTAATGTCTAACTGACTGCAGGTAAGTATTTCTTTACGGGAGAGCTCTTCTGCACCAAAGTCTCAGACCAAGCTTCTCCAGTGTCTTACAGGTGAATGAGAGAACTCAAAAACTAATACGATCTCCAAAAAGATTTTGAATTGACGCTGTGTAATTGCAAGTCGTTCTCCTTCGGTGTTAAAATTTCTAATGAGCTTTTTACAGGAGACTGTCAATCTCTTAGCTGAGAAACGCTATAGGACAGCAAACACCGGAGACTTTATTTCCTCAATCTTTATTCTTCCTCACAGAGTGTGTAGTACTTGCCATGGGCTGCTTTTGCAATGAGGGCATGTCCTTCCTTCCTGCTTTCCTGTGGTCCCAGGCCCCTCAGGCAGGCATCGGGGGGCAGAGGTGGCTCTCTGGCTGGGACTTTTGGAACCGGCCCGTATGCTGTGGCCGCAAAGGGGGCAGAGCTGAGAGTGAAACCCTAGAAGCGAGCTAGTAATGCTGCAAGATTGAGTGGTCAAAACCTCGGTATTTTTCTGTGATGAGGCCGTTTATAATTTACCTCCATTCCCTCCTGCTGAAAAATTCTTCTAATTCTTCCCATGTGAACGGAGAGCATGAAAGGAGCACCGAAAGTCTCCCCTCTTGCTTTCCCATTCATTTTCTTATGCTAAAGCCCTGTGGATGAAGCCCATTCCAGGTGCAGGAGAGCTTTTCCTGTAATTTACCCATGGTATTCTTATCAAAAGTGTTACCTCCAAAACTATTTCCTTTTAACATTAATTACCCTTGGAGCTGGCTCACTCACAGCACACAAAAGGGTACGGAGGCTTTGCGGGATTTTTTTTTTTTTTCCTTTTTCATTAAGTACCACATGTGCCTCTCTCTGCCTATATAGAGGGGTTCCCCACCACCTTGAAGACATCACAGCATGTACTGTAGGAACCAAAGCTAACAGGTATAAAATGGGTGGTTATTGTTTACTTATGTGCTGTAATGCTTCCCATATGACCTAGTGATGAGGCTTGTGGTGCTGGAGGTGTAAGAATTAAATTAAAAGCTTAAAGAAATAAGAAAAAAAAGGGACATAAGCTAACGGCTGCTGGGATAACATCTTTTGAGGCTGAACCTTCCCTGCGAGGCTCGGTGCGCCCATGTGGTCCTGCGCAGCAAAGGGAGATGAGGATGTGATCAGCCCCACGGGCACGGAGGTTGCTAGCTGAAGGCAGTCCGACAGGCCTTGGGAGGAGAGAGAGGGGTTAATCTCTTGTCCTCTTTGCCCAGGGGAATGTTTATCGCCTTGCAGGGAAGGTCTCCTTTCCTTCGGTGAGTTAAGTCAGCCTCCGCTTTGTTTGACGCTGCCCATTTGAGGAAAGCTTCTCCCTGACCTTCTGCCAGAGAGACTGATGACAAGGACGGTTTGAACTAACCTTGACATTCACCAGGGTAAATGGCTTTTTCCACAAGTAGTCAGCAAGCAAGGAGAGCCAGTCAAGAGCTAATGAATCTGTACCTGAGGGAAACTGAACAACAATTGTACTTTTAAAGAAGGAAAGTCTTCCCTGGCGCCATCTGTGCTTAAATGCTGGAGGATTAACTCTCCCAGCTCATGCCTGGGTCTCGCCATGGTGCCTTTCGGCTGGTGGCAGGGAGGCCACGGGCAGAGGCGCGGGTAGGCAAAACCACCACGGGGTAGGAAACGTGCTCAGCTCTGATTGCTGTAATGCTGGACAAAACTGCTGCTCTCCCTCCTTTCCCCGTGTCAGGTGATAACCCTCTTGCAGCCCCGCGCTCAGCACAGGGCATCAGCCAAAGGGACCCGAGCGAGGACTGATGGGTGGTTGGGTAACTGCTGCCTCCAGGCGCTGTACCCCCAACTGCACCTTTAAAATTGGGTTTTAAGGCTGGGTTTGAGTCCTGGGCTTTAGCTTTAGGGAGTGGAGTGATCACCGGCTGTCACCGGAGCTGGCTCGGGTCTCAGTGGACGGGGGTATCGCCCATGGGCTGGTTTGTAACACAGGAAAGGACCCGGCTGCACCTCAGCCCCAGGTTTTGCACTGGGATGTCCCCAGATGAGAAAAGCAGAGGCACGCGGACCCTGCTGTGCCCTTTTCCTGCTCGGGGAAGGAGGTTTCGTTGGCTCCTTGGCTGATATCTGGAAACAATAGCAAGAGCGTGGCGATTGCAACATATTTCACTTTTCTCAGTACTGTCCAGATGATGTATTCTTAGTCCTAATTAGGTTGTTCAAAGCCTAGTTTTTGTGAATAAGCCATCATTGTGTGAAGATTGGCCTGACAGTCCTCTGGCCTGTTCATTCACAAATCTTGCCTGTTGCTTCATTTAGTGTTAACTCATTAGGGGATTCCTCCTGCAGCTGGAGGGAAGGACCAGAGGTGTTGCACTGGATGGGGCTTCCTGGATGGGTGGAAATCTGATTTCAGCCAACTTTGGTGAAGCTTGCTGTTTCGTGGGAGCTCATGGTCTTGCAAGAAGTTTGCAGGGGGACTGGCTGGTGAAGTGAGAGCCTATTTTTCTGAGATGCTCAGGAAGTGACTGCAGCCAGCTTTTGTCTGGCAGCACTTGGACTCGAGGCACATGGACTGCTTTTCTGAGTCTGCTACTAATTCGTGTGTGCATAACTCCTACTGGCTGGACTAAATCGAGCTCTGTAAAATGTATTTATTAATACTTACTTCCTAGGGCTGTTTATTTAAATGTTTGCAAAAGGCTTTGGAAGGCTAAGCAAGGGGAAGGCATGAGCTCCAGCACTGAATCTTAAGCACTGGCAGTGGAGATGGTTGGCAAAAAAACAGCAATACATTTTCCTCGGGATAACAAAAGGTAGCGCCGATGCCATCTTCGTTACATGATCATCCAAGGGATGATTTGAAAAAAAAAACCCAAAACCTAAAACTGCACTGTTTTGAGGAGGGAATGAGGTGACACTGGGAAAAGGGGCTGGTAAAACAAAATGCAGCTGGGTTGCAAGCTGCACGTGTTTGCTTCTGAGATTTCCCCCGGTGGGGCTTTGCCCAGGTTTCGCTGCTGCGTGTGAGCGGCGGGAGCAGAAGGGGGTGACGTCGGGGCTAAACTGGGGCTGGAGTCAGTGCGTGGCGAGGATCTGACAGGTTTTGCATCTGCTGATCAAACCCAGGAGAGCGAACAGCCCAAGCACGAGCTGTGGTGCTGGCACGGAGGGAAGGGCCAAAGCTGCGGCGCCGGGGCTGGCCAGCACCCCTGGGTGACGGCTGGCAGGGGTGCACTGGAGGCGGGCGGGCGCGTAGCCCTGCGAGAGGCTGGAGACAAAGCTGCGGCGCTGGTGAGGCTCACGGGGGAAAAGTTGTATACAGTGGAGGAGATAATATTTCATCTCCCTGCGGGTCAGTTGGTTCTCAGCAGAGTGTTCTCTGTTTGAGATTTGAGGATTTGCAGACAGACAAACTCCACAACCCAGCAAAGGTCAGTCTAAATATCAGACAGATAAACAGCACCTTCGCCGTAAGCACAACTCCGATTTATGGTGCTCAATTTACTCTTTCCTTTACATGATAAAGTGAAACGTGTGCTTCTTCAGAGGGCGGCAGCTGAAAAATTTAAAGTAACATAACTTCCTGAGGTGTTTTTAAAGAAATATGCTTTCCTGTAGCCATAGCCTTCTTCCTCTTTAAGGCTTTTTTTTTCCCCTCTCTCTGACTATTTTGCTTTGGAGAATTTCTGCTTCCTAACGCCCCCCCCAGCCCTGCAGAAAAAGGCGAAGCCTGACTTGCAGTCGCTTTTCCAAAACAATACCGTGGTGCAAGTGAGTCTGCGGGAGCCCTGCCTTGCCAGCCACCTGGGGGGTGTTGGACCCTCTTCCTTGACCGAAGCTCTGCTTCAGTGCCTCGACCTGCCCACGGTAAAGCCAACACTGCTGGCAGGCTACAGGGTGGCAGACGTGTCCTCCCACCTTGTTGGCAGCTCTCTGCAGCCCTGGGGCAGCCTCAGGATTCAGAACAGCAAATTTCACGCACCGCAATCGAGAGTCCCGTGAATCGCTTGCAACGGGCATTTTGCACAATTAACATCCGTAGGGTCAGACAGAGGTAAGAAGGAACAAGGCGTAAGATTTTTTCAAAGTCTCAGTTTCTGCTACTTCTGCTTAGGTAGAGCAGAAAACTAGGAAATTTAACTTTGTACACAAAAGGCTGAAGTTAACCAGTTTTTTAGGGGTCTGTCTTTTTATTCCGGATCTGATTCCAGTCATTAACACAGCTCTCTTATGCCAGCTGAAACCCTCGTAGCTAGAATTTGCGCCATGCTCAATGGAGCCCACATTTCCCCGTGTCCCGTGAAGTATCTTTAAAGTGAATATAAATTATGTTACAATGGAAAACCACCTGTAACAGTACTAGAGTGGGAAAAGGGTGTCAGAGTAAATCAGAATCAGACTCCCTTTAATTTTCTTCTTGCTTACCTCGCAGACAAGATCTATGTAACGAAACCATTTCTGTAGGTAGCAAACGTGCTGAATGCAGAAGGTGTGCCAAGTACTTTTTTAAGCCAAACTATTTTTCATTAGTCAAATAATCAAGGAAATAATATTGCACTGCATCATAAAACCAGAAAAAAACCCCAGTATTTCCGATCTTTAAAAAATGTTAAAATTAGGGGTTAGTGCTTTCGGGATTTGGGGGATTTTATTTTATTTTTTTTTTCCCCCTGTAGTATGTTCTCATCAAGATTGGACTCTATCCATTTCTAGGAATTGTAGGTGTCTGTACCTTGGATGCTGGGACTTTATCAAATTGGACTCATTTGCTTCTAAGCCGACTAATAGAGTAGCTATTTAGACAATCTGTGGAAAGTGATTTTTTAGTATCACCGTACACTTGATGTAGTTTAAATTTTTCTATTAAAAGTTGCCTCTGAAGCCCAGCAAGCTAACGTTTGTCAGGAAAGTATATGGTTATGGGCTGCTTGTCACAGGCACCGATGCCAATGGAGCAAACCCTGCTTCACTTGGTCAATTCACCATTTGTAGCTGCAGCCTTGAAATCATGCAAATTGTCTGCCTAGTTTGTAATGTTAATACCAAAAAAACTTTTAAATAATTTGTAAGGTTTTATAACACAATACAATCATTGTAATGTTATGAAAAATGCTAATATTAGCTTAATTGCTTTGAAGTCCGTTCCAGGAATTTGTGTTTCACAAAGATGTCCCTACAGGTTTTACAGAGTAGAAGACATTTGGGTGCAAAGAGGAAGAAAACTCAACTTCCTTATCTCTTTCAAGTTTTGTAGTCTTTGGAGGGCTCCAGGCAGGGGGGGTGTGTGATTTTATTTTTTAAGCGAAGGCGACCTTTTCACCATTAAAATATAAAGTTTTAGCGCCTTAAGTTCAAGTTTGACATTTTATATTGTTTCACTTTTCTTTTTTGGAGAAATGCTGTTTTCCTTGAAAGCACAACACATTAATGAAGAGGAGGCAGTCGAGCTAAAGCAGGCAACTCAGGCAGAGAGGCGAGGATCGGGATATTCGTGGTGGTGGGCACCAAGGGGGGTGTGTGTGTAGATCCTGGTAATTAAATCCCTGGTGAGACAGGTAATCCCCTGGGTCCTGGTGTGAGCAGGTCCTCCCCATTGCATCTCTTACAGCCCATTCACTCCTAGTTTATGAGACGGAAGAGTGACACGCTATTAAAATTGGTTATTCTAGATAGTTCACCTCAAAACGCGCTGGGGATTTGATATAATTACTGGAATATTCCCCTGCTACCCATGGTCAGGGGCAGTGGAGATGCAATGCCATATTGTGCTACTGACAGAGCCCAGCGTATAGAGGGCTTCTTTAAGTTGTAATAGAAATATCATTCAGAAATTATTTTCTTTCTAGTAATTTTTGACCCACTCTTCCATGACCTACGTAGACATAGCCTGACAATTAGGGCTGGGTGCACATCCAATAAAGTAGTAAATAAATCCGTCGGTACGTAGGCGCTATGTATCCTAGCGTGAACCTGGGTGACTCTATCTTGGTAGAAACGAGCGCTTTCTTTCTCATGCCAAACATCATGGGTGAGAGCAGCAGCGATGACAATTAACATTTAGTATCCTTTGGAGAAAGTTAGTTTTTAAGCTTTTTACGTGCTTGTTCAGACTCGAGGGCTGTGTTCGTCTTGTGAGGCAGCAGCACTGGACCCATGCTTTGTGTGAGCTGGAGCCAGCCAGTGCAGCTGGAACGAAGTTTTATGGTACCACTCAGTGCTGTCATGAAAAGCCACGTTTTCTTTTCTCTTCTTGGGGTTTCTTTGGGAAATTTTACCACTCTTGGCGGGAGACCGCGTCGCATGAGGGAAAGGGTGAAGAGACGTGCGGTGTTTCTGCATCTCCGCTGTGACGCTTGCTTGGGTTTTGTTGGTTTTTCCACGGTCGGGTTCGTGCTCTTGCCCCTGTGCGGTCGGTTGGGCGGGGGACAGCCCCCTTGCCGCTCCCCCAGTGCCTGAGCATCGCCAACCTGAGCACCGCTGGGCGTTTCCATGGTGACCATAGCTGGGCCAGTCTCCATGGTTACGGCGGTACCCTGGCTGTGGGATGGGGAGCTGCTGCTGACAGCTGGGGGTACCCGGCCGTCCCGGGACAAGCGGGCTGGGGGCAGTGGGTCAGGCGGGAGCAGCGGGGCATGGGCCAGCAGGCTGGGGACAGCAGCACGTTGGGGACATCAGGTCATGGGCAACAGCTGGAGGAGAGTTTGTCACCGCTGCCAGCCTCAGGGTGCAGAGCATCTCCTCCCGGCTCTCTCCGAGGCCTGCAGCTTCCCTGCAGGGACAGAGACTAAAACCCAGCCCCATTAATCACCTGGCTCCAAATATCTCCTTTTGCGTTGCAGCGTGCCATGCAGCGGTGGCAGCAGTGTCCCACCACCGTGCAGGTGGGAGTGTCCCCAGGAGGGCAGGGAAGCTCAGGAGCAAGACCACCCACAAGCGTCACAGACAGGTACTTTATTTTGGTTCGGCTCACGCGAGGTGAATGTGCACCTGCTCAACCCGATCTTCACCAGACCCACGAGCCCTGTTCCACCGCAACTGCGAGAAGAGAGGCTGCTCGCAGCCACCCATGCACAGATGCTTAAACGCTAAGCGTAACATTCCTAAGCGAGCAAATCCTGATGGTCAGGGATGGCTTTCCGTATCAAGAAGGGCTCAAGCGCGTAAGGTCAGGCGTGAAAATAATATATGCACCTGATAACAGGGTTTTTATTTAAATTAAATTTTTATTTAAATTTAAATTAAAAAACATTAGACTTTGAAGGTGAACTTTGTATTTCTTGATCATTGGGCAGTGAAAGGAGCTATGTTGGCTGCTTTTATCCCTGCATTAGTTTGGTTGAGTGCTGCTTGCATCTGCATTTCATCTTGTGAGGACACTTCCCTGCTATACTGACCTGATGCTAGCCACAAAATAAGCTGCCAGTCGTCAAACAAACCATGGGCTGTGAGACGCGGGGGCAAAGGCATGGGCTGGTGCTGCTTCCAAACTGTTGGTGAAGGAATGGCAATTTGTTATTTCAAATGATCTAATCCTGGTAAGGGTGAAGAGTGACATAAGCGCAGTAGTAAACAGCATTAGTGTCACCGAGGGCTCTGGGAAGTGTTGGATCGTCTTCATCTGACGTGGCTAGAGGTTTCTTTTTTTCCTTTGCTCGAAATGCTATCGATGATCCAACTTCCATCCCTATATGGCTATTTATCTCGATGTCTCCTGGGGTGCTAGCAGGCAGAACGTGCCTGCCTTGCCATGGGGCAGGGAGAAGGCAAAGGACAGGAAGATTAACCTGTGAGTGATTTATTTGTCCTAAAACTGATCATGCCAAGTCAAAGACAAGATGATGAAAGCATGTCGGAGAAGCTGGTTTCAGCCCAAGCATGTGCCCAGCGAGGAGAAAATCTGTCCCCTTTCAAGCACTTCCAGTTAAATACCCTCAAAAATGAAGCACCTCCTTCCTTTCTGCCCAAATGATCCAAGTCACTTTTGAAAACAACCTCCTGCTGCTTTCCAAACTTTTTAACCCATTTTGAACTGAGTATGCTGGTGTCTTCCCTCCTGGTCCCACCCACATCAAGGTAAAGCTTCACTCTGGCTTTAATGCAGCAGGACTGAGCCCCTGCACAGCCTCTCAGCCCAAGCGCTTCTCCTGAACCTCCGTGTACCTGCTGCCTTGCGGGTAGCACTGGACATTACTGGCACTGCAGAAGGTGAGAGAAAAGCAAAAATATTTCTCCTGATTTGCCCGGCTCCCTTGCTCTGTGCAGTTTTCACTTGATGGTTTCTGCAGGCTTTTCCCCACAGCAAGCGGGAGAGAATCACCTTTAGAAAAAAAAAAAATTGGAAATTTGCAGAATTTGGCAATGAGATCAATGACCAAAGAAACTCCACTGCAGACCATCACCAAAGTTTCTTTTTTCTTCTGTTTGCTGCAGTTCAGATCAATCCTTGGGCTGGTCCCGAAGGTGCTGTGACCGCTGGGCTGCTCTGGGTGCAGGAGCGTGCCCTGGAGCCGGCTGCCCCTCGCGGGCACCGCGGCCAGCGAGGCCCCAGAACTGAACGTGTGAAAAACTGTGGAAGTGCCTACTGCACCTTGGAGTGAAGCCTCCCGGATTTCCGTACTTGATGGAGTTTAATTGCACTTTAAAGTGTATAAAGGAGTTTAAGCATGTGTCTAGTTTGCTTTCCCCAATGCTTGAGGATGAGAGGGGTCTACGGTGCTTAGCAACTTTCTGGATCAGTCCTTACGGGTGGAGTGAAAAATCAGAGATGATCCCCGCAGATCCCCTTACCCACTCCAGAGAAAGCGAGGAGGCAGGGGCTCCCTTGCCATGCGGCTGCACCCCTTTCCCTCTCTTGAACCTGCTCCTAGGAAATAATTCAGAAAACATTGCCCTTATCTCCCGGCATTCTTGTGGAGCAGCAGCGCCGGGGCGTTATCGGAGGCCTGGGTGCCCCGCGGCACCTGGCTGCGGGAAGGTCAGCGCCGGGGCAGGCTGTGCTTGCAGCTTTGTTTTTCCTCCCCATCGCCCCGTGGCAGCCGTAGGGGTCAGTCTGCAGGAGCGCCGAAGGGCCTGGATATTGTTAAGCGCCAAATTTTGTTTACTCCCTCTTTTATACGAGCATATTTCACCGAAGAAGCAGAGGGAGAGCTTGTTCGCTCGCAAAGCGAGAGCATCCTCTCCGCATCCATTTTAGGACTGTGCCTCTTACAAGCGATTATGTTAGGGGAAGGAGCCACTGTCTGCTGGATCGAGCTGCAGCGCGTGGGGCTGCAGACGGGGCTCTCGAGCGTGGGGCCGCAGGAGAGGTTAAAATATCGCCTCGCCTTTGCCAGGGATTTTTCTTTCCCTTATGAAAACAGAGTGGCCTCTGAATGTCAGCCCAGCCTGCCTGTCAGTTCTCAGCTGCACCATGGGATAAAGCTGCTGATCCCTTTTATCCCCTTCTGGGAGTAGTATTAATAGTATATTCATTTTTGTTCCATTTATAATTCATTACTGCCCAGTTATTTGGATTTACTTGCGTTAAAAGGCATAACGAGACAAAAACTTAGCTGGTTACGAGCCTGGGGAGGAGGGGAAGGCTCTTTCCCTCCCTCCATCCCCATCTCGCCTCTGGGGCTGGCGGGAGCTGCCAGCCGGGGCCGAGCTTCTGGGGCGAGCAGGGGAGAAGGGAGGTCACTTTGTCCCCGGGATGTAAAGCTTTGGAGGTCACCGTTGCTCAGGGATGTTGCCTCCAAACCCCTAGGAAGAGCTGCGTTACTTCTGTCCAGACTGGCATATTCCTACACCGATGCACTCAAATCTCACTTAAATTTAACTGCCAGTCTAGCTCCTGTTGGCTGTTTAAAATCCCTCCGTGCAACAGAAATATTTGTTCTAAACAGATAGGGGCGTGCATTTGAAATAAAAATTTCTCCTTATTGTTTTAACCTCCCACCTCTCCCCGCCCCCCGCCACTGTTTTTATCTGCTCGCAGTGGCGTAAGCGTTGGCTCTCCTCTGGGCATTGCAGGTTCAGGGCCAGAGGGTCTGCTCTGCCCGCAGCACACGCTCCAGGAGAGGCCCAGATGTTCGGAGAGGGGAAAAAAAAAAAAACCCAACCCAACAACAACAACAACAAAAAATCTGTGGTTTTTAAACCACCTTTACGCTTTCCTGCTCCTGGGGCCAGCCCCCTGCATAAGATAAAACAGCCTGGAGTCTGCTTTATCTCACCCCCAGCTGCCCACCATCCCGGGGGACGCTCCGGCAGAAGGGCTCAGCCGGACACGGCAGCTCCCCAGCCGCGTGCCCAGGGAGGGGGCTGTCGTGGGACCGGCCCCCCCGGGACCCCCTGCGGCCAGGACTTGCCCCGTGGCCCGTCGCGTTGGGTTTTCCTGTCTGTTTGCTTTGCACGAAGCAGTTGGGGCCAGCGCTGGGCTTTGCAGTCCAAGGTGCTTTTTTTATTTCACGTATTTTATGTTTTATTTTTTCTCTAAGCTGTCAGGCTGCTTTCCCAGCAAACTGTGGCTTTTGTGCTGGCTCCGGGGGCCCCGTTTACAGCAGGAGAGGATCTGGTAGATCCCTTCTATGGCTTGGCCCAAGTAAAACCAAACTTGCTCTTGCAGTTGCTCTTGCAGACGGTGCTGGTGCCCCCGTGCTACCCCCCTTCGCTGTGACCAACTACAGGTTTTTTTAGCTGGCTTAAATTAGCTGCTGATAGAGGTCTGGCAAGGGTCAGTCTGGACAGTCACATCCAAAATATGCTTTTGGGAAATGATCTAAAATATGGGCAGGAAGTTTTATTTTGCAGATAGACCCATGCAGAGTTGTGCAGGCAGAGAAGTGTAGATGGACAAATCAGTCAGCCGGGGCATCTTTGATGCTGAAAGCTCCCAGTCTTTGAAGGATTTTTTTTATGTATTAGTAAGATCCCCAGCCTCAGCCATGCCTATCATCCTGCCTTGACCCAGTCACTCCCTTCCCAAAGGGCATTTGCTGATGTAGAAATAGAGTTACTGGTGGGTTCCCAAGATGAGAAATCCCAAATTACTAAGGAGTATGCTGTGGGTTACCTACCTGTAGCTCCCCTGCTTTTGATTCGATACCCGGAGTGGCCTTTCCGAAGCTCACAGAGCCTCTTGGGAGGAGGGTTTCATACTGTACTTGCTGCGTGGCTCCGTAATTTCTTTGGTTTGTTTCATTTTTGCACCACTGTGGACTAGAGGGTAAGTACAGTGCCAAAGGCTGATCTTGTAGACACAATGATCTCTCGAGATTAGTACTAGTAATAAGTATTAAAATATGTTTTCAGTTTGATCGTAATTAAATATTTCTGATGAAACTTTATGTGTTCTCAGATTGGGCAAAAATGGCAATATTTTTGCCCAAATACTTTCCAGAATTCTTTAGCACTCCAGGCTGGATGCTGATCTTAGCTTCACCAGTAAAATTTGGGCTTTCTCCCCTGATTTCGGAAGAGTTACCCTGGATTTGGCTGAGCATAAATGAGATGAGCTTAGCCGTATCCTGTAAAACTCCTTAGCACGTTCTGCATTTATCTTATCTTCACTGTTAAGTCAGTCATTGCCTTCGCTATGAATTAGATGGGAGAAGCACGTCACAGTGTAGATACATGGTTTCTTTCTTTTCTTTTTCTTTGTTTTCCTCCAAAACCCATGACCTAAAAAAAGAGGAATAAAGCCAGGTCTGAACCCCACACCTCATTAGTGGTGCGCTCGTCTTGCTCTTCAAAAAAGGCCAAAAATGGAGACCAGAGGCCTGTCCCAGAGTGACGCTGGTGCTTTTGCCCTCACCCAAATGCAGAAGCAGCGCCTGCACTCCAATTTTTGCTTCGCTTTTGTCCTTGCCACCATTTTTAAGGGCACACAGAGCAGCTGGCGCAGGGAGGGAGGCACGCCAGAGAAATTATATAGTCAAAGGCACCACTAGCAAGTGGCCTCATCTCCTGAAACACCTCACCTATTGCCTTTGTCCACCTATTTGGTACGTCTTGGGGGTCCGATATATTTTCAGAAGGGGAGCAGAGACCCTTAAAGGGAGGGGGAGAGGGGGCAGGGAAGCTGCTGGCAGCCCCTCTAACAGGAGCACGGTTTGCAACCCCATTCACAGGCATTGTCTGGCATTGTTGTACCAGACATGCTCCATTCATGGCCCCTCTCTTGTCCCTTTTCAGCGAGTGCCCGCTGGTCCTGCTCTGTTTGTCGGCAAGAATGAGCTGCCGGGAGGAGGAATGTTTCCCAGACAGGAGGTGAGGAGGTCAGTCTGGACCTCTGGACATGTGCGGCGCGGACTTGCAGCCGTGGCATGTGAAAGCAGGGCGATCCTTTGAGGGTCTGACGGCAGTTTGTTTGGATATGTGCGGCAGAGCGCAATTCAGATCATGAGATTAGCTGTCAGGTCATCTGCTGTGAAATCCATTATGAAAAACACCCGGAAACTGATGCTTGACTTGAAATCCTTAGTTTACTAAATTGCAGAAATTATCTTTCGAAGCTTTTGTCAGATATATATGTATGTATATTTATACACTCGCACGCGCACTCACACATATAAAATAATGTTTGCAGTAATGCCTCATGCAAAATGCTAGTTGAATAAATCTGTCACTGAAACTTCAATTCCAGATTACTACACTCCAAGATCTGCTATTATAAGTGAAAACACATCTTTAGAAAGTTCACAACAGTCTGAAGTAGATGAGCTATTGAAATGCAATAGAAAATCTACCCCTTACGGATTAGTCAAACAATGAATGTAGTCCTGCATGTAAACATTGTCTAACTGTATTGGCAGGGTAAATGGTTCCTGATTTACTGCTGCAGGAATAGGTGGCATTTCCTCAGACTGTGAATATAAATAGAAATTATCTTGAGGAAAATTACATTTCTAATCTGTAAGTGTGGTCAAGCAATTCCAATACTGGCAACAAATCAGTCCATTACCAAATTATTAAACATTCCCAATATTATTATTAATCTCTGGTAACAACAGTGTACAATTTGGAAGAAAATAAATCCTTACTAGAACTTGAAGTACTTTAAAAAGTCGTTTTAATCTGTGGACATCCTGAAAAGCCACAACCCTGAGCCAGGGAGATCAAAGAGGAATGAAGACTGTGGTTTTTAGGATTTCAGAGATAGCCCTTCTTAGTGGTGGTTGTTGTTGTTACCTCTCTTTGTGTTTTCAAACTGCATGCTGCCTTGTGTGCATTATGGATTTATGCGGTAATAGCCATATTTACCTTTGCAGCCATTTGAATGTAGCAGCAAAGCATGAACTCCTGAAGGAGAAAAAGATAAAAGAAGGAGAGAAGCAGAGTAATGCAGGTATTACTGTCTCTGTTGATGAAGAGTGGTTTCTGCTCCGTGTGCAAAGTATTTCCTTGTCTTCCACGTAATCTTCTCAAAGAGCGCTCTCAGTTCAGTGTATTTTGATGGAAATATCTGTGGTATAAAGACATGGAGAAAGGAAGAACTTAGATTTGTGGTAGGTAGAAAGTTTGGATCATTTGAGTCCAACCCATTGAAATCTTCACCAAGTTGTTTTTAAAATTTAATATGCTCCCAAAAGACCCTTGGTACCAAACCCAGTGTGCTTATGTGCTCTTGCCATGACGCTGGGTGCAAGGGGAGCTTTCATTTGCCGTTCCAAAAATGAGTAACTTAGATGGGGGGAGTGGTTTTGGCAGGTTTTCTTCAATTCTCTAAAATTGCACGCGCGCGCGTTGACGCGTTCGTGCATGCGCGCACACAGAGCAGATTTTCCAGTGTCTCTTTTTAGAGCATCGGCCTCATCTCAAACCAGCTTCAGGCCTGACCAAAAGAAAGCAGCATCAAAAAAGACCATCCAACCAACGTGGCCCTGGCTGGCGGATGTGGCAGAAAAGGCTCTTGCTGGGCATGTGGTTGTGGACTTGGCCCAGCCCCGGCACAAGCGGATTGCGCAAGCCATGGATGAGCATGTCACCGTTGTACTTTTTTATTTGCATAAAACAATTACCCCATGGACAGTAGCTTCGGAGTTGTCTAGACAACATGCTTTCGATGGTATCGCTGACCTCAGACACACTGGGCTGGCTCTAAATTAGCAATGAGCTGGGCTGGGGGGATGTATTATGGTAGTTATAAACCATAAGAAGGTATTTAAATAGATAGATAAGACACATGCAAATCTTTTCATTGCCATGGCAACCATCTTGATATAGGTTTTCCATATGTAGCAAGAAGGGCAGAGCAAAAGACACTGGAAAAATAGCAAGAACCTGTAATGATAATGAACCCTGACAGTGTATTAGTCTAGATTTTGGTCACTTATTAACTCTTAATAGAATACAAACTTCTATAGTAATACAGTGTTCAGTGGGTCAGGGAGCAATTACTTCTAAACCTTTGCTATAAGGATCTCTGCTATATGGCTATACCTAATGTACCAATTCTTCACAAATTGATCTGACTGATTAAAAAACACTTTGCTATTAGATGTAAATTGCTTAGCTGCTCAAAAGTGCTTTGCAGGGACGGGTTGCACAAAGCATGAAAATATGTCATTTATGGACATCTCTATATTTCCCTCCTGGTTTTATTGGCCGGGTGAGGAATCTCGTAAATCTGAATTCACAGATAATTGTCACGTAATAGCCGAGACCGCCAATTTCAAAAGGGAAATGCATCGCAACCCCCCAACACACGTGTGACCCTTCCACACGTTACCTGTCTAAGCAGACCAGAACTGGGTATTTATTCTTTTCCATTCTTCCTTCTTACAGTTCTTCATTTCTTCTAAAGGCAAAATTAGTGGTTTGAAGGCCGGCTCGTGGCTCTAATGATGCCTCCCGTGGCCAGCCAGGGTCCCCTCTGGCAGTGTCCTTCTCAGATAGATGCCCAGGATGAAAGCAGCTGCTGGGGCTCGGACCTGGCAGCATCTTGTCCAACCTATCTGCAGCCTCTGTGCTTGTCCCCGCTCAGTCCAGAGATGTTGGGGTGTGGGTGGCCCAGGTGGGAAGGACACAGGCATGCTACTCCACTTCAGACAGTTTCTTCCACAGATCAGATGCATCAGTAGTGACTGGGGTCTTTGGAAATGAATTATGGTTAACCTTGCAGGGTTGGTTTTTTTGTTGTTGGGTTTTTTTCATTGATGGAAGTGAAGATGCAGTTGTAGGAACCAAGCCTGTTGCAAACTAATTCCTTGTTATGCCTGCTTGCCGTGCCTGTTAATGGATGGTTTTGGTATGTAAGGACATTTGGAGGAGGATGGCCCACACCATGCTTTTGCATTGCCCCGTTTCCTTCCACCCCGGCAGGCAGTGGGGTACCCCCCTTCCCAGCCCAGCTCCGGGCTCTGGGGGAGACTGAATCTTCCGCAGCCTCCGTGGCATCTCCTGTCACCTCCATCTGCTGCCTCCTTCCTATCACGCTTCACATAAAAGCCTTGCCCTTCTTGTCAGAGCCCTTCCTAAAATGCTGTCCTTTTATTTATGCTTTCAGAAAATAATTTTGGCCAGCACCGTCAGGCTTTTACTGTGCAGCTCCCCACACCATCCCTGCCAAGCCTCCTCCTTCAAACTCCTTTTGGGCAGTGACTCCTCCAAGCCCTCAAAGATGGCGAGGCAGGTGGGGTGCTACGACAACTGCTAATTATTTGAACTGCAGCCATTATATTATTGCTTTGTGTTGCCTCTCTCTGCCCAACTTGTGAGGTAGACAGGAAGCGATTTGGGCAGGCACCATCCTGTCCTCCTGCAATGTGCAGCACCGAGCACAGCAGCTCCGACCGAAACCCTGCGGGTGATACTGCGGTGCGGAGAATAATTAAAAAGCTGCGCTCGTTTCCCAGATGAGATACACTCCTGTAGTGTGTAAATCAGTCACAGTCCTGGAGGAATAATCCAGGCGGGATAATTGTGCAGGGGAAAGGCCCCAGGCATGATAGGGGTTTGCATTAGCAATGCCTTTTCATCCATCTGTCTTTTGACCAGAGCTAGAGAGGGCCAGAATTTGACTTATAAGGATGTTTTGATCAACTGATTATTTCAGTGACAGAGCTCCTGAAGTACACACAGACACGAAATACCTTATTTGTGTACAGGAGCAGCCAGGAGCCAGGGACTGAAAGGTTTTCTTCTTCAAAGATTAATCTGTTTAGGAACTACCAGTTCCCTTATAATCCTGGAGAATTTGACCATCAGCCTGACTGGGGGAAATATTTCACCTTGAGTGTTTATCCACTGAGTACAGTGGAAGCAGAAAGAGGCCAAAGAAGAATCTGGCTCACAGCAGGCATTAAATCATATAGTTTATTGGTATGCTATCGTTATTTATTAATTAGGCTAAAGAGGAGCTGAAGAGCCCTGCTCACGGTCAGAGCTTGATTGTGTCATTCAAGCGTGTTAGGAGCCCTGTCTGACACCTCCGACACGTATCGCATTTTTTGGTGTCATTAGGAGAAGGTTAAAGGTGCTGAAGATGGCTGGTACCAGAAAGTATCCCAAGAATGAACATGAAAGCAATGCAAGGGCAAGTATAGTCGTCCTGCAGTCAAATGGTTTTTACAAGTCATATGTAACACATGTGCTACTAACAACTCCTCTGTTAAAGAGTGTGTTGCGAAGTTTAGAAAAGGCACTTTGGTGCTACGGAGGAGAAAGAGCCTACGACAGACTCTACCTATGTATTTTCTTTTTAAGATCATCTAAACTTTATTGAAGACTAACCACAGAACTGAAAATTGTTGGTATTAACACTCTAGGGCATCCTGTGTACTGAAGTCTCACTTTCTTATCCTGAATACGTGTTCTGGCTGACAAATTTTGGGGTGTTGTTTTGCCTTCTAGATATTCAGATGTTCTTTTGACATCTGGGAATTTAATTAACAGCTTTTGCATGTATTTAAAGCAAAGTAAACTTTCTTCGAGCCTCCTGATGGTGAGGAGCAATCTTATTTTTGAACGCTGGCACCTGTCATGTTAATTTGTACAAAGTTTTTGATTTATCCTAAAAGAACACAGTGGATTTGGAGGAGTTAAAGGGAATCTGCAGGGTGACTTTAATCTTTATGTCTTTATATACTTGAGGGCATTTTACTGCACCTCTGCACTGCTTTCACTACACAATCATTTTCTGCTTTAGAAATGTAGCCATTTGGATCAATAGTTACAGTACAATATATTGTACTTCTGATGGGAGCCTCGCAGGACAGTTAAGAAGCACCACGGTAATTTTGCAGAACGCTTGGCCGCACTCTGAAATATATTTTAAAAGTAAAGTTGGCAAAACATACACTGTGCAAAATTTACAAGAGCCCTAATGAAATTGAACTTACTTGACTTACTTTTATTAAAACTAAATTAGGAAAAATGGGATATAAAGGGATGTTCCTTGCTTGAAACATGAGTGTTTTAATAGGAAGCTGTAAGTATTAAGGACTAGGCTATTTGCCTTTCTGAATTTGTTGTAGCAGCAGTTTTAAACTCCTGTGGAACACTGTTGGCTTGTTTGGAGGGATTTTAGAAGAGAAAGATTTCTAGCTAATGTGATAAGCGTGCGTTTCCTGGGCTTGATTTAAAAGAAAGTCGGGAAAAAAAAAGGATGTTTGGAGACATTTTCCCAGTACACAGAACAAAAAAGAAAAGAGGATCTAAAAACATACGCCCCTTAAAGCGTTAACAAATGTATCCTGCGCGTTGCGGATTTTACAGTAAATTCTTTATCTATAAACAAACCGGGTTATCACAGCTGTTTATTGTACTGCTAGCCCTGATCCTAACCTTTATGTCTTTATTGCTTACATACCATTCCCTTGTTTATACGTCTGTACCAGCCTGTGCCCTTGAACTTGGCCCCCGCGAGCCCTGACCCGGCGCGCTCGCTCACTCACGCGGGTCACGTCGGCAATCAGTAAATGGGAGACGGGGCTGGCGGGCGGCCGACGGGCAATTAACACACCGCCAAAGCCGCACTCGCTGCCGGGGCTGCCGGAGGGGCAGACCACCGGCCACGGTCCTTGGCGCTGGAGCTGCGGCACCCTGGCCAGGCTGGGGGTTACGGCGGGGAGAAAACAAAAGACCGAGCAATGGGAGGAGGAGAAAGGAGGGAAGGGCAGATGGGATCCCCTCCAAAGGGTTGTTTCTGCCTCGGCGTGGGGTGCCAGCGCCCAGCAAAGCTGGCAAAGCGCTGGGGGTGACGTGAGGAGGGGGCCAATGCTTCACCGCTGCAAAACCGTCAGGCCCCCTCCCCTTCCAGCTGCCCAGCTAGGGCCTTGGCGGCATGCATAAGAAATGAGAGCCGTGTGCTCTTCCACACCTTTTTTTTTTTTCTTCCCCTCTCCTCCGGCTGATAAGCTGACAGCCAGGCGTGCCTTGTTCTGATAACTCAGCAAAGTTTGGTTTTCGTACGGACAAACAGCCCGTGCCCTCCAGCATCCTCGCCAGCAAGGCTTGAAGGGCAGGATGGAGCGGGCAGCGCAGGAATAAGCAGGGACAGGGAGGTGGCTGGGAAGATCTGCCTTCTGATCAATGATAAACTTCAACCGTAAGCCAAAAAGTACTTTACAAAACTCCTGACGTCCCACAAGGTGGATTTCAGTGCGTAAAGGATTTTGGCTCAGCTCGGTGGGCTGTGTCAGGGCGTTTGCCACCAGGAGTGCAGCTGGGGCACGCTGTGGCATGAACCCAGGAGACGGACTCTCCAAAATGTGGGCAGCACCAAACACGCTGGGCAAACCGGTGTCGGTGTTTATGGTGAGCCTTCCTCACTACTCCTCAGAGAAATTGTACTGGTTTTGGTTTCAGTTAGTTGAATGGGATCTTCACTAAAAACAAACCTCCTGGTGAAAACATCTCCAGGTCTGACTCAAATCCTTCATTTGCTACTAAAAATAATGTCAGCGAATGGAAGAATTCATGAATTCTCCCCGGGAAAAGAAAAGATGATCCCATTAACCTACATTACAGCCATCACCATTAAGAGATACCATTATCCTGCAGTTCCCACACTGTCTTGTCGGAGATGCTGCAGTCATCCCTGTAATTGTGTGGTAACTCCTGGCAAATGCTGACTTTTCAATAGGTGGTTTTGCAGCCGAGTACTTTGTCGGATTATAAGGCCCAATGCGCGTAGCCTTGCATAAACGTTTGGCTGTTCAGGGAAAAGCCTCCCTCAAACCATGCTTTGGATCAGAGCTCCGGAACAGGATCGGGTCCCCCGCCATCTAAAATTACAGGATTTTACTGCCTTACGAGGTCATGAGCAGTCATAACTGATCAATACAGAGGATGATACGAGTATCAAGAGTTTTAATGACATAATATCGTGTTGTAGAAGTTGTTGTTTCACTTTCTAAAGTAACACGTACGTTTTCAGTGGCTGTTCTTCACGCATTTGGTGATACTCAGCCACCGAAGTGAGAGTGCTAATGAGTGCCAATATTTGGCGAGTAGGTTTAACTGAAGACTACTAGTTGGAGAATTGGAATGTTATTGTTTAATATAAAGTAGATCTATATTTACATATACATGGGCAATATTCTATTCTCTTAGAATATTCTGTTTACACATTTAGGCTCTGATTACAAGCATTCTGGTAAGTTTAGTAATCAAATTTTCATATATTCAGAAGTGTGAATTTTCCTCAGCTTTTTACTTTGTGCTGTCCTTCTATCTACCAGCCCAAGATTTTGTTTTGCTTTATTCTTGTGGGGTTTTAGTGTTTTGGTTTTTTCTTGTGGGTTTTTGGTGTTTTGTTTTTTTCCTCAGAGGAAGGGAACCGCAGAGAAGTCAGTGTGGGTTTGCAGTAAAGGAGCTGGAGTGGTCCTCAGGACCCATAACTTGACTGACTTCAGGTTCTCAGTGTGACCATAAGCTCATAAATTCAATCCTCGTGCCTCAGTTTCCCAGCTGTAAGGTAGTGGTAATACATTACTCTCATGAGTAACATAAAGATATATTCAGTATTTACCTGCTGTTCTCAGGTTCGAAAAGGGTGGTTTCAGAGAAAGGGGTTGTTGAAAATGGGCTGTTGGGAATCCAGAAATCTCACATAGTCTTAATTGTGGTGCCAGGTGCCTGGGGGAAGAGACCCTCCCTTTCCTTCCACGCCAGCTCAAAAGGCAGTTGAAAAGCTCTTGATAACATCACCAAAGCAAAAGGACTTAGGAAGCTTCAGGTCTGGAAGCCAGCCGGACAGCGCAAGGACAAGACCTTACAACCTTGGCCTCCATTGGCACACTTTAAAGAAAGGCAATAAATAGCGTTTCTGACTAAGTATGCTTCCTGCGGTGCAGCTAAGTATCCTTCTCGGTTGCATAAGGGTTAAGTGACCCCTAAGAATGTGGTTGATATATTATCATAGCCCTAATGTAGCCATCAAAGAGTACCAGGCAAACAGTGTATATTTTAAAATGTGGAGCTTTCATACCTGTCCATGGGAGATTTTAGTCTTTTTTTTCCTACCCCTGCAGGTTGTCTCTTTTTTTAAAGTTACTTCTCAGAAACATTCTCAAATCTAAAATTAAGGAAACCTGTATGTTAAAGGCTACAGTAAAACAGAACCTTTCTTCACAGGTTTAAAACACCCAGGAAATAAGATGTATATTTATGTAACAAGGAGTCAGATTTATGAAAAACGCTGTTGTGGCTTGTAATTTCAGATGAAATGGTCCAGTCTTGGGATAAGAAGCAGCAGATACTGACATGTAGTGATGTGCAAACTCCCCTGTCTGAGCTGAGTGTATTTCTAACTTTGCCGTAATTATCAATCACTTGATTCATGTCAGAGCGCTCACATTTAAATCAAGTTTTTCTGCTATTTAGACAGGTACTCTGTAAACACAGGGAGAAGAGGTGGTTTCTGGAATGATCGGGAATGGCCGCCTGAGTGGCTGGCTGAGTCCATGTTCTGTATGAACAAATTAAAAGCAAGAGTCTTTCATGCTAAATTTGTATGGCCGTCTGCAAAAATTGCCCAATTTATTTAAGTATTTTCTGGTGGTGAGATGTTTTGGGACACGGGGGTTGATAAAACGCATTAAATAAAACACTGCAAGTCGAGTTTAAGTATAAAATGAAATTCTTTCTGTGTTGGGTTTGATGTTCTTAATTTAATCCCTGGTGGACAGTAGTCTGCATTACAAAACCTTCACACATAATTTGGCACAGTTTGGATGATTTGCAATCTCTCCCTTGCTCTCTCTGCAGAGGATGCCCTGAGCAGATTCTGCGTGGAGGCTCAGTGACCTCTCCTCTCTCAGGAGGGTGGTCTCTTCAGGTCACTGTTCAGGTCATTCCTGCAGCAGAGTAAGGAAGCTTTGACTGTTTCTTCGCTTGTGTGGGTAAACAGAGGACTTTAATTTCCAGCACTACTGGGCCCTAACCTTCAGAAGCTAAGCAGTCACCGAGGGGGATGGGGAAGAGATGTCAAAAGAAAGTGCAGAGCAAAGAATGTAAAGAATTTTGCTTATCTGTGACAAGTTTCTAAGCGTGTTTGATTATGGTAATAAGGATACCTCATTAACAAAGGATTTTAAAGGCATGTACACCATTGATAATCAGCCCTGGCCAAAGTACAGCGTACATTTTTAACTTTTTTTTTTTTTTTTCAATGGAATATGTTTAAAATACGGCAGCACTTTAGTGTGAATGTGGAATTTCACTTGATGCCCGAGGGTGGGGCCGTGGCAGCTAAGGAAGGAGCTGTATCTACTGAAGATAAAGTCCCCATTGCCAGCAAGGGATGACTGTAAAACATTCACAATTCCCAATCCTTAAAACTCTCCCTAATTGCAAATCTGCTCATTGTTTTAACTTATCTGTGCCAGTGCTGTGCTGAATTAGTCCTTTGGAGTCCCTGAATGGGATCAAGGGAAGAGAAGAGGAAAGGAAGGATGGGAATGAGAGCAAATGAGAAACAGAAGAAAGCAAGATAGCCAGAGAAAAGGAAGGAGGGTGGGGGATATTAAGCATAATTGTCCTTTGGCTTCCTATGGAATTATAAAGCTTTTGAACACCGTTGCTGAACCAGCCACGAGAACGTTTTCCACATCCCTGCTGCATGGGAGGCGTCTGGTCTGGTGCTGGGTGGGGCAGGGGGGAGGAAAGAAATGGTTCAGCAGGAATTTACCTTCCCTGTTTGGATGCTTTCTAGTGTGTGTCCTGCCTGGAAACTGGCCCGGTGACTGTCCCCTGCCACCAGCCTCTGTGCCAGCCCCCCATGTTAGGTCCTTTGGCTGTCTCCCCCTGCTCCCAGTTCCCCACTTGTGGGGTGGGAGATCCACCACCTCTGTGGTCACCCCCTTTTTTGGCCAGTTTGGCACAGGCAGCTGTTCTCACTAGCAAGTAATTTGTGGGAATTTACTCCAACTCCACCTGATACCTGGAGTATTCCTATTTTTGCATCCTTATCTCCTAATGAGTTTATAATCTAGAACAGAATGGTACCCCGTCTGTTCTTCAGGCTTCTTATCAAATGGTTTCGCTATCGGACACATTCAGATGACAGACAAGCCACTTCTGGCCCCGTGTGAGTTCCCTTGTGGGTGCTTTTTTGCGTAGGAATGGACTTGAGCAGAAATTTCGTGTTATGTCAAATGGGAGAAAAATGAAAACCGTCTATGCACGGGGCTCTTCAGGTATGTTCCAGGTATAGTATTTGGGTGCTGGCTGCCCAACCCTGAACGTGGTGGATATAACTCGGTATTTCTTCTTCTAGTGCCTTTGGGTTGAAGAAAGCATTTTAATATCCACACAACTCTAATAAACTAAAGCTGTAACGAGGCTTTTTTCTATTTGTATTGCTCTTTTGTTGTCTCCTATGCGCATTTACCATTGATTTTTGCCAAACTCCCCTATACTGTAACTATGCAGTTATAAACTGGTGTTATTGAGGGGAACTGAGGAGAGAAAGGATAGCCATAAAATTACTGGTTGCAAACAAACACTGCAGCTCTATTTGGGCATTTATCAGCAACACCTGGAGATTATTGCATACAACCTTCCTAATCAGTAAATCAACCAGCCACCAGTTGTTTCCTTAGCCACATCAGACAAAAATGTAACAGCTGTTTAATTTACTTTTTTTATGGTAGGAAAGTCATATCCTGAATCATTGATACCTTTATTTTGCAACTTGCTGTCATTAAATTATTTCTTTTCTTTTCTCTCAGTGTTGCCCGCTATAAAAGACGGGAGGGTCGGTCTGCGTGCACGAGGTGGCCTGATGTCCTCTTTCAGGATGGTGCCCACATGGAAACCAAGAGAAGCTCTCTGGAGCTTTCCGAAGTAAGTTGGGACATCCCCTCAAGTCCAAGGTGGGGGCACTTGCTAATGTGAGCAGGAACTGAAGGAAGCACGAGCACAGAGCTGAAGCTTTGCAAGCTCTAGAAACTCTAAAGCAAATGGCTTCGGTTGGCTTGAGACTGTGCAACAGCCAGCTACAACTGAATGCTTTATTGCCGTCTGGAAGTGTTTATTTTCTGAACATAAATTCAAGGGACAGATTCAAGGCATGTCTAGAAATAAAGCATATCATCATGTGAGCTAAGCTGACAAGGACAATTTACTGTACCCTGCATTCGTTCTGGGCCAATCGGAAGAGAAGAGGCTATTAACATCCTGAAATTCCCGCTGTTCGGCTCTCCCTGTCCCTTCACTGAACTCAGGAATGGCATGTATTAACCCCTTGAGGGCCTCCCGTGCACGGCGCACATCCAAAGAAGGGACACTTGTTTAGGCCCGGTAGACATATGCAGTATGTCCGGCTCTTATTGACAGCAGCAGCAAACTGCTTTAAAAGCCATGACACGGCCTGCGCTGTCTGGAGGCCCAGCACAGGGTTAACGTCTTTCCTAGAGGCAGTTTCGGTGCTGTAGATGAGCATTGACTTACTCTGTTTAAATATGAGAGTTCACTGGTCAGCTTGACCTTGAATTCTCTTGCAAAGACAGGAACAAGTTGACATACTGTTCGTGTTTCCAGTGGCCGCAAAGTTCAGGGAATACAATGCCACTGCAGCTCACATGCCGTGTGCATCACTTAGAGAAGGGAAAGTTCATTTCCTACTTTTTAAATCCTGCCAGCAAGAAAAGTAACAAAACCAGAAGAGAGTAGAAAGGTAGAGCACAAAGGGCACGGCAGCAGATATTGCAGAGGAAAGGTGCCATTCATAGTCGGGAACGTGTTATAATAAAAACCACATGCAAAAGTCCGCAGAGGACTGTTTGCATAGCAGCATTACAATATCTACATGTGCAAATAGAGGGAACAGCCTTTAAATCCACGGTGCAGCAGCAACTGTTGGGTCTTTTACCTGCAGCTGCGCTGCCTGAAGTATTCCTCCTGACTTCATGAATGTCCTTGTGTAGGACAGCACAGTCGGCCCTCTTGGAACATTGCAGCTGAGGGAAACATATTATTCTGGCTCTGAATATGAGTTTTCTGTATACAGCGCTGCAGAAGGGCAGTACAGTTAACTGGTCTCCAGCTCCTTCTTTTCATCCCGTCCCCTCTCTGCGTGGTAGGGGGTACAGATTCAGCAGAGCAGCTCGTCGCTGCCTCTGGCTCCCTGGGAAAAGCACACCGCTGCACCTCCAGCCCCCGCGTGAGAAAACATAAGCTGGCGCCTTGCGGAGTGCATGGGGAAAGGGAAGCCTGAGCGGAAAGCTCCGTATCAGCTTTCCTAGGTTTTCTTTTAAATCGACGTAGCCTGGTGAGGCTGAAGGCACAGCACACCCAGGCACTCCTGCAGCCACAGGCCTATAGAGGTGAGAGCAGAAGCAGGAGTAGACGGGTCGTGGTCAGCCCCTCAGATGGCTTCTCTGTTTGTTTATCGCTGTGCCTAAGAACACATGGAGTAAATCCACACATATTAAAAACACACACACTCCCCCCGCAGTTTGGTCCCGTTTTTCATTTGGGAAATGTATTTCTGTATTTTGGCGCAGAGTCACGCAGCGGGATCTCTCTATTATATTGGCATAATGTCCACAGCTGTAATCAAAACATTTGTTCTCCTATCTTCTCCCAAATCACTTGGGGTCTCCTTTTCCCACCAAGGAGCCTCTCTCATTCATTCCCTGGCTACTACGCATGGCTTAAGTATTGCAGCCTTCAATACTAGACCAGAATAAGAACGACAAAGAATCATTTATCTGGCATGACATATTTTATGCTCTTGTGTAAGTTTTCCTAAGGGACTTCTGAATGTCCTACTGGGTGACTGTAAAGACACCGAGGACTCAAAGTCATGGGTATCATCTTTATTACAAGCCCTAAAACACTCAGCTCAGAGACAAAGCTGAGTGAATTTAACTTTTCTGAAATTAAGATACTATATTGTCTCAGCAAAGTCTTTCCATAGATCCCTTTAAGAGCAGAGTGGTTTGGGGCTGAAAGGATCCTAGTACTGAAATTTATCTTAATCTTCTAGTACTATAGAAACGTTTCTGCGCTTTAAAAATATGCTCCCTATTTCTTACTTTCAGACTACACTAATCTCAAATTAGCCTTCTGAGCAAAGGTCAGGAGTGCAGGAGTGCAGGTCTTATTGGTTCAATTAAAGGAAATAACACAAAATCACACAGGCTATTGCAGAAGTCTTTGTCAACAACTTCCTGAATACTGAGAGGCTGCTCAGGCATGAGCTGTCTCTGCAGCCAGATAATGCTGTTATTAGAAACACATTAGTGTGAGAAATTTTTTTTTTTTTTTTTTTAAATATACATGGCTAATAGATACATTCATCTCATAGCTTTCACAGTAAAAGTCTTGGACTAGTGCTTCTGATTAATTATTAATGTTTGTCATCTTGTTCTCTTTTTCAGTGTGTTTACAACTTAGCTTTGCCTCTCTCTTTTTTTCCCAAAATGCTTGCACATAACAAAGCTCAGATAACTACACTGGTAGCTGTCGTACTATTACTCGCCAGCGTCCTTAATAATGATGAAATGTTAAGTATAATGTACCAATAAATATTTTGGAGTTAGGGAACTGGCAGGTATGTGGGGAAGGCACTTTGTGTTAACGGTTGATATACTGTTGTTACATTGATGAAAACTGGGGCTAATGCATTTGTGTAAAGATCCTCTTTTTAAAGTGATTTTCCTTTCTTTCTTTCTTTTTTGTTTGTGTCCTTGTGCCTGAACATTTGACCCTGGGGGAGTAGGATGGAAAGATTGTTTAAACAGCAGAGAATTGTTTATTTCAATTTTTTTGCCTCTTTTTTTCCCCCCCTTTTCAGTTCTCTTTACAGGTAAATCACTCGCGATATGGGAGAATCTCCGAAAGTTCAGAGGTTTGGGGCAGGAAACGCCTTCCCTCCCCCCAAAGTTTGGATTCAGAGCTAAATTTATCTGAATGCTGTCATTTCCCTGCTTTGCCTTCTCTACCTCCTTCACTACATTCCTCTTTCTCCCTCCCCATTCCCAGCCACCCAGATATTATCCTTTCCTTGACCTGCAGCTCCCCCTCCCTAGCCTTCCACCACTCTAAAATGTCCGGAGGCTACGGCTGAAGGTGGTAGTTTCTCCTGTTGTTTTTTTTTATTCCTGGGCTGTAGGATAGCGAGAAATGCTCTGTAATCCTTTGCCCTCCGAGGCTGTCTCCATCGGCAGTCACTCAGAGCAGGTTTGGTGGCCCCTGAGATGAAAAGGCAGCAGCGGTGCCCAGCAGAGAAGTCCAGGCTGGCTCATGGCTTGCTGGGCGCAAGCGCCCGCCGGCGATGCAGAGAAGGGCCCGCGCACTTATGGGCCAGCACAGTTTGGTTTAGGTGAAAGGATTCTGAAATAGGTGCGGAAGTGCCACCAAATTTCCAGCCTGCTCCTGCTTTCTCTAACGTGTTCTGCACATTTGCATCGCTTGTCCCTATCTTGAATGGTCTGTCCTGGTAGGGAATACAGAGTTCAACCAAGATCCCTCTCTTTTTTTCCTTTTTTTTTTCCTTTTCTTTTTTTTCCTTCCCCCCCCCCCCCCTTCCCCCCTTTTTTCTTTTTTTTCTTTTTTTTTTCTCCCTTTTTTCTTTTTTTTCTCTTTTTTTTTCTTCTTTTTTTTCCCCCCTTTTTTTTTTTTTAATTGCAGTCTTGCACTGTGGCTATTCTAGTTTTTCACAGAAGTGGCAGGCAGCCAAAGACTTGGAGTCATTATTTGCAAACTCTAAAAATAGAGTCACGATTTATAGGAAGAAAACAGATATGTCTTGTTATAAAACCATGAATAAGGATTGGCATGAGCATAACGGTTTATTCTTTTTTGATATTGCTTATTGTAAATTGCACTCTATCTTTCTGGGAGATACACTAGATAGTTACAGTACAGAAACATTTCCTTTAGTTGAAAGTGCTGGAGAACTGCAGTTTATTTGTTGTAAAGGCTTGATTATTCAAAGGAAGCGATAAGAGATGAGGTAGCCCCTGGGAATTTTGTGCATTGTTGGGGTGGACAGTTTGTTTTAAAGAAAGTACTAGTGATCTTTTCTGCAGGTCACTGCTGATAAAAATTACATTCAGCGCATCTCTTTGCCCGGCGTAAAGGTGCCTTACGAGTTGCACTTCTGGCTAATATTGCTTGTTATTATAAACCGTGAACATCACATCCCTGATCTAACTAATGTTAATAACACTACGCACACTATCTCCTTCCTCGTAGGTTCTGGCAGGTCAGCAACAAAAGGAGAAAAAACAAAAAAAAAAAAAGAAAAAAAAAAGGAGGGGGGAGGCATAAAGAGAGGGAGAGACTTTCACAAAGAGTTAAAAAGGCCTGATGAAATCCTTACAATGTACACCATATGGCTTGACATTTACCAGATTAGTTAAACATTTCTACTGGGGATAAATATTCCTGCACATCGATGTAAAGAAATTGCATGAGACAAGGGCACATACAGCATATTTATGCCATGGAGTAATCTTTTTTTTTTTTTCCTTCCCTCCCCTTTGCTAGCAGAATTCACGTTACCGAATGTGTAAGGGCCAAGTGTACTAAACCCAAGTGAACTCCCCCTCCTGTGCGCTCCTGAGCTGCTCGTCGGTGTGGCTGCAAACACAGGCCCCCTCCCAACATCGCCCCAAACGCACTCAAAACTCTTGCCCAAAACAGTTTAGAATGAGCAATCTTGCTATTAAAAAAAAAAAAAAAAAAAAAAAAAATCCCAACCAATTCTACGGAGAGGCTAAAACATTAAAGTTTGTCAAAATCTATTTCAGGACTCGGGTTGCCTGAGGAGAGATGACTGTGATGGCTGCCAAACCGATCCGAGGCGGGCTGATGCAGAGGAGGTGACTGCTGGTGCCCGTGTCTGGTGCAGACTACTCCGCTCCTTGGTGAACAGCCCTAAAGCCATAGATTTCATCTGATCTTTGCAAAGGCTAACATCTGTCTGCTGTCATTTTAGTAAGATTGATGACAGGCTGGGATAGGGGAGGAGGAGGGGGAATGCAGCGGGAGGAAGGCTGGTCCCCGCAGCCCCAGCGGCCGTGGCCAAGCCTGCCCGGAGTCGCTGGCCCGGACCCTCTGGTCGGCTGCGGCAGTGGCAGGGAGTCGCTCCTGCACCACTCCGGCGGTAATTGCGCTGGGTTGCTACAGCAGATTGCAGGAACTCGGAGACATAAAGGCAGCGTTTTGCACCTTATATATCTTAATAGATTATTCGCGTCACAAGCAACACAGAGCGAAATGTTATGACAACCATAAGAATGTCGTTTACTGTGGCTTAATGTGGCTGGGCAGTGCAGGGTAAAGCTATCAAAAAATATGTTGGTTTTTTTTCAAAGTTTCCTAGAGAAACTAACCGATGTGGACATGCGGCTATTTTTATTCGAAACCCTGACTTTTGGCAAACTCTTTCCAGGCTATAGCAGAAAATGCTTATTCTTTTTATTAGTAGTAGTATCCCAGTGCCAAAGTAAAAATCATATGCTTTCCCGCTTGGAAGCTTTCTTGCAAGCTGATGTCTGAGCTGATGTAATAGGGGAATCTTCTACAAAGGACACACGTCCCAACCGGGGCAGCCAGTTGCTGGCTGCGGCATGCGATACGCCTCGGAAAAAAAATAGCTTTCATTCTTGGGCAGGATGAAGTCCATGTATCTTTTTCCATGAATGAATGAGTGAATGAATGACTATCAATGCTGAAATTTGAGCTTGCTGCAAAATCCTAGAGATTCGGGTTTCACCAGGCACATGTATGTATACAAGAGGGATCTTGGCACTTCTAGGAAAGACGTGCGGTGCGCTGCGGAAGAAATGCGTAGCAATAGGGTTACTGCCCGCGTGGATTGGGAAGCGAGAAATGTACCTGCAAATCTTAATCCCGATATGAGATTGGAAACCATCGAGGCAAGGGCTGGAAGCAGCCCTAGATCCTCTCTGGGAGCTGGAGGGGAGACGGGTGCATAAGCCGGTAACTTTAAGAAGCTGGAATTCAAAATATGCCCGACCTAAAACCCCAGGCTGGGATGTGTACAGGCTTGGGGGAAAGCTCAGCTCCAGCCCCTCCTGTTGAGATTTACGGTGCTGAGACCGATGCCGTGCACATTTTAACCGCACAGTGTCCCATCACGACAAAATGACATCACGCGAGGATGGGATTTCAGCTGCGGGCAGGGAAAAAATGTGGTTTAGAGTATGAAAACAAACTGTGCGCTGCTTAGTCTTGTGGGTCAGGGAAGAGCAGAGACTCCCACCCGAATGGGAAGGCTGGCTTGGGCCCCACGTGAACTTTGTGCTTGGGTGATCGCGGGCGCCTGGATTGATAAATAGCGAGCCAGAGAGATAAATACACGTACGGAGGAAAATAAGAACAGATAATGGATTGGCGTAAGTCGCAGTATATTTCCTCCTAGTGATGAAAGGCTAAGAGTGAGTTATAGATCTTTCCTCGCGATAAGAACAGATATTTCTTTCCAAATCATTTATCTATAAGATACTGAGATATTATTTAGGTCTGCATTGGTATTAATCTGGCTCTTTGCCTTTCCGTCCCAGTCCTTCAGCAGGTGAAAACATGCTGGTAGGGACCCTAAAGGTTTTGTCTGCAGCTCCCGTGGGTGAGGAATTAGTTTTTATTGTAGGGAGTTGAGAAGACGGAGAGCATGTTTATCCTAGCGCCTCAGGTAAATGTGGCACGGCTATTTATGCATTACCAGAGTTTAAATCTTCGTTTGTTCAGGTCCTTAATGTACGAGAAGCAATTGCTGTAAGTGTTACAAGATCTGTTTACTGCTCTGGGATGTAATGAACTTTAAAAAAAAAAAAAAAAAAGAAGAGGATGCCTGTATGAAGAAACCAGCCCCACCTGACAACTTTGATGTAGGAAGAGCCTTCTCCCTTTGACTGCTCCGGCGACGCTGGCGCGTCAGGGGGTGCGCTCAGCCCTTTCATCCCCGCAGCCAGGGCTATATAACATTTACACGTCTCGGGGATAGGACATATGTACGGTGCGCGTGTGTGAGGGCGGGTAGCCTAGGCTCGAGAAGAGCATTCAGAAAAAAGCAGCATGTTTTTGTCAGCGGGGAGAGATTAGAGTGCCTGATTTTACAGCTGGGGTAGAGACGTGTTTTTGCCGTGTGATTAGAAAAGCCGTTATCATTGTTAATAATAACAAGGTCGTTGTTATTTTTCAATATTTAGTTACTAAAGGTCTGTTCTTCAGCCCGCTTCCCCTGAGGGGCTGGGCTGCTCGCTGGTGTGGAGCGGCTGGAACTTGCTGGAACCGGCTGGAACCGGCCGTGCCCAGAGAGGGGCAGCCCCCACCTCTCCTCACAGCATCGAGCTCTCCGCAAAGCTGCCTCCAGCTTGAGGAGAGGGTGGAAACATTAGGGACAGGCAACGCCGCCGGGGCCGAGAGGAGCGCGCAGGCGAGCCGGGGGCAGAGCCCGGGCTCCGTCGCCGGCCGGGCCGCGCCAGCCAGGGCTGTGGAGCGAGGGGCGGAGGGGCTGGCGCGGCGGGCCGGGCGCCGCGGCCATGAGCGGTGCCTGTTGGCCTGCCAAGACGCTGGCGGGTCAAGGGGACTCGCGTTTCTGCTAAGCGGTCCGGTGTATCTTCACCTCCGGTAATCTCAGCTGGAGCCTTTGCTGTCGTGCTTTCCCCCCTGTAAAACCCCTGCTTTTGAATCTTAAGAGAAATCTTACAGTGGTCAGTAAATCCCAATGTTGTACTTGTTCCTCTCTTTTATGAGATTTCCAGTAACACACGGCTTCGGAGATCTGTCGCTTGACGGACCAAACAGCTCTGAGGACAAAGCAGAATTGGGCTGAGGGGGGAAGAAGTCAACTGTCCCCATCTTGTTTAAATGAACTTCAGGTTCAGTACATTAACGTGCTAATAAGGAAGTCTTGTGTTCCCACACTGTTCTTAAAGCCATTCTCAAACTGCTGACCTGACCCCTTTAATCCTGGCTTTCCTGAAGGAAAAGCTGATCCATCAGGCCTCCTGTATCTAAAATGGGATGAAAGGAAGCGATGGACCTATTTCTACACTGGTGTTTCTCAGGTACTTCAAGCAGCCTTGTTCTTTTTGTATTCATCTCTCATTTCCCTGGGAAGAAAAAAAAAAAAAAAAGGAAAAAACCCCCTAGATGTGAGGGCTCAAATCACTGAAGATGAGAAACAGCAAAAGGAAATAAAGAGGTCACACACCTAAGTTAGCTTATGATTAAAAAGAAATTAGTGGGGCTATTTTTAATTTGTTTAAATATATTACTTTCTATTAAAAAGGTCTTTATATTTCACTAAGTATGAGATGAAGTGTGTCACCAGAGGAAGATTTTTCAGTTTTAGTCTCTTTTCTCTTAAACAATTAGAAGTCAAAGAAATTCCACTGAAGTCACAAATGTGAAGCCAGCAGAAATGGCAGTGGAGTGGGACTCTACAATATAGCGTGGTTGCCTTCCACTGGGGCCAGTTTGCAAGAATTCGGGGAAGAAAAACATAAGCTGTGCGCAACAGGTACATTGCGGGTAGGTCTGTGGTACCGCATAGCCCCCCAAATATTCAGCCTCAGAATATTGTGCAGCCTTGAGAAGCAAAACGCTGCATCCCTGCGCTCAGCCCCAGCCCGAGGAGCTGGTGGGAGCCCTCTTGGAGGCTGAAGTGCGTCTCATGTCTGAGTTGTGCTGCCAGAGCTTACGTCTTTTTTTTTTTTGTTGTTGTTAAATCTGCTAGGCTATGGATATTTTCAGGCTGCAGCTGACAGAAATTAGAAAGGATAGTTGTAAATGAAGTTTTGTAATGCCAGAAGTCTATGATGGAGCTTTTTTAATCAGTACACAAGCTAAATGGTGATCCAACTGTTCTAAGACTTTCCATGAGATTGCTTGGTTTTCCATTTTTCCTCTATATTTTCATTTCTGGAATATCCCTTTTGTTAAATGGAGTGCCTTAAGAGTGAACATAGCAATTGGGTTAGTCTTTGCAAACCTGTGAGGCTATGAGGGAAATCCACCATAACGTTTAAAAAAACCAATAAAAGGTCTGGTTAGGAATTTGTCACAAAACTCCAAAACAATGCAGACACCCTCAGTTTCTTGTTTCATTCCCAGCTGGAAAGTCAGACCAGAATCTCTGAACATTTCACTAAGTCTTGCTAACCTTCTGAGCTGAGTTGTGAGAAATTGTTCTTGACATCACATGAGCTGGGCCACAAGGCAGGACTAATGTGATATTTGCTGTCGAAGGTTTCCTAGGAAACATGCTACTTAGAGCGCTCAGCCCTCCCTGCCACCCTTCCTGCGTCCTCCAGTTTCACCAGTTCCCACAGGTTTTGCAGAGGGCAGTGATGTCCCCTCTGACCTCCAGACACCCTCAGTGCAGACCCCCCGCTACAGTGCGATGCTTCCCAGCAGCTGAGCGGAGAGCGCTTGCAGAGATCTTGAGGCTCGCCCACCTAATTGCCCTGTTTTCTGTGATTTATCCCTTTACCTCTTTTTTTTTTTTTTTTTTTTTTTTTTTCTTTTTCCCCAGCACTCTGCAGTGGGAGAGGTGAGAGAAACTGGGCTACATCCTGCAAGACTGGAGCCTGGAGAGAAGGAAGTTTGAGCATTCCTAGCAATCCTAACCTTTCCTGCCAAAGGGGAGCTGCTGGAAAAAGGTTAGGAAAATGAGCAGATAACTTAACTTGCTGCAAGGGTCCTCATCTTTTGACTGCAGTTTGCAATACCATAGCTGTTATGGTCCATAACCTATAGGGATTTTGCAGCTGAATTGGGTTCCCCGATTAACTCCCACAATTTCATCTGGTGGCTGTAGATGCTGTCCTTGACATCAGACCCACAAAAATGATTCCTGTCATTCAGGCCAAACTTTTCAGCTTGGCCGTTTGGAGTGGCAGGATAGTTCCCATTGAGGATGAGATGAATGGAGTCGGTTCACACATGTTAACCAAATGCAAATTCTTAGATGGAAACTCATGGTCAGCTTTTTCCAATGCTATTTTCAGAACTTCCACAAAAGACTCTGCTGTGATTATATGTATTCATGATATGTATATCATGTATTCAGCTCAAACAATATTTGAATGATGCATTTAGAATTCTTCCTAAAAAAGGACCATTCTTCTGTAAACTGCATCATATTTGTAAAAGAGGAAAAAAAATCTAGGTTGCTTTTCCTTTCTTTCTCTCTTTCTTTTTAATATATCATTTCATAAGGCTGTAAGAATTGGTGTTAATGCTACATTACACATAGACACACTTCTACATAATCATATGCGTTTGCATGTATGCCATACATAAACAACCCTATGGAATCCCGACTATTCATTGTTAAGTTTGTCTCCATGTTTTTCAAAGCAAAGAAGCTCTGGGTGTCAAACAGTTGCTTTTTTCACTCTCTTTCACTGGGCTGTACAGCAAATACAGCCAACAAAACAAAGCACTGGGGTTTTTGTGGGTTGTTTGGGTTTTTTTTTTACTTTTTCCTACCTGGCCATTTATAACTACCTATTTTCCTTCTTGTCTCCTCCACTGATAAAACACCATTTTTTTGACTCCGTCATTAAGTGTCCTTCACGTTGCCAATATTGATTTCCCCAACCCCTTGAAGGCCAAGAGTGTCACCTCCATGACGCTCCCTGCAGCCACTGACTTGGAAAGCAGGAGAGCTAAGGTTGCTACGGCCAGACATTGGTTTCCCGCATGGTAGGCAAGAAGACAAGTAGCCTTAAGTCACTGGACTGTCTGATTCATTTATCTCTGTGATGCCATTCACTTCACCTTACCGCATGTTTGTGTAGTGAAGCTGCTTGGCCAACATGCCCTATGGGCCTTGTCTTAGTAATGAAAGTGCAGAGGGTGGAAAAGACATTCCGTTCTGGATTGTTTAGCTCTGTCTTCAGTTTCTGATGGCATTTCGGTGTGCTTTCAGATTCAGAAGAGCCGCATCTGCTGGGCCCTGCAAAGCCAGCAGGACTTCACCTTGTGTAAATCTGGGCAGAATTTGGGTCTTTGTGGCCAGAGAAGGAAAACCAGTAATACTCTTCTCTTTCTGTTCAAACCTAGAAAAGTTTCTTCCAAGCGTTAAGACTGTAGGACAGATGATGTCAGTCGGCTTCAGAGAAACAGCATCAGCTTAGCTGAGAATCTGCATGCAAGTCTCAGGTCTGTACCAATCTCATAGATCAGCACTTTTCATTGTAGAGTCGACGCTTTTCTTGCACGAAAGCAATGCTGGATTTGCAAATCAACCTCTACCTGTGAGATACCATCATGACACCGCATTGCTCGTAGAAAGCAGAACTTTGCTAAATTATGATACGTAGGACTCTGGTGGGTCACCCAGACAATTAATTCATTTTCAAAGCACTTTAAGAATGTCAGTCCTCATGGCACTGTGTATAATATATGTCAGGGGATATTGTTATCCCCCATTGCCAGCTGAGGAAGGGAGGAAAGGCGATTACAAAACTGCAACTCGAGTTATTGTTGGAGGCAGGACTGGAACTCGGGATTTCCTGGCCAGATTACCACCCTTCGCTTCTCCCTCAGTTGGTATAATTAGCAGTGTCCTAGATCTCTCTTATTCCCATGCAAGAACACATTTGAATACAGTTTTCTTTGAAATTGTCTGTCTTGGGGTCATTTCTGTTGTGCACTTCTGGCTGTTAATGATCTGTTGTCTGCAGTGAAACGCTCACTAGTACGCTGTAAATCACGAACAGATGTAAAGGCGTCCATTTGTGACTACCGACTTAATCTCTCTGGAGTTCTGAAATTGGCTACCTGTAAAACTTTGGGAGCCACGTCTTGAAAAAAACAATCCTTTGTGGCTCTTTAATTTTTTTGTTCTTGGCTGCTAGCCATTCAGATGGATGTCTTACATCCTTGAGATGAACTTAGTGCAGTCCTCATTGACCTAGCAAGCCGTTTTTTCCCTGATGACAAGCTGGGATCACATCTTGTAATGACTGCTGCAAGATTGTCTTGTTAGGGAAAGGGCTAAGGTGGGATTGTCTTTAATGACAATGAAAGCACCTCATAAAATCTGATTCTTCAGTTTTACAGGCATGGCTCTAGAATTGTAGCCGATGCAGACTTAGTAAATCAGTCAGTCAAAAATTATATCAGTTGAAATATAATGTTCATGGCAGTCCAAAAACCTGAACATGTAGGTGATTTGGAGGGCATTTTGTTAACTCTTTAATTGGTCGTTTGAGTGCTGGAGGCAGTAGCTAATTGCCTGTAGGTCAGAGTAGTCCTAGAGCTTAGGTAAATGTATATTGTCATATGTCACATTTTCATATGGCTCCTTTGCACAGGTTGGTAAAAATGATTGCTGCATAATTAAAATTAAGACAAGGTGGGAAAAGTGATTCAATTAAACCCCTGAAGCCATTGCACAAATTATCTGAAGTACCAAAAACTAATGAATAGTTAAAACTAGTTTTATCTTTTCACTCTTCGTTCTTGAATCCTGAGGGTATTAAAATGGCTGGAGTCTCTCTCAAAGTTCTCAGAGGTAAGTTTTTGGGTGGGCAGTGCAAGTATGAGTCAGCGCAGAGGAATCCAGGCCTTTTAAAATACCAGCACACAGAAACTTTGTTGCCTAGTTGTTTTGAATTGAAAATAACCAGACCTTATGCACAAGAGACCGTTTGGTTTCTCCACCAGCCCAGAATTATTTTGAAAACATCTGCAATATTTCACTCTGCATGCAGCAGGTATTATATACCAGGGAAGGTGATGACAGTAAAAATAAATGAGATATGTTGTAACCAAAACATCCCAAGTTTTACATCATACATTTCACAACCCTAGCAAGCATCCTGTGCTTTGACTTGAAGGCTAAAGGCATGTGGTAGTTTTACAAATGTCTATTAGTATTAACAAATATGTTCCATTATTAGACAGTGTGCCACTGCCCCAACCTCCTGGTGCAAGAGGTGAGTTAATATGGCTTATAAAATATAAGAGTGCTGCAGGCACAAGGTATGGAAATAAGAGTCCTGGCTAAGCAGGAGGTCTCATTACATTTGGTGGGACAACTTACCAGAGGCCTGAACATGAGTATAAAAGCTGCCTCCCAGCTAAGGCTTTTTATGGTTCCTGTCCTTTCCCAGAGCAATACAGCTTTAGGAGGTTTAGAGCAACAAGGTCTGCACCTTCGAATACCGGCAGTGTGCTAATTCTGGCTGGGTTTAAAATGAGAGGTGAACGAGGGAACTAAGATACCTATGTTTGCGCTATCCCTGTGTTTTTTAACAGATTTTTTTTGACGGTTGAAAGTAGCAGGCCACTTAGGAGATGTGCACTCGCACAGTTTTTTCTTACATGGCGCTCTGCTGCTAGCTGTAAACCTCCATTTCTGGGGAACTGTGTGTTTCTTGGCCAGGGTTGCCAGGATTGTGAGCGTATGGACAGACAGGACCCAATATGCTGAAACTATATAAACAGCACACCTTATGTGGAAATAAAAAAAGTCTTGCTGATCTTCATTAGAGCAGATATTGTCCTGGAAGGTTTTTAAAATATACCCTAGTAGAGACTGCTTCCAGTCATCCAAGTAGAGGTGTCTGCACACATTGCCCCTTGCAGGGGTGGCGTAGATGAATAGTATAGATGAAGAACACAATAGTGTCTTTTTATGCTTCCACCTCTTTGAATGTTATTCTTGCTCTGCATTTGAAAGTAACAGTTATAAAACCTATTCTGATGCTTATCCAAAGCTTAATCAGAAACCTTAAATAGGAACTAATTTATTATCACAGCATATTCATCTAAGTACTAGCTTTATCAAGCTAAGAAAATCCCTCCTGAGGACCAGGATGATTCAGGGTATAGCAGGTTATGAAAACATGACGATATCAACTCGCTAGATGGGAGTTCATCAATGGGTAAAGCTTCCATAGGCAGGAAAAAATAACCCTTCCTGGAGATTTCTGTGGATCAAAAATCCCAAGAGATGCAGAGGGCAGAGTAGAGAAAAAGGAGAAAACTGAAACACGGGAGGTGTTCAAATCATGTGAAGTCTCCACTTTTCCATGCTTCCTAGTAGAAAAGCAAACAGTCAAACTGTCTAAAAGGTGTCCTAAAAAGTCAAAATTGTGCATGGGCAAACGCCTCTCTCGGTGTTGCAGTCTCCCCACCAAAATGCTTTCCTCAGTCTTTTTTGGTGTGTGTTCGGCCTAGACTGCTGGTAATCAGAGACAAAATTTCCACTGTTTCTTACCTGCGATTCAAGAAAAACACTGCTTATGTGATTAAACAGAGTGTTTTTCTGTAGCCTTTTCTATATACCCTTGGCCTGAGACCACCCAAATGCCAGGTAAAGTATTGCTTGTGCCCAGTCTAGGTTTTCCTTCAACTACAAGGCATAAGCGACAGTCTGTAGATGCTTGCTTTTATAAATGCAGATTGAGATTTTAGAAGACTACCAAGAAAAAACAGATTATGGTATAGGCTGTTGCAGATTGCACCAAGAAAGCACTGAAATTCCTGCTCTGCATATAGGAATGTGGAAATGACTCAAGAGTGTTTGGGATGCTTTTGTGGATTCCATATATATATATATATATGTGTGTGTGTATTATTCTATTACTTTTATATAGACGTATATGGCAATACCATACAAAACTAATATGAGACATAAAAGTTGTTAAAAGACATTATGTAACAGATTCACAATTTTTCCCCTGTGTACAGAGAGCAATTCAAGACCATGGCGCCAAATTAATCTTTCAAAAGTGCCTCATTTCATTGACTACGGAAGGCTTGGACCAGTGCCCCATATTTACTATAAAAATACATATTTTAAGATATTTAAAACCAGTGTTTTGGTCTGTTAATGTGGACCTTGTCAAAGAAAGATGCTAGCTATTGCTACTAGCCAGGTCCATTCACATGTCAGACCCTGCAAATAGCAAGTGTACGCAAAGAGTTTAAAACTGTGATTGAGGATGCAATCAGTATTGCTGGTGGAGGTGCTAGGAGCACAACCCCTGCCTGCCAGGCTTTGTGGAGAAAGACCTACACAATGTGCTCATGATCAAAGCAGTGGATGGTAAAGGAATGTTTTCGGGCTTTGGAGAAATTGCTTTAAAAACCTCTGGAATTACAAAGACAGTGAGAGAGATTTTCCGTAGACTTTCTGGAAATGCCCTGTGAGTCACTGGTAGATTCCCCTGGGAGCTGAAGGAGCCAGTAAGATGGTAATGGCCTATTAAATCCGATAGGACATGCTTTGGTGGTGAGTGGTGGGACCATGGCATTGCCATGTGTTTTCACGAGCTAGCAGCAGAAGGGCATGCACATTGTGCTTCCTTTGGGGTACATTTCACAGGCGGCAAGACAGGGATGCGAAGGCAGCTACCTTCTCCCAGAGAGCCTGGAAACACTGAATTTCCCTCTGGACTAGCACTCCTCTTGATACGCATCAGTGTTTTAATAGTATTCTCTTGTAAAGAGGAGGTTTTAAAAGGTGTTTTTAATACATGACAGAAACTTAAACCTCGTTACCGGTGAGTCTGGGGACCCACCATCCTTGTGTTATCTCAGGGAGGCACAGCCCTTGCTCACATTAGCTCATGTGCAAGGACCGAAATGGTATACTGCTTGAGGCAACAGTTCTTGTATGAGCCCAACAAAAAAGCGGGGGTATGAGAGGTTCCTTTGGTAACGCGGTTGCCCAAGGATGCATCTGGAAAGTAAGGTCTGCTTTGCCAAGAGTAGGGCTATTACAGGCTTTGCAAGAGGATAATGTTCTTTGGGTGTTCCCATCTTCTCTTGGCTTACACATAACATGACGACAAGGCTGAAAAGACTCTGCTGGATGCCCAGAAAGGGACAAAGTTAGTAATGTTTGCCATACAAAGAAAGATTAGGCATGAATGTTGGAATTGGTTTGATTTCTTTAGACGACTTTAGGACTTTGTTTTCCTTCCTGAAGTTTTTTGTTGTTTCTTTTTTAGTAAAATAAATCACAGTTCGCAAGATAACACTATGCAAATAAATACCTTGCAATGTTGCAATATTTTTGGTGGTCACAATTAGCCTTGATAACCCAAAGGATGGAGGCTAGCATATGTCATGGGCGGAGTCAGGAATAACATGCATCTTTGTGTCTATTTACGTATGTTAAATTTCTTCAGTCAGATGCAGGCCAGGCTGAATTTAGCCATCTTGGCCTTGATATTATCCATGTGGTTAAAATTGCCAGTCCATTTACCCTGGGAATTATTACAGTGGTGCGCTGCCAAACGCACAGTTGTATTGTTCCTTCACTTCATGCTGTTGTATTCTGAGTTAAATGTACCTCTGAGTCTTAAGCAAATCTAGATTGAGTGGTTTTTGTTTAAAATAAATTATTGGGGGGGGGGGGGGGGGGGGGGGAATCTTTTAGTGTTCTTTCAGAAACTACCAATAATCTTTGTCATTTACTTCTAGCTTAGGTAGTTATGACTTAAAGGATAAGAAGGAAGTAAAAGGGCTTACGTAAGAATTCAGATGATGGATTGCTTGAATTTATAGTGGGAATTTTACTTTAGTGAAGGCTAGAGTAGGAGCTAGAGTAGCAGCCAGAAAATGCTATACACGTTCAGAGAGCAATGACTAGCCCAAGTCTGTAAGCCATAAAATGAGCATACTACTTAGACCTTATATAGGTGCTGAAGATAAGTCTAGTGGTGATGTGGAGATGAAGGTTCTCCTGTCTTTATCTACAGCAGTAACTGTTTTCTTGGAAATCCATATAGAGAGACTTTGCTATACTACGCCAAACTGTCTCATTGTGTGAGTCCCTCTTTAAAGGATGAACATGCTCAGGTATCCCTGAAGAGCAGCCATTTGAGGCACCTCATCTTCTGGAAAGCTGTCAGGATCTGCATGCTTGAGAGGCATCCCAAGCTGGGGATGAGATGTTTGTTTTCCAATTAGCTCTTGTCAAAGGAATAGACCTAAAAGAATGAGCCCTCCATTAGGAAAACTACTGTAAATGACAAATTCTTCACTGTTGTTCCCAAAGCAGAGAGTTTTTGTTAGGGTCACCCATTCTGCAATAAGAGTTTTCTTACAATTTCATGAGGAGATAGTCTTATGTCTCCATGTGGAAAGATTTATCTCTCTATGTGATTCTTCTTTTACGTAGGATAAGGAAAGCAATTGCAAGGATTAAAGAGTAACTGCTCTCATGAAGGAAAGAGGCTATCGGCCATCTCTGGAAACCAGCACTGCCTGTCAGGGAGAAACTCTGTTCTCCCTGTACAAACCACACATTTCAGTGTGCACCTGCAAGGCAAATGTTGAGCATAATATAAACCTATATCTTAGTCAATAAAACCTGAACGCAGAGGAGAAATATTATGTCCTTTCTTGTTTGTTTTGCAGAAGAGAACAGGGGCTTGCTGGCACCAAGAAAAACCTTTCTTTTTTTGGCTTTCACTGCCATTTTTCCTCTATGGAAAGGGGGAGACATTCTCGCTCTTCTTGCATCTGTTTTCGCTATTACCAAGGACAAAACTTCCATTTTCCAAGTGAACTTAAGGTCCAAGGGCCAGCTCAGTTTCATTCAATAACTCCTGAATCTTTCTCACATGATCAGCTCTTCTCGTGATGAGCATGAGAAGGAAGCCAGGAAGGGCAGCACAGCTGTCCAAAGAAAAATCTTTAGGCTCTTCCCTGAAATTCTCACAGATCTGGGGCAAGCTTTCTATTTATTACAAAGTTGAATTGCAAAAGCAGGGAAAATGTGGTTAGTGTCCAATGCGCTTGTGGCTCTCAAGTGACTCTAGATGACTGGTCTGTTACGTGCTGCCCTGCTCTTGAAGCCTGAAAGACTCTGTGTTAAGAGTAAACCTGGCAGTAGCTTGCAAACGAAAATAATCCCACTACTCGCTTGCGCAGATTCAGCCTTGGGTCATGGGAATGCACAACCAGGGTGCATGTGGCCAAGTCTGTTTGAAACGTTGCAAATGGTACCTGCAATATAATGTCCTTTTTCACCCCATTTTCTTCCTATCCTTTTTCTTCTATTTCCCAGCAAAATAGCATGTTTTCAGCCTCCCTCTCCCCTCCATCTGGCATTTGCCTCCTTCCTCTTTCCTTGCAGCCCACAAATGTTTGCTGCTCTCTCAGCCGCTGTCTTGGGCCCCGGACACTGCTTGATAAACAGCGGCTAATCTCGAAGGAGCACGTCCGCTCTGCTGGCCACGCGGCAGGAAGTGGCGGTTTCCCTCCCGAGCACTGCGGTGAGGTCTCCTCCGGCAGCAAGGCCCCGCTCCCCGTCTTCCCCTTGCACCCCTCCTGCTTCACCCTGGCACCCGGGGTGGGTCCTGGGCAAGGGGGCCGGAGAGGTCCCCTCTGAGTAGCGGCGATTAGATTAAATTAAAAATTAAAAATGTGATAGATCGGATGGATTAGACAGAAGATAGATAGATTATTCTTTTTTTTTTTTTTTTTTTTTTTTACTTGAGTAACTTGAATTTTTAATAGATTTGTTGGTTTTTTTGTTTTTATCTTAGCTGGCTGAAGGTAAATATCTGCATTTTGAGCAATACTGCTTTGTTGCAACGGGACACTTGATATTGTTTATTTCTAGAATGAAACACTGTACGCGCTCTTCCAGCCCAAATGTGAGTGTTCTTTCTAAAATTTTCTTTCTAGGAGTAAACATCCCCATAATAGTCATTGCTGAGCTGTTTGCAGTAGACAAACACAAAAGGGTGGCAAATGCAGCCAAAGATAGAAATCAAAAGAAATATTCTCAAAAATGTTTGGCACTGTTTGCTCACCTTTGGAATATACATCCTGTTCCTCTTCTTAAAGTATTTGATTTTATTTTTTTAATATAGCTGGGTGAGCTGGTATTTCTTCTGCTCAAGCTGTCTCTAAACTTATATTTCCAACAGTGGTGGCAGATTATGAGACGATACTTATAGAAATGACATTATATCATTCTTTAAAATACCCATCCTGAAAGGCAAAATCTGCAGAAATTATAGGACTAAGAGGCCTCCTTTGAGAGGCAGAAACTATTTTAACTCGTTATTTTTAGAGCTCTGCAAATCACATATTTTTCTCTTCACTGGCAATTCAAAAAAAAAAAAATGGAAATTGTAATAAGTTTTAAAAAAAAAAGAATCCTTCACAACTTTTTTCTATAAAATGGAAAGTTGAAATATGTCATTTGTGGGCAAATGAGATGCTTCACTCTAATTTCAACCATTTTTTTTTTTTTTAGTTCCTTTTCTTAGGAAAAAATTAGACGGAGAACAGTCTATTGTGGGCTGGCTGCCCATATGGACTGGATGGGGGTTCTTGGTCAGGACATTTGTCCTGGAGCATGGATAGTGGCACAGACACACGCACAACTCAATGTTTCCGTAGTCGGCTGATCCACCACGAACACGGGTAACCGTGTGCCTGAGAGTCTCCGGACTTGGCTCCCACCTCCATCACGTGCCACAAGCTGTGCAAAATTAAACAAAGAAATTGAATGACCTGGAATATTTCAGAGGAATAATGCTGAAATCTCCCGTGATCACCGGCATTATCCTCAGCACCATTTCTTAAATTAGCCTATTAAGTCAATTGCCAGGGACGGGAAGGTGCTAGTGCTGTGAGGAGCTGTGTGGGGAGCCCCACCGCGCCCTGGGGCACCAGTGCCAGGGTGCTGCCCTCACATCCTTCCTGGTGCTCTGCCCATCAACGCGTGGATAAGTCATGGGAACAGCTGTTTTCAATGAGGAGATGGTGCTGTAAACAGAGCAAACAGCTCTGAAAGTTTCTGGTATTAAGGAAGGTTGAGCGCTGATTTCATTTTTATGGGAAGGATTTTGAAGAGGGTCCTGATTGGCAATAATCAGCCACTAAAATCTGATGCGGTAGGGAAGAGGTGGATAAAGAAAAGGGTAATGGCGGTGCCATAATTCCACGTGGATTAAGGAGAAATTGACATCCAATACAGCACAAAAGAAAATTTGTCAGGATTTGCTTTTGCTAATTCAGGCTTTATAAACAGCAATACAGCTCGCCAGAGACAGGTGTAGCAAATGAAAACAGGCGCAGGAGTTTCTCCTTTATGGCTGAGTGAAAGGGCTGCACCACATAAGGCAAATGCTGCCTTGCCTTTTCAAGCCGTGCTGCGCGTTGCTGTGCCGTACATACCTTCTTGTGTCGCCATCTCTGACTGTGTGTGCCAGGGGGAGAAGGAAAGTCAGCACAGGTGCCCTTGGTACTGCCAGGTATTTCCTTGGAGCCATGAATGTGTGACGGCTCTTCCCACTCATGCTTGTCACTTTGTGAACCTTTTTGTTCGTACCTGAGCCCAGCACTAGCTGAGCCTGCTCTGCACCCAGGGGCTGTCCAGCCTGCCCCATTCCCCGCTGGCCATCGCTGGCCCTTTGGGCACAGCCGGGGGGTGCCAGGTCTGTAATTTTGGCACTGAGCACTTGCCTGCACTGCTTGCTGTAGAAGGAGCACCTTGTGTTGGTCCGTGCCTCTGGGAGCACTGTGCTCCATAGCAATGTAGCCACTGTGGGTGTGACAGGCATGAGGAAGGTGTAGCAGAGCAGATTGGGGTCTGGCTCTTCATTTTGATTTTTGTTGGGAAGGATCTTGGAGGAAAAGAGGATGGAGCTTCCTGGGTGAGAGTGCCAGCAGCAGATTCGGTGCCTCCACAGCACCGGAGATCTTGCCAGCAGCAAGAGCACCTTTGGGGTGATGGAGGAAGATGTTTACGGTGTGAAGAAGAGTGACAGGAGATCTGGAGAAGCTTAGATGATCAGTGGGGCTTGACATGATATTCTGTGAGAAGAAAGTATATTTCTTGGGTGTCTTATGGGCAGCCGGCTCACTGGGCTCCCACAGGATCTCACACAGGGGTTGTGACTCACGGAGCAGTGTCACAGAGCACCTTCGCCTGTCAGACACTCTGCTCACAAGCAGATGTCCCAGAAGATAGAGTCCTGAGCCTTGTTTCCAACTCGGGAAATGACTGCTTCAACATTCGTTGTCGATTAAGAGTAATAGTGCTTCTATTTCCTTTCTTCTTCTTCTTCCTTTTTTTTTTTTTTTTAATGAGAAAAAAGATCTCAGTAAGAGAAACTCGTTTTTCAGGGATCTCACTTCCAAAACTTTTTCCTCAGAGTGGTTCAGCCTGTAATTTAAGAGGTTTTTGTTTAATTACATTTTTAAACTTCCCTCTCTTAATTACTTTTATTTTTTTTATTAACACCTAAATATGCTACTATTTGGAGCACAAACAGACAGAGATTACAATTAACAGAATAATTACACTCTTTTTGTCAGTGTAACCTCATGGTACAGAAAGTATTACAAATCCATTTTAAAACATATTAAATGTTCATATTAATGAGGATAATAGAGAACAAGTACCAGCAAACTAAATATTGTTAATGATTTTGAGCTATTAAATTCATTACCATTTCCTTTCATAATAAAGTGGTTACTTGCTAATTAGACCTTTTTTAACTCATCATTATTGAATTCATTACATTGTGTGCAGTTAACCCTTAAAGATCTGCCTGGGTATACAGATGCAATTAAAAAATAATTTCAACAGCATATGAAGCCGATATGCCGTTTGCAATCCCGCTTGTATTTTTGACAGTAGCTCCATGTACTTTTCTTCTGGTACATTTTCTTGACACATCATGCCTAGCAGCTTCTTAGCTGTCACAGCAGCTTCAGCAACACATACGATGGAAACATGCTGTATTCATTTCATTTAATAGCATTTAATGTTAAAACTAAAGTAGAACCCACTCGTTTGGCCAGGGAAAAAAATATCCATCGGCACACTAAGTGTTTGACGTCAACCAGCTACTCTTCTCCGAGTTAAATCTGCTGAGAGTTGGGATGATTTACCTTTTCCTCCTACGGAGACAGATATACTTGTGCCTATCTGGGTATCTGGTCTTTCTCTGCAACCCTAGATGGAAATCCTATCCCTGCTAAAGTTCATGTCAAAATTTCTCTTCATTTCAGGGTACCCCTGAACTCATCTCCCAGCAGCTCTGAGGGTTTGCTCCCCTCTTGGGGAGGGGGTGCATGCCACTGTGCCCGTATCTTGTCCCACATATCCCAGTTGCTGGAGAGGGCACTCCCGGGGACTGAATCAAAGTGCTGCTTTGCTTCTTCCTCCAGTTCTCACTCATTCAAAGGAATAAGAGAACGGAGCCTCCATCTCTTGACTTCTTTCTTTTTTCTCCATGCACACTTTTTTCTTCTCAGCCCCCCCTTCCCCCCTCAAACAACCCCCCCCCCCCCCCCCCTTTCAAGTTATAGGTATTTAAATAGCACAAAGATACTTATTCTGCAAATCACTGGGACCTAATGGATAGCACTCCATGCCTTGCCTGGTTGCCGCACAGCAACGTGGAAGGAAAGGGGTAACCATCTGTGTTTGGAAAATGCCATTTTCGGAGCAACTCTGCCGTCACAGCACTGGCTGTCGCAGCGCCGGCCGCATCGGCAGCCGGGCACACACCGCTCAGGTTGTTCGCTGTGAGCAACACCACCGAGGAATAATTTTACTTGGGTAGGAAAGGCTTCGTGACACTTATTGCTACTGTACTTGATGGCTGGAAGCTTGGCTGATGGATACCCTGCAAATCCAATAGATAACAGATTAGATATACACGTACTGTATGGCTCTGGAGAAATGCCACTGCGCCATTATTCAGATCAGGCCGTCCTCCTCCTGCCAATCCGAAGCCGTGCCTTTGCATACGTGAGATATGAGGGTACAGCTGTGGGCCCGCCGGTGGGCCAGCCGCAGCCCAGCGCTCTGCCTGGCTCAGGCACTACGGCTGCACCACAATATATAACAACAATAACACTACGTATTTGTAACCTCTGTTTTATTTAAAACCAGGTCCCTTTCACCTGTAAATAGCTAAGGTATAAATGTGCCTCACCAATCACATTGGACTATTGTATTATACAGTCTATTGAATGTTTTTGGCAGGCACGAGCCCCTATGCTACTGTGTCCTTATTTTATTATTGTTTTGAGGGTAGAGCTGTGTGATTATCCATTCTTGCTTCAGGCATAGCAAGCCATCTGGAATGCTTATTAAACCCACAGGCAGATCAGAAGGATATAACTCTGATGATGTACATGTACACGGGCTGTACTACATCATCAGAGCATTGCTCCTCTGATGATGTAGTACACATTAGTGGGCCTAGATAATGGATTAGAACTAGCAGAGTGAAAGTTAGACTTTTTGAAGGATGGATATGGTTGGGTTTTTTCTCCCTCTGGGTAACTGCTGGCATATGATGTGGAAAGGAAAATTTAAAAGTAAGCCAAGGAGGCTTCAAAACTTGTAAGTGCTCAGCTTGTCAATGGGGAGGGACAAGTGGTGATCGAGAGGCTTAAGGAGACAGTTTTGAAACCCTGAATCATTGCAAAGAGGTCATATGTACTTGTCTGCTCGAGTGAAAAGGGACGTGGAACGTGTCCAGAAATAATGCCACTTCTCCAACCCCGCTTTGGTCGGTCATCACCGAGAGGATTTTTGGTAGGACTTTGGCTTTTTGTCATCCTTCAGTACCACATCAAAAACCCAACACCCTGTGTTATGACACATAGAACTAGTTTTTCAGCAGTTTCCAAATTTATGCTCATCACATATTTGCAAGTACTATTTAGAAATAAGCTTTTCAAATGAACGAGGGATCTGATCAGCTTTCAAACTAGCCATGTGTCTTCTCTTCTGACTAAGTATGCAAAAAAAATCAACATCAGTAAAAAAGAAAAACAGTCTGGGCACTACGTATGGGGTGTAGGTGAATGAAAGAATAACTATTTGCATGTCTGTGGAGCTCTACATATAATTTCTATTTCTCTTTGTTCATAACCCTTCTTGCATTGGTTTTTGGAGGTAGCTGATATTTGTCTAATCATGGAAAGGTGTTTCGTGTCTAAACAAAACCTTTTCCTGTGGAAGCTGGAAAGGTTCATAAAAGTTAGGTCATTCAGTCGGAAACTGAATGTGTGCTATGCAATTTAGATAACAAATTGCACACTTTAAATATCAAACTGTAAATATCAAGTACGCAAAAGAATATTGAAATTTTTGAGCAATTCCAAAGAGTAACGGAACTTTCAAAGAGGAGCTGTACGTAGTGAACATATGCTCTAAAAATCACAGTTGTAAAGTAAGGCAAATGCCTGTTTTAACAATGGCAAATAGCAAGTACGTAAAGGTATGATCGCATTTTATTAACGCTTAGCGTGTCTCGGGTTTAGCTACTTCTGTCAACATCCTAAATGTGGGCTGCGTACATCTGCATGTCTGAGTGAAATGTGCAGTGTGTGTGGGTAGATGCGCATTCGTCAAAGCAACAATTAATTATTTTGGGTGCACAATAGCAGTACTCTAGCAGCAGTAGTGTAATCGCTTTGCTAAAATCTTTACTTTAGGGGGACTGTCTGGCTTTCTAGTTCGATGGTGACCAGATTATCCTGGAGGTGTAAGGGAGAGCTAATAAAAATTCCCACTTGGAAGAGTGGAGTTCATAATTTACATGACTGTAAACTGACAGTTTCCCTTTTTACAGATTTTGAGTTTTTTCTTGGTACACATAGTGAACCGCAGTTGTGACCATTATGTGTTCCTCTTTACCTGGCTTGAAGGCCGCTAGGAGAGTTTGCTCTCTCCTTCTTAGCAAGTAACTGAAGAAGTTTCTGTTTCATTCCTGTGCAGAATAGAAAGAAACTTGGAAAACTCTTCCCTCTCGCTGCAAATCAGATGGCTCCTTTTTGGATAATCCGTGCTAGCACAGCTCCTAGGTAGCAATTTTGGCAGGACAGGGTGTGGGGGGCGCGTGTGTCTGTGTGTGGTGATTTCTGGATTTGCATCCCTCTTAGTGAAGGATCCAGCTTTTGCCCTTTTCCAAGCCTTCCTTCTTTTCTTTCCCTTGGTGCCTTACCGTGTTTCACTCACAGGCACGCCCTTCCTTCTCTCCCCCATGAATTGCCCTCTGTCTTCTGGAGTTTGCTTTCTTGCAACCCACTGCAGGGCTGTGGCTTTCCTCCAGCAAAGCCTGCTGTGGCGCCCGCTAACCTGCCCTTGCCAGTTTGCTTCTTTCCTTGCTACCACTTGGTCCCCAGCTCCAGCTCGCTGGGGAAGGAGGTGACAAACTGTCACTTTCTCAAACACCCTCTCCTCCACCGACTACTCTTAAAGAGGCAGTGGGATAAATGAAATTCAGCATTCGAAAGGCTCAACTCCTCCAGAAAATATTCCACCCACAAGTGGGGAGCTTCAAAATCCATTCCTAGCAGTTAATGCTCCATCCTAAATGACATAGCTTTTCAGTAGTGACATGTGCATTGATCTGCATTACAAAAATAAGAGAAATAGCACTTCTTTTCAGCAGCAGATAATTACCAGCATACATCAGGTTCCCTCCTGCTGATACCCACAGGGTGGAGGGGATGGGAGTGGGCATTAGGTGGAGGGGATGCGGCCAGCTTGCACGTTCAGCCAGATAAATAATATTGATTGGGATTTGTGTAGAGCCCCGGCAACACCCCTGCTTGCTGGTTTGATTAGCCACAGGGGTACATTCGCTACAGTTACAGGATTTCACCCCAATCATGTCTTCCACACAAAGGTGCTAGTTAGGCTCCAAGCAGAAGCAAGCTGGGAGCTGAGAGGTTCTTCAGCCCTTGTCAGAAAAGATCAGAGCCAGGTGGCTGTGGCCCTGGTGGAAGAGCTGGGTGAATTATGGGACAGACGTGTAAGAAACCCGCCCACCCTCCATCCAGGGGGGTGCAGGCACCCTGGCGTAAGTGCAGAACTCCCCTCTCTTCCTTCCCTGCCACCCCTCTGCACGCATGTAATTTGGAGGCTTAAGAGCCGGGGGAGGTAATTCCCTGTGGCCAGCTGCCGATTTTTGTAGTCTACATGAGGAGGCTACGTGCACCACTGGGGCAAGGGTCTGCCTTCAGTGCTTGAATGGTCCCTCTCTCTGGGGTTTGGCTCTGGGTCCCCAGTGAGCAGCCACCACCCTGTGCAGGTGAATTCAGCTTTGCAGAAACTTCTGAGCTCCTCCACAATGAACCCCCCTCAGGCAAGAGACACTTCAAATTTTTGCGAGGGAAGGGGTGCCACTCACCAGCTGCCAAATGCCTGCATTGCCCTCCGGCAGGACAAGGGTCTTTACTTGACTCACCTCTCTTTGGGGCAGATGTCTAAAAAAATCACTGCTGTCATTTTTCTGTCTGAACTGTCAGTACACAAAAAAACTTCATTTTCACAAGAGTGCTGGAGAAACTGCAGCTAGCAGGGAAAGGGTCCGCTGCTGCCTATGTGGGGCTTTCCCATTTCTCACTTCATAGTCTGTCATTGTTTAAAGGCAAATAAAGCCCATTGGCAATGGGACTGAAAGTGCTCTCTGGGTCTAAGCACGCTTCAGTGTGTTAGATTGACTGAATTTCCTCTCATCAGTGAATGCAATCTGCCGTGAGAAAGTTTTACTGTCTCTGAGTCCTTATGAAAACATTCTTAGATAATTGAGACATTCCCAAACAATTAAGATAACCAGATGTGTCTGTTATTTGTAATTACCTGAACATGAATTCTTTCTTCAAGAACAGTTCCATTTTTTGTTCTTTTTGAATTACTCTAGATAATGGATAGGAAGATTAACTCCTCTGAAAAGTAATCTGTGGTTTGTACCTAGTACGTCTCATTCTGATGCAAAATCACCTCCTCCCGGAATTAAGTACTGGGGCTGAAACAATATGTGAAATGAACTTTCTGGCTCTGCTGTACTTGTGATCCACAGCCTGCAGTGCCCTTTCAGGTGACACCATGGGGTGAACACTGAGGCTTAAAGTCTATGAACAACCCATGAAGAAGATGCTAAAATGATCTCTTCAAGCAGGGAAAATTGCTGAAGGCTCAAAAATAGTTTCACAAACCACTTCGTTAAGTTGCACAGTTTGAATAAAAGGGCTTTTGCACGTGCTGCATTTGCACCTAGAGCTTCTGCAACACTTTCATTTTAGGAAGCGCCTGGCTTTTGCTGCATTGCAGCACATGAGGTTAAGGAAGTCAAGGCATCCCTGGCAAATTCACGGTGTAGGAAAGACACCTCTGCATTCGGTCACTCTTTCTTCTAGTGCTTCAGTATCACGTGGGACTTAGCCCACACCTCAAAATTGTTATTTTCAGGGCAGTAGTCGTGACTTTTGGTTGCAAAACATGTCTTTGAAATCTTCCTCCCTCCCCAATTCATCAAACAGAGCTTGAATCAGAACTGACCTTTCATGCTTAGCGCTGGGGTATGCATTTGCCCATCCCTTTTCTAAGAAGCCTCCTTCTCAGCTGCTTGCTCCCTCATGGGCTTGCCTCCTGCTCTGCCTGTGGGCCATGCTGCAGACAAGTGTTTCACTTGGACATTCCCTCCACTCCCATGTACAGCAGGTGTTTCGTTAGCAGCTCCCTAAATTCACCTCCTTGGTCTCCCGGGGGACTGTATGTCAGTGGTCCTTTCTGCAGTGAGGGCTGGAACTTGCTCCTCTGTGCTGATTATTCCTTCATTACCCCTTGCAGTCCTCCACTGACCTTTGTACTGCTGGCTTCCTCCAAATCTCTTCTTCTGTTCCTTGTCCTGGCATCGTCTCCAACTCCAGGCAAAGGGGAGCACTGTTGCAGCTCAGGGCAAAGTTAAGCTCGCTGCTTCCCCCTTCCCTCCAGCACTGTGTACCCACTATGCTGCTTGTCCAACCGTACAGTAAGCTCACACAACTCATTAGCCCAGCAGAAAATATGGACCAGTATTCTTTTCCATGTTACATTTCTGCTGGGTTAATGAGTTGCGGTGGCTCCCCATATGGTTAAGGAGGTGCCCGGGCTCCACAAGGGAGGAAGCAGGACCAAGGGCCAGAAGATGCATATGAGGATGAAGATGTATCAGTAAGGTTAAGGGAAAGCAGCCATGCCAGTAGATCTCCTTAAGTGTGTTGTGTAATTTGGCTCTTTGTCTCCAAAACAGGAATTTTCCTTATGTGTTTCTTTCTCTCTTTTTTTAACAACTGACAACTCTACCAATGTGCTCAATGTATTTTCTGGCTGGCTTTCAATTTTTCCACATATGGAGGATGTCCTATATCCTATTACTAATCACAGCTATTGTCCTCATCTTTGGTACTTATCTTACTGCTCATGCTTTTGTCATCTGATACCTGGGCACTGTAAATAGGAAGGTGGGGAGTATCCGAGTACCATGGTTCTGGGCTACTTTTCCTCTCCTGTTTACTCCACTTTTACCATATGGGTCAATGGCCTCATCTTTGTCTTCTCCCCGACAACTTTCTCCCATTCTGTATGTTCACCTGTCCTTGTTATTAATAGTGGTTAGACCAATGGTGATGTCACCTTCAGTCATTCCAAGAAAAGTTTTGGGTTTTTTTTTTTTTTTTCAGAAAAAGGAAGAAAAGTAATTCTTGCATGGTACTGTATGAATACTTGCTGACTGGTGAGTTGAGTATAGAGATTTTTTTCTTGAAGCTCATTCAAACCTTCCCTCTTCCTTTTGACAGTTTTGCCCTGGGAACTGCTATCTTTGTTGTCCCAAAGGAATATCCTTGAATCTGTTAGTCATGTACATATCAAGTGAGACTTTTGTCACCACTTTCCAGCCTGCTGAGGACTTAAAGATCACAGCACTGACTTGGTTCTGAAAATAAATGGGCCTTGGAGATGGTTTGGAAGACTGGTGAGAAATGCTTGTTTTCACTCCTGCTAACTAGTTCGAAGGTCTACTCAATACAAGCTAAGCTTCATCCTCTCTACTGCATGCAGTGAGTTATGACAACTTTGCCCGGCCCTGAAGAGTACGTGGTAGAGTACCTAGTTGTTAAATTGCCACCTCCCTCTCCTTCAAAAGTAGAAGGCATCATTTAGTTGGTACTTGGGAGCCAATGATGTTTTCAGGAAGGTCTGAGCATTTTTCGTCCTTGGTAAATGTAAAGCGGGATTTCTGGTGCAGGGAGGCAGTTTATCACTGATTTTTTCACCAGGTTCCTTCAGGCCTGATTCTCCTCAATCAGACAGGTCCTTTTTAGGTCCATGGGAGCATTTGACAGCTTCAGGATGGCCAAAAATACATTGGTAACAGTGGGGACCAGGGAAACCTTTTCCAAGAGACCTGTGTTTTATCACTTCCTTGTCTCCTTGCTTCCAGTGGCTTTCCCAGGTCTGTTTGATCCCTGCCTCTCCAAACCCTGTCTGTGCTTTAAGGGAATGGTCTCCCCTATTATGAATCCTAGAATCATTTAGGTTGGAAAAGACCTTTAAGATCATCCAGTCCAACCGTTAACCTAACATTACCAAGTCTCAGAGGCCCCATTTACCACAAGGTACTTGTGTCATTGCCTACCTGTTAGTTAGGTAGCCAGGCCTAAATTTCTCAAAGTAGCGTATATATTGTATGCATTTTGTGTTACAGGAAAGGAGCGCGCACCTTTCTTTGCTATGGTCATTTTGTGGGTAGTCTGTAGCTTCATGTGGCAATCTTTTGAGCTGAACTGTGTACTGGTGGGATAAGAAAGAGTCTTATCTGAAGCAAAACATGTGCTGAAGTTTGCCTTCACGTGAACTAAGATTTTACAAAGACTGGCTTGGGATTTCAGGAGGGGCTTGAAGACCTATAATGAAATGGAGAGTTACACAAAAAGATTTAATTTTAATAGCATTGTGTGTGAAAGCGAGAGGGAGAAGTCTGAAGTCTAGTCACATGGAACCAAAATATAAGGGAAGGGAGGCAGAGGGAGGAGAAAATTGGGCTAGGTAAAAAAGATTGCAAAAAAATGCAATAAAGAAAAAAAGACAAGACAAAAGCGTGAAGCATAAAGCAGGCTAGTAGAAAAATGTTCAGTTTGCATACATAGGTGCAAGAGTAAGGCACAAAGGGGAAGGAAAGGAAATTGAGCCTAAAACTATTTATCTAGCTAGTGAAGAGTTGCTTTTCTTCCCTTTTATTGGAGGTTTCATTAAAAATGTGTGAATCCCCTTTTTTCCCCAAGAATTTCTGAGTGTCTTTTTGTATTAATGGTAAAGCACACATCGTGGTCCTGTGGTGAGCAATGCAGAAGGTGTGGCTGGAGATGCCTGGAAAAACAAATCTAAGGACTATGCCTCTTTATCAAAATCTAAATGTTTTGTCAGATGCAAGTTGGGCTTGGGGAGATCCATTCTTCCCAGGAATGCTTCTAGAGAAGGAGTTTTGGCAAGGCCATGAAAAATGCTTCAGGCTTGGGACTTCTCATTTCCAGGTCGCTCCAGTCCTCCAGACTGCTTGCGCAGCTCCTTCTCTCTCTCTGCCCAGCAGTCCCCGCAGATATAAAATGGTAGTTTACAGCCCCTGCCTCATCAATGCACTGTGCAATTCATTGCCTGTTATTTTCCAACATGTAGAGAGACAAGGTGGAAAAACATGACAGGGCTAAGCCAAGGATGGCTGAGGACAGTACAGGCCTTGGGGGTCCTGTCAAGACCCCTGCACAAACAGTATTCAGACCTATTTACCCAGCCTGCCCTCATCACAAATCTTGTATTTCCAAATTAATATTTTAAGGGAAGGGAATCATGTAGATTGTTAGTGTAGCTTATTAGGTTTTAAAAATTCATGTTTTCTAAATTCCCAGTATTATTTTCCCCTTGCTTTAAAGAAAAAAAAAAAAGAAAAGGGTGGGAAAAAAATCTCTTTTCAGTAAGGGCTTAATTGTCTGTTTCATCTGGAAAGCCCTCTGAATTGAAACTCCCTTCTCCACAGTGCTACCTGAGCACTTTGTGATTTTCTTCTTTTGAAATGTCTATTGTACAGTCTGTTTCACTTTCAAGCTTTTAGTTAGAACTGGACATTTGCGGCCAGACAGAGGAATTTAAACTAAGTAGTGTGTTGTGGACTTGTCAGGCTCCAGCATTCATTAGGGCCTGTGCTGAGGCCAAACGCTCCTCACTGTTAACATGAACCTAAGGGTGAGGCTCATCTCATGCCACTTTAGCCATCTAAAAACTAAGCTGCTTCTTTAAGCCCTTTGACATTGCCAAAAGGAGCTCTACCAAAGGTGAAATCTATCTGTCTCACCTATCTTAGGCATTTTTGGACTGGATGAGTCTCCCTCCGGGTTTGCCCCGTCCACTCTGTTCAAGATGGGCTCGGACTGGATGCCTCCCTTTTACACAGCTCAAGCCATGTGAGATGAAGCCCATGACATGGAGCTTCAGATGGAGCTTCAGCTGTTGGAGTAGTGCGTTGCATTGACCAACCTGGGCTCTAATTTTGAGAAACAGTGTCTAGAAGAAAGTTGGAAGCCAAAGGAATGGAGGCTGTGCCAAGGTACCCAAAGTGAAGGTTAGCAAGACTTGCTCTGAATTGATAAGCTCATGCAGAAAGCTGCGTAATTGGAATAAACGTCGTTTGTGCTGAGGCATACACGTGTTGACTCTGTGAGGGGCAATAGTTGAACCAGGCAATCATATTTTGTGTTTCAGCATAGAAATTTCCACACTCTTTAAAAAAAAAGTACTCTATTTTTAAAACAAAGGCCCACTACAGGTTACTCTGCTTGGATTATATCACTCTGATGCTATACCAGCTAAAGCAAAGGGCATTAATACTAGCTTATTGAATGTACACCTGCAACTCAAATGAGAGTATTTCACTGACGTTCCCATTGCGTCTTTCTAATGACCTTACCCCTGTGTTTGAGAGATGCCTGGGCTAAAAGCAATCTTTTTTTTTTTTTTTTTCTTTAAGTTGCTAGCAAAACATATGTATCTATCAGGAAACAATATGCTTTACCTGCAGTACCTCAGGATATGGAAATTTAGTCTTCTGTCTCATTTCATTACCAGACTTGGAGCTTAGGTTTGAAAATGGTGTGCACTTAGTGGTATTAATGGTATGGCAGATGGGGCTGCTTTGTAATATGTGGTAAGGACAGACAACTGAATTGGGCAGAGTTTTGCAATAGGGGACAATAATGAATGTGAGTAGTAAATCAGTTAAATGACAGATAATTCACCTGCTCACCAAAACCTCAAAGAGTCACTGGGTTGGGGCTGCCATAGGTCTGTGAAAGAGTAGATGGCCCGGGAGCACCCCGTTGTGCTGGCAGACAGGAGTACCAGCACTAGAAGATAATTTAGGACGTAAAACCCCTCTGCTGTACTGTCAGTACTCGGGTACATTGCGGGAATGCCCCTTCCAATACTGCTTAGAAACGGTCCAGAAGGCATAAAATATGCTAAGCAGCTGTTAAAGGGGAAGAAATAACGTGGCAGAGAAAGATGAAGGACATGCATAAAAATATATTGAAGACACTTCTGATCAAAATGTGAAATACGACATTTTTCTGTCTGTGATGCTGCAGAGTGCAGTAGCTGTGGTGGTGGCAGGGCTGTGGAAGGTTTGCTTTTCTATTAAGGGCAAACAAAATGAGGGTAAAATTTTAAGTTGAGGAATTTGCTGCTGCTAAAAGGCAAATTACTGCACGCACTACTACAAAAGAGCAGGGGTAAACAATACAATATGCTGTGAATTGCAGATGCGTGTGCAGTAATGCCGTGAATACATTAACTTCCCGTGTTGTCAAGGCAAGTGACAGCGGCTGACTGAAATCCAGAAAGGAGCTACTGTCAGCGCGGCACTCGCGCGGGCAAAGTCGCATCGCTCCTAATAACAGAGTCTATTCCGTTTACATCTGACATGGTGATCGAGAGGCTCTCGTTTGGGGAATTTTATTTATTTTGACCCAGGGAAGTCCACTGAGCTGCTCGATCAGGCTCCAGCCTCCTGCCACAGCAATTAGACAAACTCATCCATGCTGTTTCATCAGTAGGACTGAATTTTCTGCACCTCTCTTTCCTTCCAGTAACTTTTTTCCCTCTTGCTGGACTTTGCTGTCTAAAGGACCACAGGAAAAGTGCAGGAGCAAGCAAAGCAAGCTCTTTAGAGCTGTGCCTTGGGTGCTGCGGCCATTAGTGAAGAAGGGGTTATTTCATGAGGGGCAGCGAGTCGCAGAATTCTGTAGTTTTGTGTCTACAGCTGTGCACCAGTCTGTGCGTAAAAGGGACCGCGCAGCCCCAAGTTTCTCTTTCCCTGTGTTGTGCATGTCCCCAGGAAAACCCTTCAAAGGCTAAATCAGTAGATTTAGTCCGTGTCCCAGTTTGATTAAGGTAGGTCTGTATGTGACTTACCCTGTGCTGAACATATCCAAGGCAGGAAAGTAAACATCCCATTGTGCTGGATTTGATGAAAGAAAATCCTGGAAAACGTTGCACTTGTCTAAGAAAACTGCCAGAGGCAGATTATTAGGTCTGAATTAAAATGCAGACGAGATTCATTAAATTGTTGACCCTGCCCCCTCCAAAAAAAAGTCAGGTTGCCATCTTAAATTGACAGCATTAGAGACAAATTATGTGCACTGATTAATAAGTGTGGGCTAAATTACGGCTCAGAGAGCGGGTGGAGCGCTGTGGGAACGGGAGCGAGGGAAGGAGCGGAGGAGGCGAAAGCTATCCTGCCTGCAGGGATAGGGCAGTGCCAAGGGGTGGGGGGTCCTGTGACACCCAGGGGGGTGCAGGAGGAAGGAGCTGAGCCTCCTCCAAGGATCCCGTTCCCTCTGGGAGGGAAATGGTGACACGGCACCCACTGTACAGCAGTTTGCCAAGGTGCTCCCCTGGGACAGCAGTGGTGGGGTGAGCGGTGAGCTCAGGGACTACGTTACCCCTTTTCTTTGGGGTAGAGGGAACTTTTCATTTAAAAAAAAAAGGAAAAAACCCACCCAAATCTTGGAAGGGTCAGATTTAAGAAGCTAAATAAGAAAGGTAGGGTAAATTAGAGACTTGAGAAGCCAATTCCCATCACACCAGGGAAAAAAAATACTGACCGTTTCACCATTTCAGACAAAAAAGGAAAAAAAGCAGGCATAACAGTATGTGTATTACTCACAAGACATCATTCTCTGAAAATACTATGACCGGTACATACATAGCAAAATGAATGTTATTAACATGTTAATTTTACTAACCCTTTAACCTATTGATTAGGCAAACAGAAGGAAACAGCATCTTTTCATACTTCCCCCCCCCCCCCCCCCCCGCCTTTCATGTAATTGGATTGAAATTCACATCTGTAGCTACTAAACCAATGTTTTCAACCTTTCTTCTACACCTCCCCACCCCCAACTGTTTAACCTCCCATCTCCAGCTCTGGCATAAATGTAAGCCTTTATTTGTGAATATTCCGATAAGCACTTTGCCTCCAACTATATTGTTCAAGTACCAGCATCATTGTTACAGCTGTAATTGTTACTATCAAGACACAGTTCTTTGTAATTAGAAAGTCAAGATGGTATTCAGCAGTATGGCAGCACAGATTCTCATTTGTTAGGCTATTAGAAAAAAATGTTTACAGAGAAAACAGTGTCATTGTTTAGTGCTCTTAATTGACCATCTGCCTGGTAAAGAAATGTCCAAAGAAGGATAAATAAGACTATAGTACATTTATTTATTTATTTTCTTTGTGCAATGAGTAAATTAGGAAAAGCAACAGCAGATCCAAACTAGACAAGACATTGCTAAATCAGGCTGCAAGTGAAATCATGTCATGAATACATTAACTTTTATTTCTCTCGGTGTCAAGACTCATGTCTGCATCTTCCTCCAAGTTTGTTGGGAAGAAAAAGGAGGCCAGATCTTGGTGGGCACTGTGGAGTTGACAGCATTCATCTTTTAACAAAGTCAAGCATATGCTGCTTTGAGTGCAGCATCTTTGCATGCTCAATGACGTGTTTAATGTCACCTTTCCCACTGTAAATCATCCCTGAGTAAATCCACAAGGGAGAGTGGTACTAGGAATTAAGCAGGAGAGAAATAAAATTCATGACCATGTGGTTCTATCTCAGGGAATTTGGTACGTATTGACAAGAGAGATTCACACCTGACGGGGCCGAGAGCTAATTTGTAGTAAGGCTGTTTATCTTCTGCCTGAAAGGAATGCTTTTTCATATTTAATGTGCATTTTCCTCATCTCTCTGTGTGTGTGTATGTGTTTGTGATTTAGCGTGGCTAAGGGTACATCTGGTTTTGCTGCTTGGCAAAAATGTAGTTTCAAATTTTGGGCTAATTCAAAATTCTGGTTTTTTCCTATGAAAAAGTAGAGGAGGGGCAGTTTGGTTTTCAAAAACTGGATTTGATGTTTTCATTGTACAAGGCACTGTCTCAGGTAGGGAGCATTTGATCTGTTCTTGCAATGTTTGTTTACAGTTTTGAAATGAGAAATGAAAAAAACCCAGCAGTATTACCATGCTAAACCAATATAGTAAATGACCAAACTGATCTTTTGTACTATTTGTCTTCCAACATTCCAGGTGGAAATAATCCAGTACATTTATATGTTGATTTATTACAGTGTGGCGTAAAAAAAATAGAAAGAAGCAATAGGAAAAAGAGAAGGAAAAAGAGGAATGAACTAAAAAAGTAAGAATTACATTTAAAAATAAGAGCCTCTCAAAACATTACCTTCCAGCTTCGAAAGGCACCAGGATGCCGGTAATGGGAGCCCCAGTTCTGCCTCCTCCACAGCAATGACATTGGCACAGCCGCTCAGGTGGTGACAGGGGGACAGCAACCTCACAACAATTAGCAGCATGACAACGGTGATGATGCTGGTAGGTAAAATTTCCCAATACTTGAAAAGCTGACAGTGTTTTAGCCATCAGCTCCCACAATGACAAATGCACTAATGGTTCAACGTGAATTTTCTTTCCATAAAACTGCTCCTTTGATGCCTTCAGCTAATTCCTCAGGTGCATCATCCCTTGTCCATCTGTTCCCTACTGAAACCTTCCTTTTTTCCATCTCCCCTGATTCCAGCTCTAAATACTAACCCTAATAATTTGTTTCTTTTTCTTCCCCGGGTACTTACTCTTGTGCACAGATTCTTTCTGAGTTTTGAGGGACTACCTCAAAAGCTTCATTTTCTGCCTGGTGGGTGGCTTTTGAGAAGGGGTGATAGCTAATGGAATCTAGCTATCATTTGTCTTAAAAACACCAACATGTAATGTATTGCTTCTAAATTTAAAGTTTTCTTTCCCTCCTATTTCTGGAGATCTTTCATTAGTGACAGCTGCATTTTTTCAGAGATCAATGACCCACCTTTTTGCTAATTTTTTTTCCTTCTAGTAGGGAATGTAGTAACTTATATAATAACTTCCATCGTCAGGTGCAGGAAAGTGAGAAGTATGCAGGGCTTTCAGCCTGCTGCACCTTTTCCCCAACCTAGAGACACTCCAATTTATGAAGTCCAAAATCTTTCTTTTATATGTCCTGAACTGGAACCAAGGGAAGTAGACATCTGACCATACCGAGACCAAAAATCCTGCTCAGATAGCCTCCTGCTTGTGCTTGCTGATGTCCCCATACACACTGCCTGTTTCACTTATTGCTATATCAGTTTTGATCGTGGTATAATAATGACTTCTTGAAGGTGCCTTTATAAACTGCATCCGTACCTGTTTCCCTGGCGCTAGGTGTATGTGCTAGTGCCCGTATGTCAGCATGCACCTCACTAGGGTGGGTGCTTGTACATGGTGCCTGTGCCTGCATTTTGTCTGCATGTGCTTTGGAGTACCGAGCAGAATAAGTGGCTCAGAAAAATCTGATTGACACCAGTAGTTTTAAGCTCATGCATGTCTAGTTACTTGTTCAATTTGTTTAGTCCAGTGGTCTCCTTTATTAGGAGCCTTAGGGTTTTTCTTTTGATTTGGCAGGATGATTATAATGAGAGCTCCTTAGTGCTACTACACCAGGGTATCTGCCCACTTGCTCTCAGCTTCTGCTGTATAGCTTGTGATTAATGTAAAACAGTCAGATGCCCTTCAGATCAGTCAAATTTGGGGATTCTATTATAAACACGAAAAGCGTGCTGACCGCACAAAGCCCTTGGTGGTACCAATTAAAGGCAGCGTCATTCAGAGTTGGCACTTCTCAGGCCGCTGCTTTATTTTTTTTTTTTTGCTTTTTCTTTTTTCTTTGCACAGCAAATCTTTTCCATGGCAGTGGTGGCCCCTCTACCACCGTGCACCTGTGCCATGCTCCAGCCCCAAGGCATTACTTCCTTGGGTAGTGGGGAAACACCTTGCTTCCCACTCTCACTGCCCAATTTCTGCCCCCTTAGCTAGCCCTCCATCTGGCCAGACGTGAGCAACAGGGATTTGGGTACAATAGCTCTTCCTGTCATCATGCAGGGACGGGGAGTATTGCCTGGACTGCCCCGAGCAGAAAGCCCTGTGGTGTCCCTTCCCTGCTGGTGCAGTGGCTCCAGGCTGCCGCTGCAGATCATTTGACAAATTTCATGGTAAGACTCCAGCTTATCAACATTATCTTTTTATTCCAGTCAGTATTCCAAGTATTCCTTGAATGTCACAAGTGAAGAGCTGGATTATTCACAAAGTGTCCAGTGTTAAATCCTATTTACATGCAAAAGTTGTGCTAGCTTACCCTGAGGTTAAATCGGTGCAAACCCCTTCTGTGAGGACTCTTCTAAACTAATGAGAATGACCTCCCATAATTTCTTTAATTAAAGAACAACAACAACCTAAATCAAGATAAAACATGCTTCATATTAAATAAGGTTGGCCAAGCAAATGGTTTTGCATTGCTTGAAATGCTGACTGCACTTTTTGCACTGACTGAATTACACAAGTGCTTTGGGCAGAGCAAATCTCAGCTCTGGTTTCTGACTTCTGGTTGAGCAGCTGAAGCAGTTGGGGAGGGGGTTTACACCTGCCCCCACCAAAGACAACAGAGGTTTTTCTTCTGCCAGTGAGGTGGCCAAGGTCTCTCTCCGACATACGCATTTTGTGTCAAATCCCATGTATCACTTTTGATATCTCACAAATTCATATAAAGTGTCTGGATCGAGACAAAGCGTTATTTTTCATGAAAGTTACTCCCTCTCCTGCTCCGTATTTGTCAGAAAGGAATAAAACTGCACCATACAAGAGCAGAGAGAAAAATCCTTTATTTCTGAAATTTTATCTTCCAGAGTCAAGCTTTTTCTTGCATAAGGCTCTTCATAAATCTGGGGTCTTGTAACTTTGATCTATTCACCCTCTGTCTACAGCATATACTGCAGTTGCACTTCTTACTTAATGGACTATAAGTAATTGAGGAACCCTCGCATAAGAAAAAAAATACCGTACTGGTTTCTTATTTTGCTGCTCATTTCTTAAAAAAAAAAAATTACCTTTAAAAGCTACTTAGATGACACTTTCAGTTGTGAAGGCAATGGCTATCCTCCTTCCTTTCATTGCTGATTCAGGAAACCGCTGAGAACAGAAGTAGCGTTGTTTCCCATCCAACAACAACAATCTCATCACAAATCTTGCGACCGTCTAAGAAGATCATCTTGTTTATCTCAAGATATCCCCTTCTAATCCAGCTGTTTTCTAAGCCTGTCCTGAGAGATGATTATTCAGCTGCTTTTCACAGACCTAAACCCTTCACTTGCTCAAAGCACCCGTTCACGTAGGGGCTGGTGTCTCCCCATCAATGCTCAGACCCACCTAGAAAGGGCTCTGTGCCCAGCGAAGCCAACCAGAAAAGTTGCCCGTGAGGCTATGGGATGTCAGTGGTGTTCACTGTGCCTGTATCTTACTGTAGCAAGACCCTTATGAACAGAATCACTGTGATTAATCCTAGCAGAAAACGTGGGCAAAACTGGAATGTGATTTTCTTCTCAATCAATATGATGGAGCTCCCACCAATCTTTTAATAATGTTTTATTCATGGATGAAAAGATACTCGGGTCCCAATATATTATAGCCATTCATGTTTAGACCTGTAAATGAACCCAAAAATAATCGTAATATTTTGTTGCCTGCTACATGTAAAGTATACACTCAGCGTACTAGTATATAAATTAAAGATAAACTGCATTTAATCCCATTAAGCATTAAAACGTAAGCAAACAAATTGACTAACAAAATATAGCGGGATGGCAGAAAAAGAAAATAAGCTCAGAAAATAATTGGTTCTAAGGAAGTTAATGAAAGTTTGTAGTATGCTTTTTATATGAATAGAGTTCAGAAGAGATTATTTTTTTGAAGTGTTACTCACAAATCTCCCGTATCCACAATAGATCTTTTGTTAACTGTACCTGCACATTTATTGTGTATGACAGCCTAATAAAATGAAGTCATTTTAATAAACATTGTATCAGAATATCCTATCTTCTATGTGGCAACGTGAATTTCCACTACTGAAGGAAACATTTAACATTCTCACCATTTTAATACTTTTAATAAATATTTGCAATTCTTGTGATAACGCATAATGGCAGAAAAATGCATTGCCTCCAAAATTTATGTGGCTGCTGGCAGGCGGCCATTTTCCAATTTTCTGTCTCGCTAATATACATTTATTATGTATTTCTAAGGGCTTTTTTTTTTTTTCAGTATTTGGCTTGCCATAAAATTGCTATTTCTTTTACAAGAGAAAAGCGCTCGTGACAAAGAAAGTCCAATTTGAACCTAAAACTGACAAATGGACATCTGCTGGCCAAGCCAGAGAAGAAAAGCATTTGCCCGACATAGCTCTCAGTTTGATCCCTTCCTATCAGCCGAAGCCACAATATGTTTGGATCAGAGACTCATATTCCAAACTGATAACAAGAATCAGTTCTCGCTTAGTAATATTTTCTGAAGTGTGACATTGCATTGCATCATGTTACACATGACATGACATGAAATAACATAACGTTACATGATGGGTTATGACATAGGGAAGCAAGATGCAAGTTAATATTATGCATTACATTTTTTTTTTTTTCTAAATTGTTGGATCAGAGCATATGATGAGCTGTGAGTGGTCTCTTCTATTCTGGCTTTATACACCATCTATCGTTACAGTATCTGAGCATCCACCAGCAGATAATTAAGCCTGTATTGACAGCTGAAATCCTTGAATCTTTCAATAAGCACATATCATTCTCTGTATTTAAGTAGTAGTATTCATCTGAAGAGTGACTCTCTTAAGTATGAAGCACAAACAGACAGGTAATAAGAAGTGGCAAAACTACTAAAATGATGTATACTTATCCTCTAAATTGAAGGAAGCTGATTTTGTAAAACTCTTTATTGCATTCATAACAAAGCAGGAGATGTCCTATATCACAGTGCATGTGCTTCTTGAAGATCCTTTCTGGTAGCAAATGATGTTCACAGAGTGCGATTTGTTATCAGAGAGCTATTTACGATGGCCAAGATAGAAGGGCACTGAATAAATATCTATAGCGCTCAGGAACTGAAACACGATGGTGCAGTAGGTGGAAAGAAATATCTCAAATAAGCAGAGGAACAGAACCTCCCTACCGAAGGTGACTGCAAATTCAGTAGTTTTTTCTTTTGTTTTTTTCAAAGCTGCGAAGCAACAGGATAATCCAAATGATAATAATAATATATTGTAAAGGAAAGGAAAAGATTGCTCTGTGCCTAAGCAGGAAGTGGTATGTGGGGTCTTTTTTTTTTCCTTAATGTGCATGAGAGGGATCTTCTGTTAATAGAAGAACTGTATAAAACAAGACCAACTAGGAGGCCTTTTCAGACTTCCCTGCCAATGAAACCTGGGGCAGATTAGTATTATTCCTTTTTACCATTGCTCATAAGTAAAGCATGGGCATGTAGCCACTAGTAGACTCCGATTCCATTGAGAGGACCCGATATATGCAGCATTGTGAAAATGAGACTTGGGCTACTTACACATGTTATTAGTGTTGTGAACACCTTCTCTCGCCCCCACCCTCTGACTGAATTCAATTTTCTCTGTTTGTGATGCACACTAAAAAAATATAGAGATGGTATGAAGAAGTAATTGCACAAAACACCAATGTGCCCTGTGGTCAGATTTTTGGAAGTGCTGAGCACCTGCTGTTTCCAACAACTTCAGAAAGAACATACATATATAGTGCCCTGGCAACAGAAAGGTACTGTTTCGGGGCCCGCTAGTGTCTTGGTGCCCTGGAAATCATTTCTCCAACAGGATACAGCACAGCTTATTGACCATGCGGGTGACATGCGTAGAAATTACAGACTGATGGCTGACGCGTAATGAATTAGGAGTTAAAGCTACAGAGTGTTTTTCTTATATATAATTTATATTTATCTGCTGTCAGACTACATTCCACTTATCCTGGCCTTGTTCCAAGAATGCATTAGCATTACTGCAATTAGTGTGAGAAAAATTAGGTTTCTTCAACCTGTATTTCAATAGGACTTTAGGACCTCTGCAGCAGGTGACAGGACTTCTTGCCAAGATGCACAAATAGATGGACCATTATTAAGGCTGATTTCTGATGTTGATTTGTGCTCTTCCTCTTCTCCATCTATTATTTTTCTTTGATTAAACTAATTCCTGGAATGATAAATACAGTCTCCCTAGCAAAGGAGAAAGACTGTCTTGTGTCTGCGCTCACATCAGGACAGGTAGATTTGCCTCATCAGATATTATTAAATATGCTCAAAATTAACTTCTTGGCCATAAAGAAGGAAGTGACAAAAATCTGGTTCTCTTTGGCACCTTCCGTGCACTTCCTAACATCAGGGAACACGATCCCCCCCCTCGCCGCAGTTGCACCGTGTGCAGTAGAAGAGGTGCAAGCGAGGAACGCGGTGCATGGCCACAGCAGTGACCGCTAAGTCTTTGTGCAAAGGGTCACTGCATCTTCAGTGCCCGGTTTGAAAAAAGGGGCCAATCCCCACCAATCTGCTGGGGTTTGTTTTTTTTTTTTCCCTGGTGCAGGCCTTACAGATAAATATATTGATGTCAGTGGCAGGTGGAGACAGGCTGGCATTTGCTGAGTCTACATTGGCTCAGTGAAGCTTGGCAAGCTCAATGAGGTGATAGCATTAAAAAAAAGGGAAGACGACCGTTTGCTTTGATGGAAGCAAGGCATAACTGCTGTGGCTAAAAACTGAGATTTTCACTGGCATGCCCGACAGTATATTTGCTGAGGAAAAGTTGCAATTCGTGTTAGATTACTAGTTGGCATTTGACTGTAATTCATACAGCAATAAAGGCTACAGAGGGTCTAGTTAGGAAAAATGCAGCTGAGCAGTACGTAATAGCTGCTGGGGCACACAGGCTGTGTTTAAATTAATCCACGGCCATCTTTCTTTATCTTGGTCAGACACTGCATTCATGTTCTCACCAAAGCAGCAAAGTGACTTTTCATTATGCAAACTACTGTTGCTTCGTGGTCTGGGAAGCCCTCAAAGAGGGTAGGGCGAGGGTGTCTTTCTCTTGCCCTGAACTAAGAAAGGACAAGCCTACAAACAGTTAACTGAGAAATAGGACTGGCTACTGTACAAGAGGTTAAATTTCTAATTTGCTGGGGAATTACGGGCAAGTTGCTTCATTGTCTGCATTTTTGTTTTTCCCTTTATGTGACCTATGTTGGCTCCAGTTCAGGAAAGAATCACTGGTTGGAAAAGCGCTTACTGGACTTAACATGAATGTTTCAGTGCTTTCCTGAACCAGTCCTGGAGATACTGCAGTGCTGGACATGTAGGAGACAAAGGCACATTTTTCACTGATGATCATAGGCTTATGCCAGGACTAAAATTGCACTTTGCAAGTGATCAGGTAGAAATTTTTGTGCTTTTCTTTTTTTTTTTAATTTAAAACTGAAAATTAATTGTGTCTAATTCTTTTTCATGGAAAGCATCTATCTATTTCGAAACTAATTCAGTTGAATACCATGAGAACTGGGTGCAAACTTTTCAATTTTCCATTAGAATTTCTCAGCTGTCTGAAAAAATGTGGCAGTCTTGAGTACCTGTCCAAAAAGATAATTATTTTTAATGAATAGTGTTATATAATTATGTTCACTATTGTGTGAATATATATGTTTATATGCATATCTATATATTTATAGATGATTATTTTATATATAATTTCTATATTAAACAATTGATAAAGTTTTAAAATATTTGTATAAATCATTTATTATAGGGTGACGCTATAATATTATTATATAATACAAAGGATATTATATAATTATATAGAAATATATAATTAGTATTAGAGATTCAGGAGGAAAAATGTCGTGATTTTTCTTTGCAATGGACAATATTCAAATATTGGGTGAGCAGGTGAAGGCCCTTGCTAACCCCTCCTCCTGCCATTTAAGTCAGTGGCAAAGTGCAGCTCAGAAATTTGCTCCTGAATTCTCTTTTCCTCAATGGTAGGCTTTTCTACATACTTTTTTTTTGGCCAATTGATTTCTTGTTCCTGAATTTACAGCCATGCTGCCTTTTTAGAACTGCTTCGTGAACTTGTAATATTTTGTTGTGATTAATCCGTCCCACACTAGAGAACGGTCTGTGTTTTGTTTCCATTTATTTTATTAAGTGGAGGATACGTCATTAAGTTTTTGTGTTGCTCATGTTCAATGCAAGTTGATAAGAACCAGATATTTGAAGAAATGGAGAACAGTAGATTAAAGATTTCCTGTCCCCTCATGGCTAGCTTTCTCTTAGATGAAATGAACAATTTGTGAGCGGACACAAGCGGGTGATAAAATCGTTTCTCTACCAGTAAGCTAACTGTATCAGTGGTCTGAATCTTAGCATCTTTTGATGATTTCCTTGGGAGAAGAATTCACATATACGTATTTCTTACTCTGGTGCATACATGCTGTTTCCTTAGCAATGGACTGTGGATTATGGTCCAGCTCTGCTGAGTCAGTTGTCAAAGTATAATAATTCACTCAAAGTATAATAATTCAGCCAGACTTTTTTTTTTTTTGTGGGGTGCACTAGTATTTTTGAATCAGGATGCTCTCTGAAAGGGGGTGCACCATAAGTTTTAATCTCACAGTGCAAAGGTTGCCTCGGATCTCAAGGGCAGGTAGATGAACGGGAAACAGAAAATTGTTAAAAAAAAAACCCCAACAAACCGCACTTTGCACAAATGATGCACTTGAGTAGTGAACCTGATCATCATGCAGAGATTTAAACTTGTGCTGATGCCACATCGAAGCACCCCGATTCTTTTGGCCCTCAACCCCCAAACCTGCAGAGGAGTGTCTGCGTTCTCCCCAGCAGCGAGTGCGTTGCGGCCGATTTCATCCATGTCGGTGAGTTTAGTTTGCTTGCAAAAGAGTTCTTGGAAGTAACTTTTCATTACAAAGGGTGGCCATTAAAAAAAAAAAAAGAAACACAAGCCCACAAAAACAAGCAAAGAAAAACACCTGACAACAGGGAAAACTGTGGCACTGCTCCATGACTTTTCTTAAAGTCATACATTTTATAAGTAGTTAGCGTGATACCTTGTAGGAATAGACAGCAGCAGATGACTGCAACAACTTCAAAGAATTCTGTCGCTTCTTTTACAGTGTGGTCCAATAGACTTCCTAACAGATATCGCTTGCACGGTATCACCATTTCTCTTAGGATAATCAGTATAGGTTGGTAATAATGCATAGCAACATACAATTAAAAATTAATAGCGAAATAATTACATTATTCTCTTCTAGCAGAAAAAAAAGGACCCTACCTTGCCATAAAGGCCTCTAAAGCACTTTGGCTGTTTCCCAAAATAGCTAATTAATACTCCACCTAGCACTACTTCTGTGAGGCAGAGGTGCTATTGCCAGGAATTGCTAACTGTCCATGGAGGAGCGGGGCAGGTGGCAGGGAAGGCTCTGCTCAGCGTCCCTCTGCGCTCGGCAGTGCCGGTCCTACCACGCAGGGAAAACCTGCTCAAATGGCAACAGCACGGCAAGTCGGTCTTTTATATTATTGGAGTAATCCGTGACATTCAGAACTGAGAGACAATGCGTTGGGAAGTCTAGAGAGAGTGGATTTGCTTTCCTTAACGCTAAAACAAAGGCTTTGCAATCTTACACATATTATTCTGATGACAAAAGTATCTTGCATTAGGGCTTTCAGTGTGAGATAATTGACCTTGACATTGCTTTCAGCTAAGGGCACATAACTCTTATCGCAGCGACTTATCTTGAAGAAAACCGTGCAACTGCAAAGAATATTTACTTACTATCTTCACTTTTTTTTTTTTTAATGCTTGAAAACTGTGCACTGCAAGGACAAGTAGGCAGAAGTGTAGCGAGGGATGGAAGGTATTTTATGTGGATGAACACATGAAGAGGTGATTATGTATTGCTAAAAGTCTAATCCTTGGATAAACTACAGTTTGCTATTAATTCTTTGGACTTGCTTAGCTGCTACTTAACATTTCCATGACTTAACAATTATATTCTTGAGCTAAGAGTAACTTTTCAACAAAATGTGTAGGGATTAGAAACATTGATAATTATATTAATTAATATTAATGGGAGTGACAATATTTGTAGTCATATGACAAACATGAGGAAAGCAGGGCTTTAATTTTATCAATTAATTCCGTTTCTAATTGCTTTCTCTATTCAATTGTTAGAATGTGTTCCACTTGCAAGAAGGAATGTGTTAAGCAGGAAACGCAGACCAGAATTAAGGGGAAAGAGAGCTGTGTATTTGTATATGGTATCGTCTGTTATCCAGAAACATATTTAGCCTTGTCTGTGGGCTTTGCATTTTCTCCTGTCTGTTTATTATAAATGCTAATCACCTGGAGTAATGGGTTCAGTCTCAGTTTGAGATGGGTTAGTAGGTAGAGAGGCAGTCAGAAGCAGAAAATGCCACTTACTGAAGAGCTCTCCGAATTATCAACTATCCTTCTTCCCACACCTTCCCATGGGTGCAGGGTGAGCACAGGACAGCAAGACAAGCAGACCTTGGAAAAGAGAGCTCAGTGTGTATATCTATACTGACTACTCAGATTTGTTTAATACATTTGATTGGATCAAAGTTGTCTCTAGAGGAAGGCAGAGAGCTGCAGTCCATTGGCCTTAATCCTTCCCTGTGCTCCCGTATCTTTATACTGCTCCACTAGCTCAACACCACTGTAAAACCAACATAACCCACCCTCGGCGCTCCCTGGTGTGAGGGAGATCCCTCGCCAGATCCCTCGCTGAGCATCACAGCTGCCACAGAGGCCTCTTGGCACCGGGAGGAAGGCAAAACCCTCCCTGCAGATGTGTCCAGCGCAGGGCAGAGCCGTGGAGTGATGCTCTTGCTTGGTGTCCCAACAGGCTGGCCGTATGCAAAACCCCAGCCGTAAGGCTGGAGGCATCCGTGGGGAGAAAAATCATACCCATAACGTTTTCTGCACGAACATCTTCATGTCCTGAAACCACTCTCCTCGGAGAGATTTCAGCCCATAAAGAACTCTTAATGCGTTGGCGTTTCCCTCCGCACAGAGCCTTCACCACATAACAATCCAAGAGGCCAATAAAACAAATAATGACTATCTCCTGGGGCAGCCGCAATAAAAAAAAAAAAATGCAACCAGCTAAAAATTGTGCCTTTGATGGCTCTACAGGCAAGATATCAACAATCTCTACAACTGCTAATCCCCTCGTGTGGTTTTACACTCGCTGCCCTCTCAGTCTGTGCCCGGATGCTCTATGCAACGTTTCAGGGTCTGCTTTTCTTCTCAGCTCATCCCTGCTTTGGTCCTCCTTAGGATTACACCCCTGTCAGACTGAATGAATATCTCGCCAACCATTGCACGTACAGATGAAGGAAGCTATCACCTGGTAAATGCGGGTTTAGTTGCCTTTTGGCTTTTGCCAGCTAAACTGGAAAAAGTTGTTGTCTGCTCACCTTAGCTATGAGGATGTTGGGCACTAGTGCAGGAGGGAAAGTGGCCTGGGGAGTTCCTCATCAACACCCCGGAGAATCTGGGGGGGACTTGCTGATGAGGATGAGGAAATGCCCCCAAATTTCTGCTTCTTGTGGGCTGGATACTCTGCCCATCCCATTCCCCCTCCTTGCTGACAGCCGATGCTCATCCCTAGCGTATTTGCATCTATGCGTATTTTTTAGGATAAAATCAGGAAGCATGACTTTTATCTTGTTGTGCAAGCCACATTGTCAAAAGGCATTCAGGGCAGATTCAGATTTTTGCGCTGGAATAAACGTTACTTCTTCTCCACATCCCCATCCAGGGACAGAGCTCAGAATTAGTCCTTTTGTGTTTGTTTCCACTGCACCGGGATGGACCTGTGAGCCTTTGCTTTTCCCCATCAGGAAGCATAGATTTAACGTATCGAACGCACCAGAATTGCTTAATGAGTGCTCAGTGAATATTAATAAAAGTTTGGACGTGACTCAGGCTACAATGGATGAGAAGTTTGAAAGCTTTGGTTCAAGATTACAGGAGGCTGTGAGAAAATATGGTATCCAGCAGTTAGCATATAGTGCAGATATTTCACTATCCAGGGATCTCTAATTACTAATAATGTACAGGAACAGTATGATATGTCCTTACAATTGCAGAATCCTTTTCAAAGATAATCTTTAATAGTTTATTTGACAACCTGTAAAATTATAGAAAATTATTAGTCTTGGGAATTACAAAAATCCCCATAGTACAGTCAAACAATAAAATTATAATTACCTGTGGGTAATTGAAATTTAACTGTTTTTTTATTGTATATTACACATCAATAGCAACATAAGTTCAAGAGTGTCCCCCTCCCCTCCCTTTTCTTTTCCTTACAGAAGCGGGGAAAATGGACAACCCTGCTGGTAGCTTGTGAGCCCTTGTCACAGAACAGAGCTTGAACAATTTCGATTAAAGCAGTATGTTCGAGACTGTCATTAGACCTGCATTAAATTACATATCTGGAATGTTAAAAATAAAGAGTACTGAAGCTTATTCACAGCTGCCTGTGGTAAAGTATGTAGTCAAGGTTTTGATTATCTTTAAAGTTCTTATTTTTCTCTTTTCTAAAACTTATTGTTTCGTCAAACAAATACCTAGCACATTTAAGAACAGTATGAGCACACGAGCAGAATTGCTTAAGATGGATAAAGCATTAGCGTGTTTCCATTCTGTGCTCAGTAGTATTGTTTAGTACTAACAATGGTAATTTATCAATTATACAAGAGGGAACAAAGCTCTTCGCCTGTCTCTTAGCTCCAGAACTACCTATTACGAGGCCCGAAGCTTGAGACCCCTTCCAGACCTATGGAGGCATCATTTAACGTTAGCATTTGCATTGCCAGGTTTCGCCTTGTCCTCTCTTAGTGACCCCACGGAGGCCGCTCGGGACTCGGCACCACGGCACATCAAGACTTCCATGGCCTATTTTTCTAAGCCAGGACAATTATAACCTTTTTTCTTTTTTCCTTCCCAACCAGGGCTCTTGATAATGAGGCATGACTGTTCACCAGCTCTCCTGGCTGCAGCCTGCTCTTCTTGTCCAGTAGGTGAGACCATCCAGCCCCCTCTTGCCGTGTCGCTTGTGATGGCATTAGAGATTTTTAGAACAAGCTTAAGGACAAAACCCAAGCTTTTTGGATGTGGTTTGACCAGCATAAACCCTAAAATACGGTATGTTTGACACTGAATTGTCTATATGGCAGCTTTGTTATGTACCACTAAGATGCACAATAACGGTATTTGCTTCTATACAAGGATCAAGCTGGCTACTTTGATTTGATTCTATAAAGTGCTTTGTGATCATTATGTGAATGTAACTGCACAAGTGAAAATATCTCTGTTTTATTAAGAGTTTCAATTAAAGTGTTTAATACACAGATTTTTATCATGAGAGAGACATCACAAAGACAGAGTACAACATAATAGCAAGCCAGGTATTGTTATGATTATTATTACTATTATTTATGTATAACCATTGAAGTATTAACTGAAAACTGGGAAATGGAGCGCCTGGGCCCCAAAGAACTCATCGTAAAAGCTTTTTTTGGAGGGGGCAACAATAGCAAACCATCTCTGTTTTGTGGCACAATTAAAGATGCATACAGCCTTCTCTGGAAATCTGTGCTCCTGAATGGGTTTTCCCTTTTCCAAAGATCAAGGAAAGCAAAAAATTCAGCTGGATCCATCATTGCCTGCCTTTATTATTTAGGTGCCTTTTACTCTTCCCACAGTCTTTTTTTTTCTCTGGCTGTTGGTGTGAAGGGCATCCCTGTGCATGACAGCTGCGATGCGTCTGTTTACCCAGCAAAGCAGCTGGAAAGTTCTCATCAAAGTGGTATTTGAATGCCTTTACAAGGGAACGGAGGAGAGAGATTTTTGCCATCCTCGCTTGTCCTGCCCATCTGAGAATTTTTAAGTGTCTTGGCCTCCTAAAAGCTAAAGTGGAGCATTCATATTAGATTTAAACCAAGTATAAATCTTTCAAAAGGAGAAACCCCAAGAGGGACTGTATCATCAAAGCAGTTAATGGTCTAAGCTACAGCAGAGGAGAGACAGGGCTGGCCCAGAATCACGGTCCTTATGCCAAATAGCCATGACCTCATGTAGCACAGCAAGGAGATGTGGCTGCAAGGCTTTTGTTTTGCTTCAGCCGTTTCCTAATCCTGACCCTTGACCAACACCTGAAGGCTACAGAAAAGTTTTTCTCCATCCTTATCTCAACCCTCATTCCCTGGCAGACTCCAGCTGCTGAGCTCAACTGCCCTAAAAAAAAAGAAGCTGGAGAGCTGTTGTCCACTAGGATTTATCTATATGGGATGCTTGGAAGCTAAATCTTCCAACCACTAAAATGTACCATACTGTAAGACAAAGAGCAGCAGATGAATTTTCCTGCCTTTGAAATTTCTGCTCGTGTCACTCTCTGAGGCTAATTTTTACCGTTTTGACTCCAGTGAGAAGAGCTATTCCGACGTGAGTGTCTTACTCTGCACCGTGATGCAGGGATGAAGTGAGAGCTAAGGATGAGCAATTGTAGCACTGTCAGGATTAAAGCCAGGTCAAATTTTTTGTTTTGCTAAAAGTCACTTTTTTGACGTAGGAATTAGGAAAATACATTGATGCAGCATGTTGAAAAGGACCAAAAGGTTATTATTTGCTCCCACAAATATGATTCAAATAGAGAGACCCAAGCCTCTTGGTAACAGGAAAATACTTTCAAGTGAAAACACAAGCTTTTAGGGATAGCCATTGACACCGAATACAACTTCATGGGAGGGTCTGAAAGGGGCTTCAGGGAGCTCCTCATGGAAAGCACCATTAATGGTCCTCATTTTGCTCCCATCTGTAGGGTGTTTGAGCTCACAAATGTTTAGGTAAAGAAGGCTGCAAGCCTCCAAATAAAAGGGGGCTAAGCTATTTTTCTTTCTCGTGAATGAGGTTAGAAGGTTAATAAAAGAGTTAATCCCGGCCTGCCCTGCAAAAGGGAGCAGCTCACATTTGTGAGGCTTCAAAAGCCTTCGGAGTGTGTGTGTATGGATGTTGTTATTTCCTGCCAGAGCTCTCCCGAGAAGATGGGGGGGCTGTTTTTTGGAAGAGAAGTTTGGGCTTTAACTAAATCAGCTGGAGTGAAAATAAAAAGGTTAGTGTAAAATATTTTTGAGAGTGAACCCCAGTTCAATCAAGTTCTGGGTACTTTTTCTTTTTTTTCCTGTGAGAACCTAAAATTAAAACCTACTACAGAGCAATGGAGGCAAACCACAGCATTTCAACAAAATGGCCCAGAGAATCTTGTTGGTTGTTTATTAAAGCTTTTGTTAAGTTCACTTAAACTTTTAAATATGCTAACAGTTTGAAAGAAAAAAAAAAAGAAATAGTCAATTTAGGAAACATTCAGCAAAACCATCTCTTCTTGAATTTTTTAAAAAAAAGTATAGTAGTGAGAAATATGATATAAATTTACTAAATGGTTTGGTGACCTGAAAATGTAAAAGACCCGGAGAGCATTCTATCCGAAAAACAAATCACACATACCACTTGTTCCCAACTGATGGACCACCGAATGCTTCTTTGCTAACCACTTTCACCTTGTGGATCTCCAGCTTCAAGAAAGCCTCAAGGCCACAAGTTGACCCCTCCTTAAAGAAACAGAACTCGCTCTTAAGCAGCACCTTGTATTCAAATAAGGGAAAACGTGGCCAAAGTTCTGTTGCACGGTCTTTAGTCAATGGACAAACACATTACCCAGTGATTTTTCTGCACTCAGCAATGGGTTTTAGAAGTACGGCTTTTGGGGCTTGTAGTTTTCAGGGTTTTCCTCCATCTGCTGCACGAAGGCTCCAGGCTGGGACAAAGCCATCTTAGAGAGGGTGATTAATTGCGGAACAGGCTTTTCTGAGCCTCTTCTCATTTCTGTGTTTTCATTCTTGCTGTTGGTAACCACGGCAGGGTTTGGACCCTAGGTGGAGGACATGCCTGCATTATGGCCCTGTGGGCGTGCAGAGAGGGGTTGGACACTCCTGTTTCTTGCCTCTAGGTGACTCTACATTAAGCCCAGGGCACCGGGGCAGTTATTTATGAGGAGAGCTGGGTGTCCATTTGCTTTCCAGCATTAAGGGAATGCTTCTTGCACAGCATAGAAAATTACCTCAGGCCTTGTTGGGTTTTTCTGGGAAAAAATATATACCACAGTCTGGGTTATTTATACACCTCCATGACTTGGTGTCCTCCTGCACAGATGAGGGTCCATACTAAGAAACAGCGTGAATGTTACAGTCGATATCCCTTGGCAGAGAAACTGCACTGCAATTTCTTTTTTTCTTCTTTTCTTCCTTTTGCGCAAGGCTCCCGTGCTACCAGCTAAGCATTTCTTGTAAGGGCTTGTGTTAAAGTTATATAGTGTGTCATATTAAATTTTATAACAGTGCTTTGTGTTTTGAAAAGACTTGGGGGGGAAACAGCATCAATCAGGGAACCACATTTGATCGACTTGGAAGGGGCCTCCTGGGTCATTTTGTCCAAGACCTCTATGAAACAGGAAGGCTTCCGCAAAATACCTTTCCCATAAATGTATCTAACCTTTCCTTAAAGACACTGAGTGATTGTGCCATAAATACCTCAAGCAGGTAAACTAGTCTGATTGACCTTACGATCAAAAAGTGTCTCCTAATACTGTATATAAGGTACAATTTTCCATTGTTTCAACTGTAGCTAAGCAAGAAAAAAGGGCAAATACACAGTAATGGGCAACAATACAGACTGTGCAAACAGTTTTGCTTTCACTTTACTGCCATCGCCTACCATAAATCTGGATGTACCGTTGATACTTGGCTTCCCAGTGTAGTGTCTGTGATCCTTGTAGTATCTATCTCACTTTGTCTCTGACTTTTGGAGAGCCAACATTACAGAGCGTAGAAATAACGAAGACGTACGAGCAGCACTTTCCGATTCAGAAAGCCATTCAAAACCCTATGCCATATAGTTAAAGTATTTATTTCTATTTTCTATTTATTAGAATTTGTGAGTTGTTTCTTGTCAAGACCATGGGAGCTAGGGGAAGCACAGGGCTTTCTACGTCTCGTCAGAGTGTCAAAGAATAATTTTCATTCTTCTCCGACAATTGTGCATACTGAAAAATAAATACCTGGTAGCTTAGCTGTTTGTTGTTGCAATAGTAACGCATTGTGTGCTGGTTATGGCCCCATACTGCTCTGCCTTCTTTCTCTCAGTGAATATTAGGAGAAGTGTCGTTTTGTGTAGATGTGTTATTAAATCACAGAGACATTCATTTCTGAGAGCTTCCTGAGCTGCACATAAACTATCTTTGGCTTGCCTTTTTTCCCCCGCCGCCCAAGTGCCAAAAGACGTTGAGAGCACTGAAGGCCAGTTGCTCTCCCACCTATTTCTGTCAGGCATATGCTATTTATGGAAAGGGGTCGTCTCACGGTGTCCATCCCACCTGGCTGACCATTACCCAATTCCTCTGGACGTAGGAGGACGCTAGACACCCTTCAGTGCATCCTTGCAGCTCCCAGGGAAAAGCACGTCTTTAAAAGCTGAATACGCTGCTTGGTGGCAGCGAGGCATTGCTGTCAGGTGTAAGAATGAACAACCATCTTACAGTCATACATCAGGTTTTATTGTTGTCACCAGCCACTTCCTCAGCATCCAGCATCATACCAAAACGAGACACTGAAGAGGTCCAGTAAAACCTTGGGAAAAGGTTTGGGACAAATACTATTTTAATTGATCCGCAGCAGGCCCAGCTGGACAGCCTTTCTTTACTAGACAATCTCGTAAGAATACTATTCACACCCTGACCCAGAGAAGCGTATTTCAGACTAGCTGAGGAAGACTCTAGAGGAATTTCTTCTTCAGAAGATCTGAGCAAGAACTTTTAAAAGGTTGAGGTATCCTGAGCTTGGTTTTAATGTCCATTCGTTGTTCTGGGGTAGATCAGGCTGTCCTCATTTGATTTTGGGGTTTTGTTTGTTTCTTTCATAGTTGAACTTTTCATACACAGAGGACTGCTGCATAACGGGCCAGGAAAACTGGAGTTAAGTCCTGAAAGCAAAAGACACAGAAAAGGTAAGATAATTTAGAAAGAATATGGTGATCCTGGATTTGAAGACATGTTGGTGTCTCTGCATGTCCCTGCCCACACTTCTGTGCTGTGCCCCCTTCGTGCCTTTGTGCCGGTTCAGGCTGGCACTCACTCGTCCTTCTCGGCTCGGTGCTACTCATTTCACAAAGACCTTAAATAAGCCCTGAAAATACAGATTTTTTTTTTTTTTAAATGCCTTATCTGTACAATTAACTAAATGCCATCCTTTCTCTGATGTGCAGTGTTTTAAAATATTTGTTCAGTATTTAATCACATAGAAATACAGGCTAAAATACACCTCACCCAGTTGTTTAAGGGCGAGATCTTGACAAGTCAATCTGATACCATAAAAATCACACGGGAATGTAAAATACCTATGCCAAGAAAAAGAATACAAATATTAATAGACGTGCCGTTTATTGCTTATGTTCTTCTCAGGCATTGTCTTTTTCTCACTGAAACACCAAATCAATCCAGCTTCCCCCCACACAACAGAGACGAGGCAGTCCCAAGCCCAGCTCACCCCTCACTCCCCTCCTGCCCTAAACTCAAGCTGTAACAGCAGCCCCTCTCTGCTGAGATGACTTGAAGCCCACACAGCATTTGCTTGCAGAGGATCCTGGGTACTGGACCCACACGACAAAAATCAGGTCCGCTTCCTTCATGCTGACCTGCTTCAGTCCCACATGTCCCCCATTTTCCTCTCGGCACCTCTCCATTCCCTAGATTAGATTGTAAATACTTGGGGGGGGTGGGAAGAAACATATTTTTGTTCTGTTTTGTTAGGAGGGGGAAGGAAGGCAACGAGGGCTTTTTTTTTGTTCTTTTATTATTACTATTTTTGAGGGAATTTTTTTTTTTTAAAAGCACAAAATTCTCACCAGTAACTGTGCTGTTAGGTAGTCCTGAAAACAAAAAGTGCATTTGCATCAGGTGCTCCTAAAACAAGAAAAAAAGATCTATCATTCAGATTTTCTGATCCTGTTCAGTGCACAAATGCCAATCAGAAGCAAATATGGGGCTGTATCTTGCAATCCATTTTGATATTTACAACAGAACATGGCATATCATTTAATTTAAATTTGCAGCATGCTCAGTGTAATTAATGCTGTGCAGTGCCTAGAAAATCCTGATTTCTTAATGTGATACAATGCCTGCATGCTGAGACCATTTTTTTAAACTACTGTATCATTTTGGAACATTAATGGGGAGGCACTACCATTAAACAGGAAAAAAAAGAGCCATGCTCACTTTATGAAACTTTCATGCAGCTCCCCAAAATACAGGTTCGTTTTAAAAGAGGAGGGGGAGTCTGAGATTTAATTTTCCCTTGAACCAGCATGATGCCTGAATAGCCAGGCAGCTATTCCTAAATTATGTGCATTTCATGCCTAGGAGCTGTGAGCATTTTGAATGGGCTGTTGTTAAATACAGTACACAAGCATAAATACTCAAGGGAACAGCTAGCTGAAATTTTGGCATGAGCAGAAAGCTGATCTCTATCACGGTAGTATCTGGGCACGTAATAATAATGCATATTGATTTGTCTGGAGTGCTAAGAGAGGGGTTTTGGTATTCTGGGATGAGAACTGTTAAATTTGGGAGCATCTTGCGTGATTAGAATAAGCCGTGGTATTTGTGTGCTGTGGTTTTGGCAGGGACAAAAATGGTCACGTGTAATCTTTAGACCTTTGAGACTGGCCTGGGTCGCGTTTTTGGAACTGAACCCAAGGGACCAAATGCATGACAAAGCTATGTATACATTGTACAAAAACGAAGCATGGGGAATTTACATCTGTACCTAGAAAATTAAGTAACAAAAAGGCAATGTGCTAGGCAAGAAGGGTCAGGACCAGAAGTCCTTCAAGGTCAGGAGCTTTACTGCCATGACTTCAGTGAGCTTAGGTGTTTGTTTATCTATCTTATCAGGCAGCTATATGATTTGAATTGGGCAAAAAGAAGAGAAAAGGAAAAAAACACACCCAAAAAACCCCAACATAACCCCTATCATTTTGCAAGGTATCAGTTTCTATCAGAATGTACTATAAAAGCTCTGTTTATAGACCTGTTGATAGCAAAGCAAATTCTTCAGGGCCTCTAAATAAATCTGTTCCTAAATATAATGCTTCAACTTCTATATTCTCATCTGACACCTGACAATTCAACCTTAAGAGTAATTGGTCCTGTCTTTGAACCTCTGCAAATACTGTATGAGGAGGGTGGACAATTTATTGATTTAGATTGATTTTTGTAAGAAGCATACGAGACAGATACGGTATCAGGTGTCACACACTGTATATATTACACTCCTCGAAAACGTCCATAGGCGACGAGGCACGGTTCAAGCGTAGGCAGAGGTAATGTTCGGTGAGCACCTGCGAACGAAGAGCCGTCCTGCTGCGTGCTACCTCTCCGAGTAATTACCTGCGAGACACCAGCCAGGAACAACTTAATTGGCCAAGTTTGGGTTTCAGGGGTGTGCTGAGAGGGCTTTTCTGTTGGGAAGGCACCCCAAGCTATGTGCGGCTCCACACGCAGGAACCCAAAGGGTTATGCTAGTGCAGGTTGCCCAACCCATCGGGCTCTTCCTATTTTCGGTGTCAAGCCTCAGGAAGGGGCTGGAGGAACGGACGGCTAGCGAAATGAATGGTCAGACGGTTCCATGCCTGTAACTGTATTTTTTCGTGCTGTGGTTATTTGAGACCATTACAAGACAGGGCACTGGATCTGTCAGAAGTGAAAGCATTTGTGAACTGGCTGTTTTAGTCTGCGACAAAAATTGTCACTGATATTAATAGCTCTGAGCTCCAGGAAAGACCTAAAAATAAAATAAAAAAAAAAATTTAAAAAAGGGAACTAGCAGAACAAAAGAAGACAGAAACAAGGTGGCACTGAGGGTCTCCTCACTAGGGATGGTGATTAAGACGTGAGGCGGAGGGCTGTCCCACTTGTGTACGAGTTTGGCTGGGGAAGTCGCCCTCCTCCCGCTGTCTCGCTTCCCTCATCTGTAATGAGGGAAAGAACAACTTTGCAGCACACTTTACATTGGCACTGCGTGCTAACTTCATTACTCTTTGCAACAGCCTGTGCAATCCTCAGAGGAAAGGAATAATAACAAAGAAAAAAATGATAATTACCAAGCACATAGTTTTCAGCTATAATCTTCATTTCAGGATTCGCTATTTCTGATGTCAATATTTTATAATGGAAGAATGAGATATGCTAAGTTTCTGTTTGATGGAAGTAAATTCAGATTTAATATTGCCAAGGAGCTGAATTTTTAATACACTAGAGCAGCATGCAGATATTCCCCCGTTTGCTGCTCCTGCCGCTCCGTTGTACCAGTTCAGCGATGTTCCCGTGACCAGGCAGAAAAATGGAAAGAAGCTGCTCTGAATTTTCAGTGGGGTGACAGTACATTGTCATTTCACTCTGTCACGATAATTGGGAGTGTCACACAATGAAACAACAGGACACACCCCCGGTAAATGAAGAGTTTTCAAAGTGATGTACAGCCCTTGTCAGCTGCCAAAGCGTTTGTTTGTTCACAGAGCAAGGCAGCGTTTCCAGATGGAAAAAAAAAAAAAAAAAAAAAACCAAACCAAAAAAAAACCAACCCACACTGCAGAGGTTCACCTACAAAGTTTGTTGTAAATTTATTTCTTCTGTGTTTTTATAAAATAGGCTATATCGTATGAACAGTAGGAAAATACCCTCTTTTATCACACGCTCCTGGCTGCCAACCTGCTGAGGACTTTCCACAAACTCTTTAGGAATTTACCTCTTTTCATTAAATCGGGTTGGATCTCATTAATAAAAGAATGGTATAATGGAAAAGAGTTTCTAAAATTATACTGTAACCTAGAATTGCAGGATTCAGCTTTCTCTGCCTGAAGAAAAAAAGTCTGAAGCATTAAACTTACTTTATCAAGCATTGCACCTGACATGCTCTCATAAATTTTACATACATTTTAACTTATTTTAATATTATGCAGGCTTGGTTTAAAATATGCTCATGAAGTAACTGAAATGAAGCTGCCTAGCCATAAAGTAGAGCTAAAAAAAATACTTGTCGCGCCCCCCCCCGCCCCATCAATACTTCTTTACTTAAAATCATGCGTTGTATGTAAGTTAAATTTGCCCTTGCTGAGATACTTTGTGTGTCTTAATAGACTACCACAGAATGAGTGAGCCGTATTTCTGCAGGGTTAAATGCACTCTTGCTGCTTTTTTTTTTTTTTTTAGAGGTATCTTGTCTAAAAGCAGACATTAGTAACCCCCTGCGCACCACACGTTAGGGCGCACGCCTAAGCACGCGGCCACGTATGTATTTTCACAGGAGCAGCCCCGCTCGTCGGCCGGGCAGAGGGACGGACGGACGGACGGACGGACAGAGGCTTTGTGGCGCTGCTTCTTGCAGCGCAGCGTGGGCGCAGCACCCCAAGGCTGCCCCTCGGGCTGGTATCGCCGTCCGGCAGGTAGGCCATCACTGACAACTAATCACAAAGCGCCATTTGTGTCCCGGTTTCTTCAGCTAGTTCAAAGTCGCAGCTAAATTACACAAACATGTGCCTATCTAGACATAACAGGACTGTTATGGAATACTGTCAGCTTGGTGCCATTTAGCCTGAACACACACTGTATGTGTCTGTCAGGCCATACTTGGGCAGCGCTGCGGCATGCAACGTGTCCCAGACACTGGAGTGATTATGTCTGAATACTCCTTATCTGATTTAAAAGCCGACAATGCTACACATCTGTGCTTGCGAGGCTCCGCTGTTACACGGCGACGCCGGTATTTATTTTGCTTCTGCAAGTTAGTTTTCCTTGAGAAGCAGCAGGGGCCTTCTTCAATGAACTGAAAAAATGTGTATTGTATGAAGGTCTGTGGAGGGTTTGTACTGTAATTCAGTGGGCAAATGTGAACCCAGGGGATGACATTTCATTTAAACATTTGGTTTACATCTTCTTTACATGCCAAAAATACTAATGTCTCGACTTTAGCAAACTGAATTCACAGCACTTTTCCCGCCCCCCCCCCGCCCCCCCAATGAAGTAATTATAGCCAAATTTTTCTGTGGCTATTTATTCTTCCTTCTCAAAGGTGGAGTTCTGCACAGGAGCATTTGGGTTCAGGGCTGAATTGTCAGTATGTGCTCACTTGACACTTTCCCGTTAGTTTGTATTGGAAACCACCAGTAGTTTCTTTGCTTGTGTTTATTGTATTTCTCTCAGACCTTTGATCAAGACATCCTGGATCACAGCAAAGTCTAGCTTCATGCTTATTTGCTCTTTTTGACTAAAGTGAGGAATACGGTTTCTTTCAAAGGATCTATGAAGACAGTTAATGTAATTGAGAAGCAGAAGGGCATTTATGGAAGTGCATCTGAATGTCCTCTTCACCTATAATTGCATCAGGAATTCTACATTAACATGCAAGTCCTGTCCAAAGGAGGGAAAAAAAAAAAAAAAAAAAGCTTATTTTTAGGTAGAAGCCCTCAGTGGGCAGTAAATTACCCATAATATCCCCCAAACTAGCAATTAGCCCTGTTTGCTGACTACCTGAATTGTTTCACAGTAGTTCAGCACAGTCTTACCAGTTATCACCGTACTTATCATCAGAGACTCAGTGGATGATTCCCGCAGCGCCGCATACGGTATGCCTAAGGTCAGTCATAATAACAAATACATTTTATTTGCTGCTTTTGGCCCTTCAGAACTGTTTTCTCAGGCTTCATATGTGAGGAGAGCTGATGCTGCCGTGCTGCTTAAATGGCAAGCATTTGAAAATGGAAAGCCAGTCAGAAGTGTAGGCATACTTTAGTATTCGTTACTGTGAGCGCTCATATTTGTTCCCAGACTAGCAGCTAGTCCTGAGCATCTGCGCTGAGAGGGTGAGCTTTCCACCAGTTTCTAGGGTTTTCTTTTCAGAAGTTCTGACACTGGAAGACATTTTTCAACACAGGCCTCTAACTGAGGAGCGTAAAACTGGAAAATATGGAAACCAAAACCTATGGATTTTTTTTCCTTTAGGCTGCTGAGCAGTTTTCGTAACCCTAAATATGAACGCTTTGCCCAAATAGTAACTCAGTTTTGTAAACAATAGCTCTGTTGCCTGCTTTAGCGGTAGAAACAATCATGGGCCTACACACACACACAAATACAAGCACACACATCCTAACTGCATCATTTTCACTGAACGGGCCTTGCTTTTAAAGGAAAGAATGCTGAGTGAAAATGAGACTAATTAAGCATTTGAAATAGAATACAGAAATGTTTGGTGCCTGAGCATTAAAGGTTTATTTTTAAGCACTGTGGACACCTTTCTGACTAATGCTTTAATTTACATGTTCTTTCTCAGGCAAAATCCAACTGAATTACCATACAGCCTAGTCCCTCCATTTAAATCCCATTGTCAGTGCTGGTTCTGCATCACCTTACACTGACACGGAGCTGTATTCCTGCCTCTCATCTGATGGCCTAGGTCTGAGTCCATCAGGTAATGAAGAAGGTGGAACAGGACTTCATGCCAAAGAGGAACATTTGAAGACTGCTTCTCATTTGCAAATGTACTCTTGAGAAGCATAAAAATGGGAAGATCGCCTTTGGCTGGCTCCAGCTAAAATGCTTCAGCTTCTTGCTTCATGATCAGGAACATCAGCTCTACGAACAGACAAACTGCCTACTCCGTATATCCAAGAGAGGCTCTCAGGGGAGCAAACCATCTCTTAAAGGGTAAGCTATCACTGATGGTTTGTTTTTTTTTTTTTTTTTTTTTTTTTTTGCTCTTGTAGGGACAGATTAATTTAAAGCACACTGCATGGCTACAGGTTGGTAGAAGGAAACAGCCCTGAGGTGCTATCCTATACCTAGTCACGCTGCTGGAAAACAAAGGCAAATGGCACACAGACGACTGTAGGGTGAACGAGTGATTTCTTTCTCGGTTGGGGTTTAAGCGAGGACACTGAGGCAAGAGTCATACGACCAACTTTACCACCCTGCGAATCACTCAAAACGGCCCCAAACCTCTACTGCTGCCGCAGCAGACCCACAGTAGGGCATCCACAGGCAGCGAGCTCCCGGGTGATGGCTTAGCGAGGCAGTGACCGCAGTGAGCCACGAGCTCTTTGGCCATCTTCACAAGGCACTGACGGGGAAAAAAGGGAAGACTTGGTGGGGACAGTGCCAGCAGATGAGTTCTTCAAAAGAAGAACCTTTTTTCGCAGGGGGAAAAAAAGTGTCTTTGGGTTGAACGTTGTTTCCACCCTTACTAAACCAGGCCTTGACTAAGAAAAATACAAATAAGCTGAACATAAATTAGCAGTCATCCCCATTGTGAGCGTGAACATGCATACCTGGCCAAGGCAGGCAAAAGCAGATTGATGAAACAACAAAGTTCACCTTGTTTTCCGAGTTGAAAGCTCATGCTGTTTCTTGGCAGAACAGGCATGTCAGGCCTGTAATAACCACTTGCTACCTTGCTTCAATCAGTGTTAAAACCAGCACAATATTAACATCTTGGGGAAAATCCATCTGGAAACTGCTTTCTGGGGGAAAAAAATGAAAGGGAGGTAACTCAGTACCACACCCAGCATTTGTTTGTTTATTGATTTCACAGTAACTTTAAGGAACTTCAAATTTCTCCCTCCCCTCACCTGAAAATCTTGTATTTCAAGCACATTCTGTTAAGATGCAGAGCTGAATACTTGTTCAGGAAGAAGTGGCGAAGACCAGCGGTTCTTCAGCTGAAGGTAAATCATTTGGTCTGGCAGAGGTTTGTGTTTGCTATTTGGTTTTACTCCGGAGGAGGCTGTTGTGCGCATCTTAGCGTGACTCCATGTGCCCAGTACAGCGGGGCGGCGCTACCTGGGACGGAGCCAACCCAACGCAGGCATCGCTCCTGCAACAACCCGAGCGGGCAGAGCATCCCCAAACTGTGGTTCCCAGCAGCTACACACACTCAGATGTGGGAAAGCTGCTTGCTGGCGTTTTTCACCTTAGGGGCTTGAGGTTGGAACACAAGAGCTGAACTTTAAAAAGACTTGTGTGAAAAAAAAAAATGGTTACATTTTGCTGACATGGTAATACTAAAACTGACTTTTTCTTTTTCCTCTTGATGTCCTGGTACGAATAGAGGCTTGACTTTATTTTGTGGCACCTCTTCTTTCTGTTGAATCAACTAACATGCTAGCTTCAGGATTCAGAGGACACTTGTGCTTGGCATAAAAAATTTTATGTAAAGCCTGTTGTGGGAAAGATAATGCAAAGCTAACTGGGTAAATGAGCCAAAGAAAGCCTTTTGTTGGTAGTTTGCTTTCTAGTTTGCTCTGATTTTATTTCTTTTTTCTTCTTATTTTTAACTGAAGTACTCCTGCATTGATAGGTTGACAACTGTACTAATGATGTACAGCACACACGCTCTAAAATCCATCTACCCTATGTCAGTGCTATCCTGTACTGCTGGTTCAGCTTGGAAGCTCACTGTGAATGTTTTGGAGACTTTTAGCCTCTCCAAAGTATTTTTGGAAAGCAAGCAAATGATTCAGGGTCCGGACACTGGATTTTTAAATTAGCAAAATATTTATAGCTTACTCTGAAAAGCACTTTGCCACAAAGAGCTGGACTATGAAGAGGGCATTTGGCTCTGGATTAATTTTAGATGAAGTTTTAGGAGCAGGCTAGGCTGTCGGTTCGTGTTCAGTGATGCTTAAACATAATGCCCCGGCCTTCCTACACCCTGGCTGTAACCGTATGGGATCATGCCCTGCCAAATTTCTGTCACCTTGGGCTTCATTAGCCTGAGAAAACAGACCCCTTTTGGCTTTGTGTCTCACTGACAAATAAACCACTGGGGCAGGTTCGCCAGTCATCTCTTTTGGCCAGTTGTGTGCAGCTGCCTCATACACTCACCTTTAAAGGATTTGGGCAGGATTTATTTAGGTTCAGATTTTTATTACAGCTCTTAAGTAGGTACCAGAGCGAAGGTTCCTGTTTACAGCGGTGAACATTTACTCAGGTAACTACTCCTAAAGGACCCAAGAGCATTGGCTAAGTACTGGGCAGAACGAGTAAATATTTTATAATTAAGCCCTTAATTGAGAATTCTGTATTTGAACAAAATAATAATCCTGCAGCTTCCATATGAAATACTACCTGTGCCTTTAAGGGGGCTAGGGGTTGCATTCACTTTCTCCAGCTATCCTAATAGCTATTTTAATAGCTAGAGATATAAGTACAATGCTTGATATAGTGAGTGAAGCAGAATACTTACAAATATTTGCAGAAAAAATTTCTGAACAACAGAGATAACTAGCAGGTAATTTTTCTTAAATGAAGAAACTTTCATTTGCCACATTCATTCAGTCAGGGAAAAGAAACAGTGCCACGTAAGCAGCATATGCGCGCAGCACACCTCTTGTCTACAGCACAAATACCACATTTTACCTTTGAACTAGCTACCTAGGGAGGGGGAAAAAAAATCCACAAATGACTTGGGGAATAATTATGTCTAATGGAAAAAAAAAAAAATTGCAGTCTGTTCATGGACAACATGAACGGAAAGGGATGTGAAATTTGTGAAGGTACTAATCCATTATAAATTATTCCCAGTTTTGGTTGGCAACAGTCATTGAACACAAATACAATTCTATTAAGGGCAGTAAGAGTCCAGACTAGATAGAAAAGAGTAAGGCAGTCAAACTTCTGGAAAGACGGCTGGAGGGGGGGGGTACAGCCCGTGCTGTGATCTATTCAACAGTGGTGAAAAGAGCACTGTAAACGTTTATTTACTTTTTGTACTCATTGGCTTCTTAAACAAAAGAACCGATACTCTTTAAAAGCTCTGACTGTGTCATGCTGTTCCCCTCCTCTCCTCGAACTGCTGAAGCTGAACGTCTGCCCCAAGTTCTCTGCGTTATTGTGGACTGCACGGGAGGTGGGTCAGCACGGCGGCCGGCAGCGGGACGGACACAATTAGCATCCTCTAATGGGATGGAAGCGGGGTAGGGACCACTGAAATCGGTACAAGCCCCTTCTTTGAATGCCAAGGTTATGGGCAGGGGTTTAGAACAGCGTCATTCGATAAGGCTGAAAGTGCCTTTAATTTTTTTTCAACCACACATGTATTTTTTAAATTTCTGAATCGCACGTCGATGAAAATCCATGTTAACATGATTGAGTTCAGCGGAGTAACACCGGGAGAAAAATGGGTTCGGCCGAGATCAGAGGCTGAGTACATTCAAAACTGAGGCTCTATGAAAGATTTTTAGAATCACCCCAGTTTTATATACCCAAACAAGCTTACTCGTTTGGCTAGAATGAGGAGGTTTTCATCTCCTTTGGAGTTCTGGGGTAAACTGTCCTTGTAGGAAATTTGTTCAGGGTCAAGTTTTAGGCAATATTTTGTGCTGCAATAACCACACCATGACAGACAACCTTTTCATCAGATAAGAAAAAAAATCCTCTTCTTCAGGTCAGTACAAGAAAGGAACATGACAGAGCTATAAATATAGAGCCCAGAGGTGCGAAACCTTTTGCGTTAAATGCAGGCACATTGGCCGTGTTTAAATTTTTTTCCCAAACATTTCAGACGTGCAGACAGAGAAGCAAATATATACATAGGGTACTCTCAGCAATAAAAACAGCTTTTCATTATCAAATGATTCTCTCTGCTAATTGCTGTGAAAATTTTTCAGACAATTATTTTAACTGATTAGAGGGAATCGAACTGGGCAAATCAGTTACATGTGCAACCTCAGGTTTAGAGGCAGAAGCAGCTGAAAACTGAGGGAAAAGGCCATCTGATCACATTTCATTTTGCCAGGTAGAGGCCAAAGAGACCCAGCAAGGCTAAATAAAGATTTTCAGATAACAATTTGAACGTTTTAATCTGTGATACTAAAAGGAAAACCCTGGTCACCAAGCAACTAAAGTTAGGTATCTAAATTATGCAACTGATTTCCAGAGGTGTGCAAATACGATACAGTGCCCAGAGAGAGAGGAGGAGTGCTCAGAGCATGGGGAAGAGGAAAAAAAAAAAGCCCACATGATGGTCTCAGGTGTGTAAGGCTAAGTTTAATCACTTCGGGAGCGATATTTTTTAAATCCTGTCTCCAAAGGTGCCTTGGACAAGCTTGGCTGTAAGGGTGGCGGTGGTGAGATCTGTATGCACATGTTGGGCGGGTGAAAGAATTTTCAATGGCTGTCACAAATCGCAGTCTGGATTTTTTTAAAAAAAAAAAATTGAACCCGCACTTTGAAATTACAAGGATTTCCTGTTGCCAAAGGTTACCACTGGCTAGAAAGAGTTTTTGAGACTCTATGTTAAAAGCAGTGTTTAAACCCAGAGCTTTTTACAGGATGGTGCTGGCCGTTTGCGTGAATGTACGTGGCCAGGCTCGCGAGGCTCATCCCGCTCCGGAGCAGATGAAGCCATGCCCAGGTCAGCGCAGCCAGAAGGACAGTCCTGATAAGGCACGGAAGGAATGAATGTGGAATGGGAGGGGAGATACTGGTGATTCATTGCTAATCCTAAGAGTCTGCTTACTCACCTTGCCAGGGAAAAAAACGGAGTAGAAGGAGCATGAAATCTTATCCAAAGAAATATTAAAAAATAATCTTCGCCTAAATGAAACGAATGAATTAAAATTAACATAGTGGCTCTTTTTTTTTTCAACACAGGAAACAAAATGACTTAAAGATTTTTTTTTTTCCCCCCCCTGAAGGTCACTTTGGAAAACATGTTCTCAGCTTGTGGGCAGAGAAGAAAGTCCCTCCATTCTGGAAGGTTCCCCGGGGGTTTCACTCGGGCACATGGTGTTGGGCCTGCTGCGAGGTGGGGTCTGGAGGCGTCGGGGATCCTCAGGGATGCCAGGAGCAGTTTTGCAGACAGCCACGTCCCTGCGGGGCGGTCACTCCCTGCAAAAAACTCTGCTAAATGAGCTTCCAGGTTGGCCAGCTACAATGAAAAAATGGCGCTGCCAAATTTTAAGATGACAGTGCTACGGCAAAGCGGCCACCACACACTTGAGTTACTAGCACAAGCAGTAGATTTAGAGTATTATGAAAATACATGCATTCTGAAGTGCTGTGAATTATACCAAATAATCCTGAATATCTCTTTTGCTATACTAATGAATCAAAGCAGAACTTACCACATTATCTGCAATCACCATGGAGAAAATGGATTTCAGTGTACATAGCTTCTGTATAAATAGAGCATCCCCAGCACATTCTTTAATTAAGTAGTGTCTGATTGCATAATAATAAAGAGAGAGATGTCCAGCTTGCACACAGGCCAATTAAAGCATCAAGTGCACGAGGCTAAAGCACTCCTGACTGGGGAGAAGTCAGCAGGGAGGTGTCCGGCTTACCCGTGTCCTCGCCTCCGTGCCTTTGCCTCCCACCAGCCCTTCTGGCAGCAAACCACGGAGCCTGGAGACCTTTTTCCCCGAATCCTTGCGGGGAAGCAGGTCACGGGGACAGCACAGTCTCCACCGTTTTACAGGCTCCTGGCAGAAACCAAGGAAGGCGTGACTGCAGCACGGAGGCACAACTTAGCGGTTTGGGTGAAGCTTCAGCACTTGAGTAATTCGCGTTGTGCCTCACAGCTTTGCTGGGCAGGATTTGCACTGGCTGGAGGGACCAGACCCAACCTCCACTGCGTGCTGCGGCTATACGCGAGAATTCATGGAAAGCAGTAAGCTGGAGGAATGTGCTTTATGGGGTGGCTGGATCAGATGTTTATGGCCTGAAATAGGAGATCCCAACCCGAACCACTTTGTTGGTGAGAGGCAGAATATGAAGATCATATAATTCATGTTGGGGAGTGGCTATGGAAAGAGAATGTGGGCAAAACCTAGGGCAACCCACAGACTCAATAGCTGTCTTGCCATTAATTACGGCTAATGGCCTAATACCAGTAATAAACACCTTCGAATTTAATACATCCCACGTTCAGCCTGCAGAAACTCCCTTTACAGCAATGGCCCAGAAGGGCTAAACGATATAAAAACTAGGGTGCTAGAATTATGCATTGCTAACAACATTGGCATAAACACAGTAGAGGAGCGGGTGCCTGGATCCCTGGAGACAGTCATTTGTCATCCAAAAGGAACTTCCGGCAGTTGACAAAATTCATAAAATTTTTTTTGTACCCTCTGCACAGGAGAAGTGGGTGGTCAAGACAGTACCCGTACGGCTGGAAGGACTCTTCTGCTCGAGCGTTGCTGCGGCGGAGCTGGCCAGGTGGCTGGAAACGCAACACCTGCGCTGTGATTTCGTGGGCGCATCCCTGCCTAGACACGCGCATACTAATGCACTGCTCAGACGGCCTTTTCGGGAGGATAATTGCGTGCGCTGCCCGGAGAGCTGGGAATGGGCCACTTCAGGGAATGAGTCCGCTCCTCAAGGTACAGCCACTTACTCTCCTCTCAGCACTGCAGAAGGGCAAATGTCCCTGGTTCAGGCCTTGGAAATAATGAGGTAAAATGGACTCGGCACCATTAAAACCTCCCCAAAGACAGGACTAGATATTAGAATATCTGATTGGAAAAAAAACAACGGGCAAACACAGCCTGCCTTGAGAAGACCCCTCCTCTCCAAGAGCCATGGTAAAAGCTCCCTGGTCACAGAAGGAGAGCTGGGAATGAAACATGAAGTAGTCTGCAGGGATGCTAGAAAAAAAAAACCAAATAAGCCAAAACACAGCTAAAGACGCTGAGCTAAAAGGAGGTTCTGCAGGTGGTCTGCAACGCTGCAGTCTGAGACCAGGGTTTTCCTTGTTCTCCCAACAAAACCAGGCAAACAGTAGAAGGACAACTTGCCGTTAGCCCTGTTACAAAGGGGAAGGAAACGAGCGGCCGTACACTTAGGGGGAGCGTGGGCTGTCTTAAGATCAAACCCAATCTGCTTTGAGCTGAAAGGAATTCACTTCTGGAATGTCTTAACTTGCTGTACTAAGGCAGGTCGTGGCATCAGCCTCGTGGCTTGACCACGTGCCACAGAGATAGCCAGGTCCAGGGCGGTTTTCTCTCCAAATACTTTCTAAATTTGGCTGTTTAAAATAGGACTTATGTATATTTAAGCACCTAACAAAACACCCAGTTCAAAACGTCAGGGCTCGTCAATGGCCTCATTCACGTGCTTGAAATAAAGCACGTGCTGAAGGACGCTGCTGCCGAATCAAGGCCCGCATTGCTGGGCTTCCCGAAACGCTGAGCTCCCGGGCGCTGCCGGGTAAACAGACGGCTCTTTATTTTGGAAGCCTGAATATAGAACTGGTGCCCAACTTGAGATAATCAGAATTTTATCCTCGCTACAAAGACCTTGCAAAAACATGAGTTATCACCGTGAAACCAATAGTTGCCTTCTTTTCTATTTTACCCTAACTTTACGGAATCTACAGTCAAAAGTTTCTCAGTACCTTTGCCACTAATTAAAAAAAAAAAAAGAAAAATCTCATGACCCTTTTATAAGGAAAAATACAGGGGATGTAGCTCCCATGCCCTGGATACACTTACATTTAGCTTGGTTCACTTCCAAAGGCCATGATCCAACAAGATATTCAAACACCTGTATAACTTAAACACACTTTTAAGTACTGTACCGAACTTGGGCAAAAGTAAGGAAAAATAAATTCTGTTGAAACACCGCTTTATTTCTTTCAAATCTGATTTTGTGCGACTCTTGAATGCAGTGCATCACTGAAAACTATTTCCTTCCTCATGTAGAATATTTTAATATTAAGCCAGATATTTTTATATTTCCACAAATTAAATGCACCATGGCTGAAGGTTTGACAGAAGCTTTAATTTGCACATAAAAAGGTGGAACGATTTCAGTTTTGACAGCATAAGCTTTTGATTTGTTAATAAAGGCAATTCTTTCTCAATTGTGAGCATATTCCCCAAATAAGACAATGCAGTTTGTAACAAAAAAAAAAAAAAAGTATCTTCCTGGTGTGGAGAATAAACTTTTGATCTAAAGTTATTACAGAAATTCAGATTTTATAAAAATAAAAGAATGATGAAACTTTCACATTCAAGCTTTAGTAGTAACAGGACAAGAATCAGAGGAAGATACGTGTTCCTGCCACATTCTCTGTACCTGTTGTTATTAGTGTAACCTACCTTCAATATATTTGGATGAAGTTCATTGCTAGAAAGTACCTGCAAAAAGTTGAAGTCATTTTGGGGGTTGGGGGTGAGAAAGCAGTGTGTCTGGGAATGGTTTTGGTGAAAATTAACACAGCTTTTCCTTGCGATGTTCTAACCAAACTGCAATCTAAGAAAAGTAAGACTTTGGAGTCTGGTGATGAAACCCAAGCGCCACAAAGTTTGTAAACCAAGACAGAACCGAGGGAACCAGAGGCCAAACTTTCAGACTGACCTCCTCTGTGCCCATGTCAGCGTTCGCCTTTTCTCTGAGAGACCGCAGAGGAGGCATGAGCCTGGAGCTATAAAGCAGTTTGAGCAGAGCCAGCTTAAGCATGGAGGAAAAAAAAGAAAAAAAATTTTGGATTTCTGATCTCAGATCAAACAAATTATTCAAAACTTTTCCCCATGTGACAGCCAAAAGCTGCGGCGTGGAAGCAAAGCTGAAAGTACCCAGGATCCGTTTCAGCATATAAAAGGGTAAAGAAGCCCCCCGCCCGCAGGCCTGCCAAGTTCGCGGCTTTTCCAGGCGCAGCAAGTACTCTGCCCTGGCACCAAGAGGTGACGAACGCCTCTCAACGAGATGAGCGATGGGCCCAAACAGCCCGAGGTACAAAGTAGCCCGTGGTGTCAGTACAAGTCCACCACTTCTACGCTCTGAGAGCAGACACTAATCCCGACCACCGGCAGGTGGGCCCCCATGTATCGCTTGTGCGGGCATGGGCAAAGCGATGGGCAAACTACGTGAATACGCCTGGTGTTAAGACATAACGCCTCTCCCGCACGTTACTAGAAAACTCTTGCTGGGCATCTGCAGCCATGGCACGAAGCTGTTGACTGCCTGTGTCGCTGGAGAGAGCGGTTACTTACGGATGATTGGCAGCAGCATATCCTGCTATAATGCTAACTAAGCCCGTGACACAGCCTGCTATCAATATTTTACTCTATCGCGCGTCGCATTTTGCGGTGACACTAGATACGGTGCTTTGAGGCTTACTGGTTCACAGTCCTTCCATTTAATAACAAAGTCTCTTGATTTTTGTAAACTTCCCAGCTTTTACTGGAGGAAGTCAAGCAGTTCATTACTGAAAGACATTTTTGTTTTCCAAACAGTATCCCCTCATGCTTTTCTTTGCTTGCATCTCACCACAGTTGCCTCCTAATCCAGTGTTGGTGAAACAAGGCTGAAGGTATTTTGATCATGTTTTCACACTTCTGATGTACAGTTGCCTTGTCTCCTTCCACTTCCCTTCTGACTACACTCTGCTTCACAAATGCAGCCATCTGGCACAACATCTCTTTTTTTTGTATCGACACCTGAGTAATCAGAGCCCTTTTTTTCTCTCTCCCCGCCCCCCAAGCTCCAATGCATAGGCTTATAATAGGCAAGCCACATCCCATTAAAGAAAAGCAGCAGAAGTGAGAGGTCACTGGTATTAATTAAAACATTTAGGGTGAAATGAGAGAGGGGGGGAAAAAAAAGGCATCTAGCATTTTCAGTGAGATTATCACAAGTCATTTCCAACACTTCTTTTCCTTCACACTGGTGTACTTACAGCCTCAGGAACGGTTCTTTTAAAACTTAACCCTCAGGTTTGCGCAGCAAAGACGCTAGGCTCGGTCGCCCTGGCAGAAGGACGTGTGGGGCACCAGGGGCAGCACGTGGGACACAGCAGTATCCCACGCCAGAGCAAATCCAGCTTGGTGTGGTAGGAGGGGTAGGTAAAGAGCACTCCTTTCGTCTCTGGATCCTATTGTTGACAATGAAAATAATTTGCGTCACGGACAGTTTAGTGGCGCGGCCGCCTCTGGGAGTGGGAATGAACTCGATAGTTTAATTCCTTGTCTTTACGACAATCGGCTGCAATTGCACTAACTCCAACGGGTTCACGCTGGGAAGGGATTTCCCTTTCACAGGGTTCAGTGCATTGGTCACATCTGAACACAGTTCTTTAAGATCACAACTCACCATACCATTAAGTCAAGCATCAATCAAGCCCTGCCTTTTTTTTTTTTTTTTTTTTTTAATTGGGAAATGAAGTATTTCCATATATCGCGTGTATGAAATATAAAAAAACATTGATGGCAAAGTTGCGGCCCCAAAAATTCCCAAGAGTCTTACCACACATTGCTGTATGGCCAAAGCTGCATCCCAAGAGTTTTTTTCCCCGGCCTTGGCTCAAAGGACATCTTTCAGCCTTACTCTCTTTTGCTAACACTCACCGTTTCCATGCTAGAAATAAATTTGACAACGCTAACTTGATCTCCACCTGGCTGCCATCTCCTCCACACATCTGATCCTACCCCTGAACTCTATCCCTCTTGAAATAAAAGATGGCCACCACCCCGCGGACCAAGTGACCTGGAAACGCTGCACACAGATACATGAGCAATGGAGCAACTGTGCCAAAGGAAACTCACAAATCACATACTCCGGGCAATGGGACAACTGGCAGAAAGACAAAATAAAATGACTGCCTCTCTACCTTTCACAGGCTCCCTCAGCCGACACCACTACAGTCTGCTGCTGAAGCATATCTGCCTCAGCTAAACCTGCTGTTTCTCTGACGAACCTCTTGCCGCAGTCCTTCAAAGCAGGAGGAATTGGGGCAGCCGCAGTCGGGATGGTGCTGCGAGCCGGGAGAACCCTTTCCTGCCAGCTCAGCAAATACCCAAGGACAGAGGGGCAGAAGCAGGCATGGGCAATAAGGGCCAGGTTGCAAGCGGCTGCCCCGTACACACCCTACCTAGCCAGTCCCTTCGAGTCGTGCGGCATGTTCGGATAGGAAGCAATCACTGCGGCACCTGAAATAAAGACACAAATTCTCAGGCACAACAGCTGATGCCCCATCATTCAAGTTGTCACAAACCGCAGATGTCAACAGTATGATTTTTGCTGTCAATATCAATTTGGAAAGTGCCATTGATAATGAGCCAGTACAGCTCAATAACGTTTGACTCTACAGACTGAAACTGCACTGAAATCCTTGCTTTTTTCTCCACTTGTTTTAAAGGCTTTTCCAATAGACTCTATCTGTAGTGCGGGCTAGGCAAGCATGCTGGGCCTCTGTGCCTCATCAGCTCAGTGTCTCCGCTCCAGTGGGTTGGCAAAGAAGATTTTTGTGATGCTACGAGCAGCTTCCTCCCCGTGTGACTGGTCAGCAGGGGCCACAGCGTTCTTTTTGGCTGGATTTACATCTCATGGAGATGCCAAAGGGGAGGGAAGAAGTTTGACATAAAAAGCTCAATCTAGAGGCCATCGGGACCTGAATGCAGATTCAGAACCAAGCTAGGACAACCTGGACTTGTTTTTGTGAGAAATACCTGTTTTTCAAGATGCAGCCACCTGGAAGATTCCCTTCCTCGCTTTCATCCTGAAAAGAGAGATGGGGGAAGAGAAAGGCCATGAAAATTACAAGCTGTGTAAAAAGTTTCTTTGCAAATAACAGTTTAACACCACTAAGAAGTTAGGTTAAAATGGTTTCAAAGTCTAAAATTAGTTACATTTTAAACTAACAGCATATGCTTTTATTGTCTCTGATCTAAAATATAATCCCAGGAGGCTGTGAAAAGCATGCAAATTACAGAAAGCTAATTTGCTCCAACAGCGACACCTCCCATGTAGTTGGGAGGCCTATTAGATCTAGTGTACTCTCCATTATTTGCATATTAATCGCACCTGCTGAAATACTTTGGGATTTACTTTTCCTGCCAGCAGAGGGACAAAACAAACAAACAAAAAAATTATATAAAATTCCTTTCGTACAGATTTGATGAACAATAAACTGTTTAGACAGTGCTAAGAATGCCAAATTAGTGCGAGGCAATGGGGTAGGATTGCAGATGCCATCTGTGATTTTCAGAGAAACTGGACTGCAAGTTCACTTCACCAAAAAAAAAAAAAAAAAATCCCAAACCAAAAAAACCCAAACAACAAAAAAACCCTCTCTGGAAAGTGCTGGGTAATTTGAAATCACTCACTTGGCTCAAGTCTGGAATGGAAAAGTTTAACTAAAGAAATCCAGACACTGCAGCAAGAAAAGAAAGAAAAACACAACAAAAAAACCCTACATATCCACAACCACTGAAAGCAGAACCCCCCAAAGTGGACCTTGATTAAAAATCTACAAAACCCCAGGCTTTGATATTAGCCAGGCCTGCAAGGCCTAGTCCCCTGCACATAAAACAAAAAATAAATTAAAACCAGCTACAGCCTGAGATTTACTTAACAAGCCAACTTCCAATCTCCGCTTATGACCACTGCTTCCCCTTCTGGCCCCCAACTATAAAAAAAGCCCCTTGTATATTCCTATAGCTCATCTTCTTCAGGGTAAGGGCGAAAGCAGCTTCCTTTCCACGGTAGCAAATGGAAAAAGCTCCCTTTTCAGCGCAAAGCTGAGCCAGAGCCCGCAGGCTGGATGGATAATACGTGCCTCTCTCTGCAGAGCGGATTCAGGAAGCTGACCAGGGAGGCCGGGGCATTCCCCAGTACCTCTTTTTCCAAACAGGCAATTGCTATTCCTAAAGAAGCGCCAGCTACGTGCTCATGCTCCCTTCAAGAGTTACAAGGGGCCTATATTTCTCCCCGCTTTTTAAACCCACTGCTTTAATTCTGATTATGCACCCTTTTTTAAATAGGCACTGAAAGGCCCACTAGAGTTATTTACTGCTGGCGTGCTGCATTTCTGTAGCATTTCAACTACTTTCATATTCCCAAACGAAGAAGGCAATTGACTTTAAGTTAAAATGACGAAATTGCTCTCCACATATTAAAAAAGCGGAGAAAGAGCGTTTCGTGTAGGACAGTGAAGCATGGAAAAGTGGCGTTTTTTGGCTGCCTGGCCAGTGCTCTGCTGGGAGGGCGAATCCCGAGCCTGTCCTGAGCAAGGGCAGCCTTCAGGCACCGTCCCGGCGAAACCCTGCGGCCACCTTCCCGTGCAGCAGTGGAGCCCCCGACTCCGTCCCTTTGCATTGCGTGAGGGGGGCGGAGGGAAGAAGGGACTGGTTTTGGGCAATATATTATTATTGGCCTCTCCTCTCAGAGCTCAATATGTCTTTCGGCTCTGCGCAGCCAAAGGAGACCTATGAAAAACTTGCTCAGTGTCAATTCTAATTACCGAAGGAGGCAATCAAACGTTACAGCAACGGGGACCCTCGAAATGCTGTAGACAGGCAACTCCCACCATGGCTGTCAACAAATGCTAATTCTCATTAATGTATATGTAACTCTTAAATGCTGCAACAGTGGTAGCTATTAGTATTAGCTGGTAGCTAATTAGTAATAAGTAGTAGAACTAGTTAAAGTTGCAGGATGGCAAGCCGATGCAGATCGGAGGACTCAGCTCTGAGCTTAGGATCACCGCTGGTGAGAATTTTCAGCATATTTTTGCATAGTCAAGAACCTCTAAATAGCTGGAAGGGAAGGGGGTTACCAGAGCGGTTCCTGGGAGGCTTCAGCGGTTCAGGGCATTGAGAAGCAAAGCTATGTCTTTATGTTTAAGATACTACCTCAAAACTGTTAAGGATGGAGTGTTGCTATCATTCAGACAGATTCAGTGCCCTGTAAAAATGGGTTTGCGCTCCATTTCTAGAAGAAGAGGGCAGGATCCTCCAGCTTTTCTGTGTCCGGCAACCGGAGAACTGCTCTGGGCCGGTCACGGGTGCTGCGCTGCCAGGCTGGCGAGAGCCGGCACGGCACCTCGGGAGGGGAAGTGTCTCCGCCGACACAGAGAAAGCCCAGCCCCAACCAGCACAGCCAGGGAACCCAAAGCGTCTGCGCCTCAGCACAGCCTTTCCTGCTGGCATGCTGTGTTTCGGAGAGGCGGAGGCGTGAAGAAGCGTGCAGAGGGACCTGTCCTCTCCCAGTCAGGAACAGCTCCCGGCCTGGGGTGCGCACGGCGGGGAGGTATGCACCATTACCGCCTGCCACCTACGTGCCTCACAGCTTCCCGTGCGGCCACGTAGCACCGCCCCAGCCTTTCTGTAAAGTGTTCTTCCAAACACGAAGAGCCGTGTATTTGTAATGACAGCAATAAAAATAATAATAATAAAGCCCACCCTGAAAAGCAAAACCCAGGCCATTACCTATTATAACAAATTGAATTGGATGTTCCTTACCTGAAATTTCATGAGCAATTAGCAAACAAAATTATCCACAAATGCATGTATGCCCTATTATCCTTGCAGCGATTTCAGCAGCCAGAACGTTACAAGCTTGCAGTTTGCTATCTAGCAGCTTTAGCAGCCTCCAAACCACAGCTTTTTCTTCTTTCTCTTTTTTTTTAACGTGAAGTCCATGGCAGCCGATGTTTTACCACCTGCACACTGGGGGAGAAAAAAAGCAAGGGGGAGAGGATCAATATATACAGTATGTTTATATTCAGCAAGAGCATATTGCAGCGGGGAGCTGTGATGTGTGTGTCTGCGTTGTCTGTGAAAGGATCCTTAGTGGCACTGCAGCTGGAAAAAGAATGGAAGATCAGGGGACTGTCTTCAGTGACAAACTTTCATCTGGTAAGTTACAATTATATCGTCGGAAATGATACCTTAGACCGCAACTGATTTGTGAATCCCAGGAAAGGCAGATCACTGATTCTTCATCAGGGCTGCAGAACCTGATCTATAAAAATTTGGGCCTCAGCAGGAGGTTGTGTGTAAGTGTGATTTGCATTTCAATTCTTAGTCCACCACAACCTTTGAATCTTCCTGCAGCACTATCACAATGGAAATTTTTGTTCTCGGTGCGCTCAAAATACATATTAAAAAATACAAAATCCTGGTACAATGGAAGTCAGTTGTTAATGGGAAAGAATGTGGCATTTATGCTCAAATTGTTTCACAAAACACCATTACATCAGAGTCTTTCACCATTTTACGGGGGATCGAGTCCCCTGACGCCATCTTCGGGGACTTCATGCGGCGCACATCACTATCATTCCACTTCCACAAACACCACAGCCCTTTCAATTTTTATCTGCCCAGAACCCAGAATATGTTACATTATTTAGTTTTTATAAGAAGCTTTTCTGTATGAAGAATTCACAACAAATAAAAGCCATTGCCCTGAAAAAACGAGCTGTAAGTGACGGTTAAGGGAATTTCGGGCAGGCCCCCTTTACAGGAGGCGGCAGCGGCTCTGCCACCCTTCCCGCTGCCTGATGGCATGGGTCCAGCTGATCCTACATCGAGCAGCCACCACCACTGACAACGACAGCATGGCACTCACGTGTTTCCCCAAAACACTTCATGGGTCAGCCCGCGAACCCTGTATTCATGCTGGAGAGGAGTTGCTCATAGTAACGGGAGGGCTTCCCAGTGCCGCCACGGAATCGGGGGGACAAACTTGCGGAGAGAGGCAAAAAAAAATCTACTCCTAGCTCCTTCAGCCAAGGAAACGTTCCACATCAAATGCTCGCAGGCTCTTAACCCAGTGTCAACAAAGACAGGTCTTCGTGCCCTTCCTGCGTGTTTGTGAAGCCAACCGAGCCAAGCTCTTTGAGAGGAAGCCAGTGCGCAGAGCCGTCCGCAGGCCATAGAGGATGGTTATTAATGTTCTGGCAGAGCTCAGATGCATCTCCTTGCTGCATATGGAGCCAGGTTTTGTCCCGAAGAGCTTCGTACGGCTATGAATTCAAATTTACATGTATTTTGGCAATTTGATATGTGTTTTCCTATGTGTAGAACTTTATTGCCACTTACTCAGATATGGCTAAACTCAGCAACCCTTTCCAGGGACACGTTCTCCAGCTGATTGAATTTCCAGGCTCCAAACCTCAAAGCCCAAGTAAAGGGTGCAGGAGTTTGTCTACCAGCAATAGGAGAACATCAAACATATCCCAAACGTGCTTCCCAGTTTCTTTCTGCTTTTGCTGTTACTGGAGTCGATAGGAGCTTTCTGTTGACTTCAGAAGATACAGGCTTAACGAAGGACATTTTTTTCTACCCATCTCATAAAGGCACTTTCATTCCCTCACTCTAATTTGCCATGTTGAGACCCAGCGATTTGTTTTATTGCATAGTGATACACGCTGGCATTTGCAAGATTGCAGCACTTTCACTGTGAACTTTCATACAAGCTGCTCCCCTATGACAAATGGAAAGCAAATCTCCACACTGAAGGTTACGGCTCTTCTTGAAATGCACTCAGCGAAGTGTGGTGTTCCATAAGGAAGAGGCCACCTCTGTGGAGGAGTTACTCCCATTTTTGAGTACCTGTATTCAGAGACATTGACGGGGGGCTGATTTCTACAGTATAACAAGATGCTGACTCTCTCTGAGGTTTCTGACCTGGGACATCCCAAACAATCGCTTCCTTTTCCAAATGTTTGCTTTCACCCCACTGAGCGTCTGAGATCCCAATCAGAGTATTTCGGACCGAGAAAGAAGCCTGGTCCCGAACTTCTAAAAATAAAAATAAATAAGTAGAAATCCTTGTACAAATGCAGGATAAATAATTTTCCTTTCTTTAAGGACATTTCCTCGTTAAGAGCACAGAAAGCAGTCAGAAGTAAAGATCTTACCAACTGCTCTTCAGCTTAACATCTCTGGCATTCAAAACATACAACTTCTGTGTTTGTACTACATTTCCCTAACAGCTTACATCGAGGCCAAACAGACAGCGTTCTGCAAAGGTCTTCTAAAATAAGCTTATTTAAAAGAGCAAGGTCAATGCCCAACATATGTCAGATTCTGTGAGTAGAAATCAAAGAGTTAGGAGCAAATGGAATATGTCAGAACTCAGTGGTTTTCCATGCCAGGCTCCTTTACCAAGTTCACATTTCTGCTGCCAAAACCAGTAACAATCCCATCATATAGACTTCAGCTTTGGAAAAGTGTCTGAAAAAACCCCGGTGTCTGTACGTAGGCTACTTAGCTCAATAAATAAAACTAACGCATAGATAAATGTGTTTATCTGGACATGCTGTTTATTGTCTCTATAACTGTATTTTTCTTTTAATGGGACGCATGCTGATTCCATGCTTCAGCCCTAGGCTCTATTAAAATCAGATTAAAAGCATTAGTAATGTAGTTAATTCCATTTATAATATGCCCATCAAGAGAAAAGTGAACATTAAAATAGAAAAATATATACGAATGGGATTTAAGAATTTTTAAAAAACCATTCTGCTCCATTTTGATCTTTGCAAAAAAGGAAAACTTTTTCCTCTGTTCAGATACAGTACCTCTGCCCAGTCTTTTAAACAGTATCTTGCAGACTGATATTTGTGATTTCAATTAAAATACGCTATTGTCACTTTAGCCTCCCTCTTTGGTATTTTAAATTGATCCTAATGGCTTTGCCTTAAGTGATTTGCGTCCCGTAGTGAATCCCTGTCACTTACAGCACCTCCCACTATTGCCCTCCCGAATAATCACTACCAGATAATCACTTCTTCCCCCTTCTCCCAACGTTATTGCTCGCTTCCCCTCTGACTGCATGCTGGAACAGTCTGCAAAGTATTTGCTCTTTAACATCTTTAACATATGGCTTGTTGCTCTGGCACTCAACAGTCGGGGATTTAGAAGAAGGATAAAAGCTGCGTGAAAAAGGCCAAACCGATGGCTGTACAGGTAGGCTGCTGTCTCTCCATGGCCTATTTTCCAGGTTGCAAGCCGGCGAGCGAGGAAAGGAAGAGCAAGAGAGAAAGAGCGGGTTGTGATCCAAATCCCTCCGGCACCACTCACAGTTTAGGGCCTGGCAGGCGCTTATGCAGCCCAGGTCCACTTGCTGCTTTCTAGCAGAGCCCTGCGAGGTGGAGACCGACTGAGGTGAACCTGTTTAGGCACGGCAGATTTCCATGGGAGGCTTTCTGCCGAAAAGGTGCCATCAGCAGAGCCCCTCAAGGCTTTGGCTGGAAGCTAACGGCAGGGCTGCCTCTGCCCCCGGTCCCGTCCCGCAGCACCGCGTCCCTCACGCCCTGGTACGCGCAGGAGGATGCACGGGGAACCACGAGCTTTCTCCTTCGCAGAGGAGGATCCTTTCTCCTTCGCCTTTCAGAGATCTCATTATTAATTGAAGAATCATTTAGTTTGCATAATTGTCCTCTGCCATACATAATTCCAACCTTTCTCTTTAAAATGGCTTATTAAACTAAATACAGTCTTTTGGGTTTGTGACTCCATCTATCAAAGCTTCTAGATGGACGGACAGGGCGATGCGAAGGAAAAACCCAAACTAATCATATTAGGAAACATCTCTTTATGTACATTTATGAGATCTACCACCAGGTGACTCTATTCTAAAATATCTGTATTTTCATAAAACAAAATGCTTTCTTTCCTACACCCTGAACATCAGCATAATGCCCCCCTCCATAAGATTTAGCACTCTGAAAAAAATAGTCCTAAATAAATAGCACTCCTACTTCAGATACGAACTGTTTCTTATTGAATAGCACATGAAATTGTATTAGAGAGGTTCAGGGATTTCCAGAACAGCCTGATCTGTTCTTGTCTAATCAGACCTGATTAATTCAAATCAAACTGCAAACCTCAGTTTTACTTTGCTTTAAAAACTCAAGACCAACAACAAATCAGCAGTGTGCAGATATCACAGAGGCAGTTAACGTGGAAAGCCTACAGACACGGAGTGTCATAGAGTCAAATGGATATGATTAAACATTTGGAATAATTTATTAATATTTTATATATTCAAATATATACAGAGCAGATAGGACCAGTTAGAGGGATGCTCTTCACAGGGGGCTTTATTATATTTATGCCTAAGAACAGGAGATCCAGGTCAGGTGTCAAAGGGTGTTTCTTCCAAATAGAAAAATTATCAACAAATAATAGGGTTACCTGGGAGGGTTTGTAACACAGAACTGCGCTAAACCATGCGATGATCTACGCAGATAATCAAAGCGTTTGTGCGATACCGAGCACAGGAGAATAAATAAAGTAAGATAAAATAAAATAAAACAATCTCACAAATGCAAGATTGCAAATGCAAAACAGGTAGCTGTGAAAGAAGTCTTTCAGAGATTTATGGAGCCATTATTTCTCTGGAATGCGGACTCGGATAGGCTCTCAGACCTGACCAGTTTAATCCACATCAGACCAGGGAGACACGGGGTCAGGAGGCTGAGCGTGGATTTGGGCACTTGGCACAGCTGTTTTCCTTAGGTGCAATACACTTGTCACTAGTGGTGGCACTTTGCATTTGCTGTGTGGCAGCGTATGTGCTTGCCACATTTGGGACCCATTATATCTCTTTACCCTCCAGCCACTTCCCTTCCCTTCTCGTTAGCTGCGTGTCCATATATTCCTCCATACTCTTTCGCTACACTGCAACGCCAGCTCTTTGCCCCCTCTGCTCGCTCTGCTGACTCGACATACTGCCTGTGCTCTTTACAAGCTTCCCGTATTACAACCATCTGCAGATGGGGACAGAATTTTTATCTATATTACTGAATTTATGTATAGACGCACAGACAGGCATGTCCTATACAAAACCATATCTAGTCCATCGCTGAAATAACTGTTCAGAAATATTTTTGCTACCGGGGAGAGCACACGCAGACAAAGAAAAGTTGAAGAATAGCCGAGGAAATCTTTCAAAGCGTAGCGTAAACCCAAACTAGAAGATAAGGTGAAAAAAAGGGAGGGGATGGACTATATGCTCACATTTCAGCCTCTGCCATTAGAACCATAGCTACTGCAATAGCACAGACCAATTAGTGTATGTTGATATATTGGCTTGCAGATAAAACAGTATCTGACTGCGTGTCCGAAAGAGGTAGGTAAATGTTTCTGCTTGCTCTGTACGCACAGTTGCACGGAGAGGAGTGACCACAGGATTCATTTTTGCTCAGTGCTGGGTCACTGCATACGACAACAACGGTTAAGAAGAAATTTCCTTGATGTCTCATTTTGCGGGGCTGCAGTGCCAGCCTCCTAACTCCAAATGCACAACGTTTCCTACCAGGATGCTGGGACACTGGTTCAGAGGGAAAAGTCTCCGGCCTGGAGAGATGAGCTTGCCCAGGCAAGTTCCCAGCTAAGCAGCGCCAGAGCCCAGCAGAGGCTTTCTCGGGCTCCCCGGAGGTGTGGGTGTGCAGCCAATAAAGCAACGTGAGCTTCGGATAAAAGAGCTTTGCGCTCTTTTAAAGAAGAACATTAAAAATGTAGCAGCCTCTGATTCACGTTTTTGCAACTGTAACTATGTCCTTCATTCAGATAAGGCCAGATCTCCTCCTCATCCCCCTCGGAACCACAGCAACCCAGGGTTTGGGAGCTGCACGCCTGGACGCACGGATGTGAGCCAGTCCGGTGGAGAGGCCCCCTGGGAAATGCAGATCCATGTTCAGCTCTTTCTTTCCACAAATATGAGCAAGTTTAAAATAAAAATTTCAGTTCATAATAAACCTCCAACCTCCAAACTCTAATTAAAGAGTATTTTTTTTTTAAAAAAACTGCTCACCTTTGGGCTGCTTCTGTTTTCATTAAATTTATCTTTTTCTAAAATCTCATCCCAAGGAAGCAATCACATAAGGGTTATTTTTATACAATGGCGAGGACACTGAACTACCTTCCTGATGTAGCTCCTGTCTAGGTAAGCGACACAGCCAAACCTTGATCTGCATGTCCTGTACGCCAGACCTGCTGTTTTTAAATGCTACTCAAAGGCAGGGGTTGGGAAAACGATGTTACAGCCACGGCCTACGTGGGCTGTCATCTCGGGGAGCGGCGTTCCTCTCGGCAGCTGCTCTCAGCAGCTATATCCCTCACTTGACAATTGCCTCGTTCAGCAACAGGTCAGGCCAGCAAAATGCCTCGCTTACTTTCAGGCTCCCTAAGTATCAGTGACGGAGTGCGAATCGCCTCTGGCTTTCTCTGCAGCCCCCATTACATTAATGAACGGCAGTACATAAAAAATTGCTGCTGACAACTAAATCCTTTCATAAGTCACGATGCGGTTGGACAGGTCTCTCCATTCTCCCACCCTCCCTCCTTTACGCACGCACACACACAGGGAGAAGGCTTAGGAAGAAGGCCAAAAAATCAGGGAAATTTTGGTCTTCTCTTTTGAGGTGACCATTTGTGAATCAGCACGGGAAATCGGTTTGCTCACTCTGGGACGACCGGTTTTGAAGCAGGTGACTGGAGAGAGAGACCATCCGCAGATCAGCAAGAGGCAGGTTTTTCATTGGTACCTGTTGCTGCAGAGGGGGAGGTTGCCTTACCCTCTAACACGAGTGACATGGAGGAAAATTCATAGCTGGGGCAGGAGAGGGGAGAGACTGGAAAATGCCTGGCCGTTTTAATGTAAATAGTTACAATACGCACATACATTTCATGCCATCTCACCGCCCTTATGAATGTCAGGAATGTTAAGTAGGTAGGAGGCCCCTCTAAGCACCGAGATGTCCGCAGCCTACAGCAATGCTCCCAAAGTACAGCCCGTGGGCCTGAGAAGCTTTTGTAAGCAACGTGTGACGGCCTTTTTAACTGTGGCCATCCTTGCGGAGCAGCCGATCGTCAGCGTTACAGAGGTGACAAGGCACCCGGCGGCTGTGCAGGTCCCACTCGAGTGGGAATTAGGTGAGGACGCTGAGCTCTCCTCCCTGGGCTTTGTTCCACCTTCCGAACAGAAAGGTTCTGCATTTCGGGTGAATTTTGTTCAGTAGTCCCCCAGCCACGTCATTAAGCAGCCCTTCAGGAACAAAACTTTGAAAACTCCTTGCTGAGGAGCCTGGTACTAAAGCTCCAACCTGTAATCTGGGTCGAGGTTTTATCAGCCGTCAAGATCAGAAGGGAAAAAGCACTTGTAGTACGTGAATGGCCAACTCGACTGCTTGGAGAAAGGAGTTGATTCAGGCTGCCAATATTGGCTCTTACACAGATAATAAACTAGACTGGCCTTTCTCCTGACATCACACTTCAATCAAAAACTTTCTCGCAAAATGTCACTTTCAAAGTTGCAGCTTTAAAAAAAAAAATGTCTTTATAAAAAATTCATGGCCACAATGATCTGATAATGCAGCTTTCTGATACCAGCAGATGTTTTGTCTAACATGTTCCCTGAAGCTGTACTCTGTGCCTTCATATCTTTCATTTCCAGTTGCTATCTGCTGACTGTGGGATGTCATGTACGTACCCTATAGCGATGCGCAGCAATTCGCATCTAACACCGCCGTGCGTAATGAGCTTCACAAGATGCTTGTCGCAATAACTCCGCACTTCCCCAACCATATGGAACACAACACTCCAAAGCCCACAGACACTTTTTTTTATTACAGTTCAGATCCTTAAAACATAATCTGTGTGATGTCTAGTGAATGTACGTGAAGAGCTGCTGAAAACAAAGTTAACACTTGTTCACATCATCTGTTACAAATGTCCAATTTGGGACAATAAATTTCCTCGGAACCTGTTCTTTTGCTGACTCGTTGCTTTATCTTTTTTCTCTTTCTCTCACGTCGTTTTTTTTATGAACTATGCATATGTATTAAATGGGATTTGTTGTCCCTAGATACCAATTTGCATAAAGTGCAAGCCATCATTGGTTGGAGAGAAGCAAATTACTTCTCCAGCAAGATCACACTTCTTTTTTTTTTTTCTTTTTCTTTTTTTTTTTTTTTTTTAATTTTAACAAACCGCAGGCAGAGGCTGTTAACAGCACTTACCCAGATATGCAAAGTATCACTTTTCCCAAAAGCAGCTTGATCAATGAGCAAAAAAAAAAAAAAAAAGAAAAGAAGAAAGGGAAGGTATTATTCAGTTAAGTACAATGCAGAAATGACCCAAGACTGAAGCAGCTAACCCAGCCATTCACCTGTAACTCGAGCTGCCTGATTCCCAGTAAAATACAATTCAAGTATGGCTTGGCACTCAGGACACAAAGCAAAACACCTCGACTGTGCAGAGCCTCCCAGAACCACCATCCCCTTTCCAAGTGTCCTTAGTGCATTTCCAGAAGTCCCAAGCGTGCTTGTTACTTTTGCATGTCGCTCGGCACCCTCGCATAAGCCTTGCTTGCTTGTTCACTTCCCCACACGTTTACTCACGCTGGGCACCTTCTGAAGGACTGTGTAAATACTGGCTTGAAATGTCTTTACAAGCGCCGGGAATCTCCTCTGCCCGCCCCTAACTTTACTGGCTCCCGGGCACCAGAGGTGCTCCGCGGGATGGCAGCTGCCATCCTCGCAGGCTTTGGACAATTGCAATCTCCCTTTCTCCCTTGCACTCCTCCTTGTGCACACCTGTGACCTGTTGGCAAGAGCCTCGACTATAACATCGGGAGAGATTCCCAGGTTCAGAGCTAGCCCTGTCTGAGCCCTCTACTTTTGGGGAGGAGGGAAGACAGAGGAGGGAAAAACTACAGTGAGGGCATTTTACAAATACTTCAAGAAACAGATTATCTAAGAAACCTGCGATGCACAGGATGATGAACAAACTCACCAGCCCACTACTAAAAGGATTTGCAAGCCATGAGCCAGGCTCAGTTAAAAAGTGTGGGATATTAAATTCACTAAAGGGAATACATTAGCAAGGACGCTGAGCTGCAAAGTTTCCAACTAGGTCTGAACTTCTCAAGAATTTAGTGCTGGGACGTTGCGTGGGGTGTGGGGGAAAAGGCGTCCTCTCTAAACGTAATCTTTTATTCTGTTGAACTCTCTAAAAATGACTGCAGGATCTGTCTCTTGCTAAATGCTCACTCAGAATTTAATCTCAAATCCATCAATATCATGTGCTTGGATTATTTTACCTCTGAATTTAATGGACAGACGATACTCTCTTCAGAATGGCTCCTGAGATCACACAGAACATTCGTAACTGATTGCAGACATAGAACAATTAATCTGGGCAACAGTGATGACTGGATGCTGAGGTGCTTTTCAGGGAGTTGCAGGTGCCAAAAGAACAAGGTAGGACCCAGGGTGTGTAAATTCTCGCGAGACAGTCTGTATTTCCTTGTTACCTTTAGCGTCTATCCAAAGATACAGAAATACCCACAGATTTTATGCTGTGTGATGATTTGAAGGTGGAAAAAACAGTTTCCATCTGCAGAAATATTGGCAACTTCTTGCAGCTTTTGCAAAAAGGCAAAAATCCCACAATTTCACACATCTCTATTATTAACGTATGCTTCTTTGTTTCCGTATTTATATTTGTTACATTTAAAAGGAATAAAATAGAATTTAAAAGAAGATCCTCATTCCCAAAGGATCACAAAAGCACAAAGAAGTCATGCAAAGATTATGAGAAAAACTCACAAGAGGGAATTAAGTGCCGGCTGTGAAAACGGGGCTTTTTTGTAGCCAAGGGCACTGTCGCTGTTAACCAGCAGAATCACTGTGGGACCAGGTGAAACCACGTTTGGGACACTTACCCGCAGACGGAGGGAAGCACATGGACCTTGTCTCTCTAAATTTGCTGTCTTAAAAGGCAAGAGGGATCAACAACTTTCGGGCTTCTCTCGCTTGAAAACCCTGGCACGCTCGGTTCAAAAAGGCAGTGTCTAGGTGCCTCTGTACAGGTGCATCCGCAGCCTGATTCCTCTGGAGACAGACGCAGCCAAAGAAATATATTGCTAAAGCTTAGCCGAACGCAGCGTATGAGACCCAACTGTACAGTAGGCGCTAGATAACATGCAATCGTGGCCTCCTACTGCAGCAAATTCTACATAACCCAGGCCTTTGAAAGAGAAGTAGTAAGAAAAAATGTGTTTGTCTCATTCCTTATCTGTGCCTACTCCATTTTACCTAAGGCTGGCTATTAGCTCAGCTGGTGATGTCACTTACTTCACTGGAACCTGTTATCATGAAAGATTTCTCACAGGATTTTCTGTTTTGCTAGCTTTGCGCTTTGTGCAATGTTGTATTTCATTCCATTAGATAAAGGGTTAAGTAATTCACATTTTACCCATATAGACTAAGTTATACTCCCTGTGGGTTGCTGGCTTCCTATTGGCTAGAACGATGACCTTGGAAACAGACAAAAATGATGCATTGTTGCAATAAATATTATAGCTTGCACCTGTTTCTAATTAAGTCTGCCAAACAATTTCAGAGATACTGAAAAGAGAAATGTGTTGGCTTCTAATCGGGTGTTCTTTGCTGTTTGATCTGGATTATTCAGCCCCCCGCATGACCTCGCCTTCTTGGTTCTTAGTTTTTTTTTTTTCTTTTCGGACTTGCAGAAAGCGCTAGATTGAAAGAAGTCTTCTCGAAGAGGAACGTCTCTGCCTAAAATCAGTTGTAAATAAAACCTGAAAATTGACGGATTTACACCAAGGCTCGAAGTAGTTTATGGCAGGATACCTCAGAAATCTCCAATATGGCTCTTAGGTTTCACAGGTCTGTTGTGGTCTTCTCCATCAACTCCTCCTCCTCCTCCTTCTTCTTCTCCTTCTCCTCTCTTCACTCTTTTAAACTTCAGAGCTTAGAACAATGTCTAGCTATTAACAATCAGTTTCAGGCTGACTGGGAAGCCGGAGTTTTTGCAGCTGGACTTCAACATGTGTCCTGGAAATAGTTCAGGAAGGATTTTCCTGCTAACAGTCACCAAAGAAATGTAAACGGACCAGTGGTCACCTTTGTATTTCAGAGTTAACGATACGTTGGGAAGATTCTGGCAGTTGTTGCCTATCAGAGCAACTGCTTTAGGGCTATAGATTCAGGAAAAGAACACTGAAGGCTTCACAGACAGGTCACGGTTTGCAGTTCAGCATCACGCTTTTCACTCACTATATTGATTCCCAAGTTTTGATCGCCCACTGAAAGTGCTTCTTGGTGAAATGAGTGTTTTGTTTCTTGCACATCCACCTACCCAAGTTGTGCACAGTTTGCATAGATTTAACACCTGCTCTGTGATCTAGCTCTATGGATAAGTGCAAATCTATGTAGCAAACGTTGACGATGTTTTCCTTAACATAAGAAGTAAAGAAATAAGGAATTACTATTACCTCCATTTTCTAAATAGGGACTGGAAGCCACAGCTCAGCCAACACTTTTGGCTGTCAGTGACAGAAGCAGTCCAGTCCCTTTCGTCCCTGTGAAGTTCCTTTTCTCACACTGGGATAAGCATTTGCGCCTCTGTATTTTGGAACTGACTGAGGAACTTACCCAGCTGAAAACTAATCCAGGGAGAAGAAAAAAAGAAAAAAAAAAAAAAAAAAAAAAAAAAAAAAGACGTTTTATTTCAGCCACATCAACTTCCTGATTTTGGTTTGCACACAGCCTGGCAGGACAGGACTGAACAGCTAGGATAGAGGGAGTGCAAGGCAATATTTTGGGATGGAATTGCATGAAAACACAGAATAAACACATAGTGACATCAAGAAGACAATGTAGGTCTCCAGAATCCACAGATGCCTTTCTCTGTTGTTAGCATCACCAACCTCACAATCTAGCAAAGATTTGCTAGTTGGGTACCGATCCTCTGAGCCACCCAAAGTTTCTCACGTGTAGACAAGGTATCTCAGAAGTATCGTGTTTGGTGGAATTAAATGACCCTCTGCTCAGTTAAAAATTAATTATTTGGGGGTAGCGGTTGCAAAGGGATTATTTTAGTAGCTGTACTAAAGAAGGTAGGATCAGGCAGGTTAAAAATAAGCCTAGACACAAAGAAGATACGGTAAGGGAAGAGAATAGCTTAGCCTGTGCAGGGTGATGAAGCAGTATTATGGCAAGAGTTTTGATCAGGAGGAGAGACAGAACTACGGAGATATTTCGCAGGGTTAGCACATCTTCCTCTGTCTGATACACTCTCTCTTTTCCACTTTTCCCTCGACGGCAGGTAATAAAATGCCTGCTGGTACCCCCCATGACTGGAGGTACCCAGAGTGGTTCAGCCCATCGTGAGTGCTGTGCCAATCATTTAACAATTCCCACAGCTGCCTTTGTGAGAAGCCTCTCTCTTAAGCCTCTCGTTTAAGAATTTAGAGTAATCATGTAAAAATGATACCCCTGTGCTCTATGATCCGCTGAATCTCACTAATGCCAGATCCCAGAAGAGGGCTTATTAATGAAAAGATGCAATGCCTCTCTCTCTGCTCATGTTTCACATGAATATCTCTCATGGATTCGGCAGTAAACCTTACTGCTGATAAAGTAAGTATAATGAACCTCTGTGCTCCACGAGAATGAAATCTCAGGCTGATGAAGTAGTTACCTGCTCTACTTTCCAGCACAATGGCAGGCTTGAGAGGTACAAGGAGAAGTACTCGGCTGCTATGGGAATAGCGGTGCAGTATCGCAACCTCCTAAATCTTGGGTCTGATTTGCTAGCGATGCCTTTGGCTGTGTGAAAAGATCAAGAGTTTGGAAGGGAGCGGTTTGTAATTAGCTGAGAGAAATTAAAATATGCTTTACTGTAAATCACTGAGTCAACAGAAGAAAGGAGGTTTTTAAAGGGACAGCAACACCTTGAGGCTACTCTGTGTCCTTTCAACATTACACGGTAGTCAAAAACCCAGTCAACTCCTGCCAGTTGGCTAGCTTCTCAGAAAGGACGAGCACCAAGTGTTCTGCAAACAGCAGGATCCTGCTGCTTCCAGCCCCTGACATCTAACCAATTTTCAAGAAGGCACTGAAAATACTTTCAAGTACTGCCTCTGTCCTGAAGCTCCTTTGCTAATGGCAGCAGCTTTTGCCATCAAGAGTTTCAAATTGTTATAAATCCTTTTGCTGTAGCTGTTTGAAAACAAACCAACCAACCAACCCCTCAGATTAACAAGCAGAAAGACTGATTCCATGTCTCTCCATGGGAAAAGAAAGCAAGCGACTACCCAGAAAGCACCGTGAGGCTAAGAAAAGGAACAGGTAAAACATTGTAGGCAGCAGTGCAATCAGTCTCTATATTTATCTGAGGCCCTCTGTGATTTATGTTTTCCACTAAAAGGAACACATGCCTTACGAATTACCCCTAATCCTAGCATCAGTAGGATGGTATAGGACAAGCAACAAGAGTCTGGAAGGTGTCACTCCGGAGTATCCCGAAACGATCACAGCGACTAGCTTTAAGTGCAACGACCACACTGTATCTGCTCAGCCCATCTCTGATACCTGGATCATGACTTATCTTTACAGAGCCAGCCCCATGTAACCAAATCCAAACTTCTCAAACCTTTGTGAGGCACAAATCTGAATATGGAAAATTATCGCAGAGATCACAGTGCTGAAGAGTGAATATAATCCCATCTCAAACACTGGTTATTATCCTCTGCAGGTCTATTCAGCAATTTAAACAACCCATGAAAATGTTAGCATCATCCCTCACTTCAAGGGGATTCTCTGGTTAGAGGGAATTCAAACACTCTGAAACTCGGTGGAACCTTAAACCAGGGGCCACATTTCGTATTAGCAGCTTGGGTATAACTCCTGGTATTATTAATACCTAAATGCCCCATATGTTGTCTTTAGAGAGGAAGGCAGTCACACCACCTTTATATGTGTGCTTTCTTCCCTTTGCTTTTACATTTCTTCAACATGCAAAATGTACTTAACTCACTGCTTATTGAATGAAGGATTAGTGTTATTTTCCTTCCTCCAGTGAACTTTGTTTCACTTCATCCTGCATATATTTTGCTAGGCTGTGTTTTCCTGCCAGCACACCACTGTTCAGCAAACTACCGCACTTAAGGCCAGCCAGCTAATACAGTGATACCTTTTTACTCACAAGGAGTGTTTCTGCAATCATGGTTGTGCTTGTGGTATGAACGAGAGCTTACACCAAGAGGCACAAAATGCACTTCCAGAAGCTTTGCTGAGCTGGGACAGAACTAAAGCAGCTTCAAACTGCCAAGACATTTGAAACATCTAGGGGGAAGACACATTTTGAAACGTAGCCTGCTACCTAGCTACTCTGCTAGCACAAATGTTGAGCAGGGACTGTGAAGGGAGCTACTTCCCCATCCTCCCTTTACTGTGCTGCCGTATCTCACGTTGAGCCAGACTGGGAGCGCTTGGAAAAATGCCCTGCTTTGGGTCCTGTAAAAATTAGTACAAAACAAATAGGTAACAAATCTGCAATGGCTCTGTCTAAGATTTACAGTCTCTTTTTTTGTTGTTAAGATTGGTTATGTTGCCCAGTAGGAAAGCAAGTAGAAAAGAAGGGTATCTTTACAACTCACTATGCTCTTGGAAGACCACATTGGCAGTTCCTGTTCACATCACTGCAGCGATGCAGACCCCTCTGGTGGAAGTATTTTCTTTTTCTTGTGGAATTATATCTCAAGTCCTGCTAGGTAGTTACTCTCTTTGTTCTTGTGAGCCAAGCTAGTTGCAAGATCATGCTATGCCATGCTTATAACCTCACACTAAAAAGGAGGAGATTACAAAGGGGGCAAAATACCCTAGAGGGTTCCCCTTTATCAGAACCTTCCCTGTCAGTTTGCCTTCTCATTTCCTGAGCTCTTGTCTGATTATTAGTGTACTGACAGAATAAAAATAACCTCATATTCCTACATGAATCATAAATAAAACCCTTTTATTTCATCAAAGAGGTTGGCAGGTTTATAGTCCTTTGCAATGCATGCACGATGTGAATGACATACCTTTAATTTTGCTGACAAGCTTGTCGGGGTCCTAATGAAAAAGAGTGAAAAGTGGGTGACTTCTCTAAAGGTTTAGCAGTTGCTTTTTGGTGAGGATATATATTTCACCTTGCCACTGTAATCAAGGAGCCAACTGATCTTGGTAATGAACTCTTCAATTACAGTCCACTTCTGACTCTCCAAGAATGCCTAGGCAACAATACCACAGTGATTATTGCTGATATTACAGATTAAAGCAACCTGGGGAAAAAAAGGAGGGGGGAAAGAAAAAAGAAAACCTGAGCAGTGTCCTTGCTAGAGCTTCAGGTATCAGGGTGCATCAGCAATGAACCAAAAAGTGTGATCAAATTCCACATTTTGGACAGCTAGATTTTGTATCACTGTTGTACACCAGACAATAATAAAATCACTACTCTCACCTGTGTTTTGACTTATGTATTCTTCCCCATTTGTTCAACTAGCCAGTCTGCTTTTAGAAACCAATATCAAGCATGGTAGAGGTTATCTTGTTGGGACAGCCCCATAAAAAAGAAAAGGATAATGCAAAGTATTTCTTTTGGTGTCTCTGGCAAGCAAGTTTCCTGATAAAGGTTGCACAAAGAAAAAATAGTCCCGGAACACAGAAAATGGACACAGTACAAACAATCAGAAAATCTTTCTTATTTCCAGTCTTTTGTAGAGTGAAAAGTTTAACTGCTCACAAAGAGGGAGGCAAACAGTTAAAGGTGTATATTTTTAGCAGTGATGAAAGTGCTTTCCCCTTCTTCAACGCATCCTCTCTTATTTCTGCTTTCCTTCTACTGTCTCCTATTTTGCTCATGTAAAAGCCAGAACATTGGCCCCTAAGTTTGCTTACTGACCACAAACAAATTGTCAAAGCCACAAGCTTTTTCCCTCTCATAAAAGAAGTCCTACTTTTTTGGAAATGTCCCAGGTCTTCACTAATAATTCGGAAAGAGATTAAGGGAACAGGACAGCTTTATTTGCTATCTTGGAGATTATCCTTTGTTTTGCTGGTGATTCCTTTCTTCAGCAATAATTCATCAGAGAAAGCTTAGGGTATGGCAAGTTACCCAAGCCTGATTGCTGTTCTTTTTTGTTTCTTTTTTTCCTTTTGGTGGGGGGTTTAGAGGTGGGGCTGCTGAGAGAGAAAATGAGAGAGACCCAGCTAAGGTCACCTGACTGGAGAAAGAAGCAGGGATTGTATGTGCAGGATTGTGTGTGCATGGGGAGATGGGGCAGAAAAAGGGAAAAAATCATGGAGAGCGAATTCCAGATCGTTATCTTGTCAGGATTTTACAAGATTCCAGAGCTGCACTTTTAATTTTCATTACTTTCCATTTTCCTTTGATAAGCTCAGAAGCAGTATCTAATTTTATTAGGAGCTTTTCATCAAACGTGGATATCTTCCTTCCTCACGGGATTCCCTAGCCACAAAAACATCAGGTTCTGTGAAACATTAGCTAATCCCAGTTAGAGTTACTTGACCCTATCAAGCTAAGAAATAAATTTTACTCTTCATGAGAGTCCTACTGTTTACACTCCAGACAAAATTCTTAGATCTCAAAGTTTTCAGAGGAAAAACATTTTTCATAATGCCAGAAAACTGGCCTTAAAGACCTGGGCCATACAAGCCTGAAACTGTTTCTTGTTTCAAATTAAATACGTTGACAGACTTCCTCCTGACTGGGGCTGACACCAGTGCCTGATTTTCTTGGCATAAAATCCAAATGGGTAATGGTAGGAGCCATTACTGGCAACATCCAGTCCTCTACTCTACACATCACTACTTCTTGCCCTCGACCTTCCCCCATGTGGCTGCACACAGAGGGAGACTGCTAAGAATCAAAGCACTTCTCCCTGTTCAGTGCAGACAACATACACTTCAACGAGACGCTCAAAGTTTGGTGAACCTCTTACAGCAAGTGTTTGAGTGGTGCGTGACCACGCAAGCCACTGTGGCATGGCCGGGCGAGCGAAGCAGGAGCAGGCGAGCAGGAAGCTGCTGCTAGCAGCCATCGACATGGCACATGGGAAATGCAGACAGTTTGGGGATGCATTCAGAGCTGATAAAGAGCAAAGCACATGCTCCAAACCCAAAGGGCCGGAATCTTTCCAAAGCTGTTCTGCTCCACTCTTAACACATTTAACAGTTACAATCATCCCAGGCATATTAGCTTGGTACATTAAAAGTATACTGTGTCACACCATGTTTTAAAACACAGCATAGCTTATTTTAAAGGTCAAATGGAATGTGTTTTGTACTTACTTAGTGCCTTGCTCAATCAGCATAACCCCAGTGCTTTGGAAAACCAGGGATCAGGCACTCTGGCCGTAGTGGTGTTACTCGTTCAGTTGTTTGCAATGAAAGGTCTTGCTAGAAAAGGTTAAGAAAAGACACATATACTCCAAAACTACCGGTTTGTTATCACTATTAATACTACTTTATAGTACTTAACATGCTACTTTTCCTCTTCAAAGCACTTTGCAAATATTAATTCCTGCAGTCTGCCCATGGGGTAAGCAAATGCAGCAGTTGGGTCATGGGGTTAACTGACTTGCCCAAGTCTAGAGGGTCAGGATGAGCCTCTGCACATCCTGCTCTGATGCTCAAAATATTTAAACACAGTGTTTCCCCTCCTCTTAGATGGGATGGCGGATGTACGCCAATTTTATTCATGAGATATTTTCTTAAAGTGCTGGCTTGAACTGATAAGTGCAACTTCAGCTGCTTGAACAAGGCTGCAGTTTCCTCCCTTTCCACATATTTCTGCATTGATGCAAGACATGGACAATTATCACCTGATAATTAAAGGACTAGGTTCATGGAGGAGCTCCTAGCTGATTTCTAAAACTACTCCCCAAACTCTGCTTTGCAGTGGAGAATTGTTTATGCGTGCACAAAAGTGATCAGAGAGTCACAGCTTAAAGAAGCAGCCGACTTCTTTAAAGATTTAACAGGTCACCATCACTTGAGATGGAACTAAAATCAAGTGTTTCACTGAAAGCAGCCTGCATGTCGGTGTGGACTGATTAGCCGAATGTTTGTTTGTTTTCACTTGTGGGTTTGGGTTTGTTTGTTTTGTTTTCAAACAACCTGCAACACTTCAAGAGCTAACAAACTAACCAAGGTTTAGGGGAAAGAAGGACAGGCCCATGATGTGGTTTTATTTGTCCATGCTTCTTTGAGTTGGTAAATCACACCGCATTGCTTTATTGAGTGTCCCTTTAGGAGTATATTGGAAAAAATTCTATCTGCCACAATTAATACAGCGCCTAGTGCATCACGCAGCACAACCCTGGCATCGAAACTCAGCATTCTCTGGGAGTCCTTTGGTCCCACACTGGATGCCAGAAAGGATAGTAGCTGTGACATGTGATACAGCCGCTGATAAATGACGGTGATAATGCAGAACAAAAAGGCTAATGAGTTCTCTCCAACACCACACTACTTTCATGAAATGAATGTGATGATGACCCTATTTGCTACTTTTTTTTTTTTTTTGGCTAGTGAGTTACTTATCCCTTTACCTGCATGTTAGTTTTATCTTCTCTGTACAATGCTATGGAAAGACAGTCAAAATTAATGTCAGCATCTCCCCTCACTTTTAAACTATAAAAGAGCCTTTGAAGGTAGAGTAAACCAAAGAGGCCAGTAACTAATTATAACCCATTGTACTGGACTTTGAGGGATAATGAATAGAAGCTATTCCCCGTGCGCTTACCAGAGTGCTTTGCAGAGACAGTGGTGCCTTTGTGGGAGAGGGAGATCCCTTCACTGGACCAGAGAGAGAAGAAATGGAATTGTTAATGTATGTAAGAGGCAGGAGGATTTCTATGCTACTATTTCATTGCAGAGGCAGAAGGTAGCAGAGCCAATCATGAAAAGCGTAAAGGTGTGAAGGCACAAAGATGGAGAGTTGATTAAAAGCACCATGGGGAGCGTGAGCGAACAAATCAATGGTAATGATGGAATTATGCCTGAGCGGAACCCAACAGTCTATGGTGTCCTGGCGACTTGGTGCCGGGGATTAAACGTTGTGAGGAGCAGAGCCGAGCCCTTGTCCAGCCTGTTGGCACTCGGAGATACGCTGAATGATGGGACAGGTTACGCTACAAAACTGGGTGAGGTCTCTTGAGGAAACACCAAGCTTAACATAAGCACCTCTGCACCCTAGTGAGATGTGATGGCTGAATCCTGCCCCACCGGGAGCTGGGGTGGAGGAGCAGCGGTCTTGAGAGATGCCAGTCATGGTTGTCACTCCTGGGGGAATGGGACAGGGCTCATCTGGGGAAGCAGGAGCACGAAGGAAGAAAAGGTAAAAGATGAGAGAAGGGGCCCTGAGAATGCTCGGTGAGGTTAGAGGTAGCACCTGGCAGGGAGGCAGGAGGGCCGAGCTGCGCAGGCTCACAGCGGTGGGGGAGACATGAGCGGCGGCGGCACTGGTGGCCGTGTGGGGCGGCGAGGCAGGGGCTTGGAGGAGCAGGCGGGAGCTGAGGGAGCACAGATCAGAGCTGGCTGCAAAGGCGCTGAGAGAAAGGCCTGGAGCAGCCTGGAGGGAGGGAAGAGAGGATTGGAGCAGCCAGTAAGATCAGTGCGGGACCGGCTCTAGCTGGGGCAGCAGCGGCTTAGGGCTGCCAGCGCTCACCGCTGAGCTTGCTTTGCGCTTACAGCCACCGCCACATTAAGCCTGTAAGTATCAAAAGTACAACAGAAGCTGCCTTAATAGTAATACCTCTATGAGCAGTCTTACACAAATACAGCTTTAGTTCCCTTCTCCTTTACCATTTTAGGGATTCCTTTGCCGGTATGAGGCATACATCTTTACTTACATATATCCCAGATGCCCCTATCACTACAGCACCAGGACCACAGACGGCTACCGAAACCCGCCGAGCGCACAGCCGGAACAGCCCCTAGCTGGGCGTCGCTGTGGGTCACTGCAGTGAAGAAGCACGAGGCAAGGACTCTGTGTCGCTGTTTGAAGAAGCACTTTGCAGAAGGAAACATCCAGGCTGCTCCCAAGACTCAGCAATCTCACCTCCTGTATAGCAATTTGGAGTCTAATCTTACCTGCTTTTGCGGTTAGTGACATCAGGAGGAAGGGCCTGGGGCCATTTTGCCTGCCCCAACTTGGTCAATACAGCGCTGCTACAAGGGCAGTTGCGATGGATGGAGGGATGAGTAACTAGATGGTGCTTGTCAGGATAGACAGAGTGCTGAGGTGTATCCAAAAGGGATAAAATCATGAGTATGACTGTGCCGTAACACTAAGCAACCCGGAGATTTTCTCTCTGATGGCATCAGCCATGTTGCCCCAGAGCCAACTGTAAAGGCAGCACTGCCCGTACGAGGAATGCAAGGGGACACTTTGACCTCGGGCCTCGCCTGACAGGCAACCCTCCCACACCACAGTGCCAGACCTTTACCAAATACGACGAGGCCATACCCGGCCTTTTGGCATGAGCTCATGGTGAAATAATTGAAAGCTAAATATTAGCAAAACGAAATATTTGCCAAGCGGTGAAACAGGTTGCTGCAGCTAGAGGGAAGCTGTTGCTAGGTGGCCTCAGTCAGTTCAGATCCTGCACGCAGCTGGGACCACTGTGGTGGCCTCAGTTAAGAGACCTTCAGGTTGCTGGAGTCCGCTTGTGCTCTCAGCAGTCAGGGCAGCTGGGCAGGAGAGAGCAATTTTTAGTCATCCAGAGCCCCGATCTCCAGAAATAAAATTACTGAATGGAAAAGATACAGATTCAGAAGTAGAAAATGCAGATTCTTTCCAAATGGTCTTAATGAAGATGACTTAAATATGGACAGTTAAAATATCCCATATGTTAGCTTCTTACAGTCAGGTATGTATCTCTTACACAGGGTCAAGCCTGAGCACAAACTAGTAAACCACTCATCGAGAGAGGAGCTCAATATTGGAAAGCAAGAATCTGGTGTTTGGCTGCATTTTTACCCTTTCCTAGCAGTAGAGGGTAAAAAGCCTGAAAAGAAAGTATCAGGCTCAGAACTGGGCTTCAGCATCTGTCCCTGGATAGACCCATTCTCCAGATATGTTTTTTTCACCCTTGAAAGCAGCAAGCACCAGAAATTGGAGAGGGAGATCTACACACGGCACAAATATTAAATGTAAATACAACACATTCCAGTACAGACCCCTTCACTGAAACAAGCCTAGAGCAAAGCTATCTCTTCCTGTTGATGACAATGCAAAGGATTTCAGCATAATAGTATTTACTCAATTAAATGAGAGCTGTAATGCACTTCAGCCCCAGAAACAAAACTTGAACTATTTAAGCGTACCATTTTCAAACACATGGCTGTTGACTTCAATGGGAGGCACTGCTGCAACCAAATGCACTGCTTTGAAACCCTTCTCAACAGGTGAAAAGGCTGTGTTACATATAATGGAAAATGATGCTCTTCTGCTTTAAGCTCAAGCAGAACCCAGAGCAAGGAAGTGCAGACTTAGTTTAGATGCAAATAGAAGTAAAAATACATTTTAACTTTGCAGGTTTCAACTTTCCAGAGTCAAACTAGCTCCAGAAACACAGGGACAATTTGATTGGGCTTCTCGCCCAGTCAAAAAAGGGGATGTTAGAGACATCCCACTCAAATTCCATGAGATTTACAGTTTAGCGCTATCTAGGACGCAGGAGTTGAGCTTCAGACCCATTTGGCCATTGCTCAACTCAGCTGCCTTATGCAAATCACTTCACCATCTTTTACCTTACTTCCCTTCAGTAAATTCGGAATAAATATATTCATCCTCTTGGAGATCACCGGATGAGAATTAAGCACTATTATTAGGTACATTCATACTAAATGGCTGATACGAATGTGGTAAGTAACATGCCTTGTCTAGTACAGAGCATTTTTTTTTTGCACAAGGGTGCTAGGAAATTTTAGTAAGCACCTTGACTTTTGCATTCATACTGGTGAAAGTCACCTACTTGCTTGAAATATCTATTGCTATTTATTTTTCAAAATATATGATTAGGCCTTTCAGCCTAGTCTTCTTAAGCTTTTCAGCACAGAAACAGAGTATGCACTTTTAGTTAAGCTTGTATGGTCACGTTTGTTCCAACCTCAACTCCCCCCAACCTGAGAAACTATTCTTTCCCAGGATGAAGCTTTCTTTAAAAATATGAAGTGGTAATCATCTTTCTAATAAAGACTACACAACTGTCTTAATCTTTGCCCATGTATGGAAGGCCCTTGAAAAAAACTTTGTTTTTGTAGATCCAGCAACTTCAGAAGACAGGAATCAGCAAACAGGGCTAATCGTTCTGTCTCCATTGACAAGCAGTGAAGGAGTTAATTGTCTGCTTCTTTTCACTAATTCTGTTGCAGAGCTCGGTTGTGCATATTAAATGTCCAAGTTACCAGATTCAAAGAAAAACCTGATCTCAATTTGGCTACATATTAAAAGTGCCATTCCCTGTTGTCCTACCTAGCACTGTTAATTGCATACATTTAGCCCTCTATTGGAGAATAATTTAGCTTCAGATTGAAAAGAAACAGCCCTGGCCTTGGTTATTTTGGCATACAAGTCTCCAGTATGACTCTGTTTTCTAAGCAGACATTAATGATTCTAAAACTAATATTCATTGTTTGAAGAGGCATAGCGGCCTTGGCATTTACTTAACCTTTTGTCTCATGTATGAGACTGAGTCAGCCTAAATCCTTTTCTTAATTAATATCTATTCTTTTTTTTTTCTGTCCAACATTATTTATTAAACAATTTGCATGCAACAATTAGAGTTGAGAGATTAGAAAAAACTCACCGTATGAGCAAGCTCACTTGGTATAACAACAACCATGAAACTGGTCCTCCAGCTCAAACAAAGCTCTGAGCATGAATGAGACGGGAATAGGGAGTAAGTAAGGTCAGGTAAAAAAAATTGAAAACCAAGTCCCACCATTCACCTGTTAGCCCTAACATTAAGCTATTCCCTACTAAAAAAACAATAATTCTACAAGGAAAGAGATAAAATACTACTGTAAAAGCATAAAACCCAGGGATTTGACACCTCTAGTGAATGTCAGTGATGATAGTTATGGTTGTGAATAAAGCGCAATCACTGAACCTGTTTGCTTATTTCTGTGGTAAAAAGAAATTATAATTTCAGATTCCTGTAGTGTTTCACAGGACAGTACTGTCTGCTCCATATGAACTGTCTCAACTGGAGCTCACCTACTTTTCCAGTGTGTTTGTTTCTATATACTTCTTCGCACTTTTGTGATCACAACTGCTTTGCACATGCTGCTGAGTGTGCAACAAGGGACCCTTACAAATGTTCAGATCGAGATGGAAAATGGCAAGGACACCTTTGGTAATGAAAATAAAAATATTTGGGGGTTGCATTACCAGTTGTATGACATTAACTAAGAACCGGATTGCAGCTGGCTAGCATACAGATACACATGGAAGTAGAGACTCGAGCATCCTTCCTCACCTATTCTCCAGCCAGTAGCTATGTGTAATCACAGATGCTTTACTCAGTGGATTGACTGTCTGCAAGACGAGTGACGGAATCACCTTCTATATCTTAACAGGGTTGGATGACAAACCAGACCTACATGAAAAACTACAATGCTCTCCAGACTTTGAAGTCATAAGCAGCATGGATGTGATACTATGAGCCGTATCTTGTGCCCACTAGAAGACACACAGGAGTTCTAGATTCTAGATTCTGAATGAATCACAAGATTCATTCTAGGCATTGGCATCAGTGTCATCCTACATCTTGTATTAGCCAATGATCCTCAATCTCTAATGCTCTTCGGAACTCCCTTCTAAAAGGCTTTAGGAGAGCTCCAGGCACCACACAAAGCTCTTGACCTACATCTTTCACATGAACCTATAGATAGTGAACCCTCCTACCTGTATGACAAGGTCCTAAGGGTCATATGCATGACTTGCTTCTTTGCAGGTGGGGAAGACATGGCGAAGAAACAAAGTGGGACCATTGCTTAGAAACCTTCCTGAGAGCTGAACTGGACTACTGCCACTACCTCAGAGCTGAAGCTCCCAAAAGAAACAGGCTAGCCCTAGGGATCCACAAGTGTCATTTTCTTCAGAACTACCTCACCAAAGTGGCACTACTTTAAATATTATTTCAGGCATATAGTTCAGCAGGTCTAATTTCAGGGCATGAACTTAGACAGCAGGTTTTAAAATCCAGATGCATGTCTATAAACCCAACATATTAATAAGTTAACAGTTTTCAATAAGACATCAACATTTGCATGCATCTTCCTACTTGTTATGTGCAGTACTACATTTTTTAATGTTTCTTGGATGCTAGCCAGAGAGTCTGGGTCCCTAGTTAGTTCATCTATTACTTTCTTGCCACAATAGATCTGGGTCTTGGCCAAGTACTGGACTCATACTGCATACAAAAACAGAATTCTCTCCCTTATCTATTGATATTCTTCACTTCCCAGGGAAGGGGAAAAAATATCACAAATTAAGATAAATAAGTAAATACATAAAAATCCACCACTAACTGTAGTAGAAGTATTTTTAGCATCTTTTAACACTATGTGTAATCAAAAGATTTCCTTATGTATTTATACCGCCTTAGTCTCTCAAGAGTCTAATTCATGACTATTCACCTGAACAGGAGAGGAAGATCTCTTCTTTAAACCCCTCCTGGAGCTCCTCGGGCTTTCCACAAGAGTGAGCAAAGTTACATGACCTGAAATAAAACAGGGGACGAAGAGGCTTCAGTACCATCCTTACTTTTTCAGTGTTTTCAACCTATGGACTATGGAAGGGTTTAAAGAGGCCACGAAGGCTGCCTCTGTTTTACATTTGACCTTGGAAAATTTTCATCCGTTACTCAGGGCCTCTGGTGTCTTCAAAGACAGATGAACACAGAGGAGATGACTTTTTGAAAGCGTTTTGAAAACATTGTCCAGTGGAGCTCTGATGGCAGGGCAGTGAACGTTGCCTTTTATTGTGGGTTTAAGGTAGCAAACTAATACTTAAATTAACAAAGAGCAAGAAAAAAGGAATGAACAACGTAATGATCCCGGCTGTGGTTTTACAGCCACTTTAACCCGCCAGAATTCTGAGCTGCTTGAAAGGGCTGGTCCTGCCCGCCCGCCCAGCCCTGGTGGGACCTTTTTTGCCCACTCAAAGGTGTGCATTTGATCAGAGAATTAATAGGCTAAAACATCATCTGAACCTAAAAACGCCCCCCGCTGCTGCTCAGCACAGGGAAACACAACACTCCTCAGAGCAGCGCAGGCAGGCGTGAGGAGGTAGGGACGGGACGGGAAGGGTGTGCCGTGCCCTTGGGTAACAGCCCTCTTCATGCTGACCACGCAACCACCGCGAAACCTGAGCCAAGGACACGCGGGGCAAAACCAAGAGCAGTGGGGGAGATGGCTCATCTTCACCCGGGCTGCAGCAAAAATCACAACCCAGTCCATATGGAATATTTTGCTGTCAGTGTAACACTAATCACAGTAGTCCACTGGGTTGACTTGTAAAATTTTGCTAATAATACCAAGGAAGCTGACAAGTTAATAGAACACATGATTCCTGTACCTTCTGCTTGAGCTGTGTGAGTATTTTTTCTGCTTAATTTGCCCAAACAAAGCATCAGTGCCTTAATTTCAGTTATTTCAGAAATTAGATCCTCTTGAAGAATGAAAGGATGCTGTGTTTGAGAGGGGTAGCTTTTTTATGAAGACACGTAATTAATGGAAGCCATTAAAGATACTTGTAAAAATGATTCAGATTTTTATATATGATGACTAACTAACCTATTATTGCTCTTCTTGGTCAGAGATTAATGGGAATTTCTTAAAGGATAAAGAATTATTTAACAAGCTGCAGGATATGTATGGGCTTGGAATACACTCTGTGATAGTGTGAATAATAAGAAATGTGGCTGTTTATTTCCTTGACTAATGAACCAAAGCTAAATTCAGAGATAGCAAGATGTCAAAAAAAACCAAACCCAATGCCAAAAAACCAACAAAAACCTAACAAGGCAAGTGGATGTTTTTTACATGAATCTAAACATTTACTTAGTGAAAAAAACTACTGTTAGAGAATTCAGGTTCTCATGTGCTCTAACTCAAGGCGGTATAGGAACACACAAGTATGATCTCAGATATGACTGAGAAGCACCAAAGAGAGAGTCTAAAATCAGGTGATGCTGAATATTCAACAGCTCCTTGGGAGGGGAGAGAAAGAGAGAGAGACTGCAAGGCAGAGAGAACAAACCACTTCGCTGCTTCCAAGAGCTTCCCACGAAAAAAATTTCTTTACAAAGCAATGACAACAATGCGTTTGGTCAAAGATTTCTATGCAAGGAAAACTGACTTCTAAGACCACAAGTAACAGAGTCACTTGATGATTCCCTTGATGATGGAACACATGGACAGCTTTCATTTTTCCACCTCTTTCAGACTGTAAGTGACCTCAGAGAGTCTTGAAGCATCTTGCCCCCGCTAGGTTGAAAAGCTTGTGCAAAGAGGGAGTAGAGCATCTCTAGGCTGACTTTGGCACTAAGGGAAGAGAGCACATAACATTTCAGGAGAGAAGGAAACAGAAGGCAAACCAGTTCCTCAGGCAGCTGAAAAGAGCGTTTGGTTCTTTTCACGAGTGATTTGCCAAGTATTTTCTGCAGTAACTGTTCTGAGCAGCAAACCGCAATGATTCATATGCCCAGGTGAAACAGTAATAGCCTCCTCTCTCTGGCTGAAACAAATAAACTTACTCCAGCTCTTTTCCAAAACGGATCCCAACCAAGGTAGGTAGTAGCAGTGAGCCTTCTGCAGCTTGACACCAAATTATTCTAATATCCACTATATCTTCCCCCTCTCGGAGCATATTGGGGTTTTTTCCTTTAATTTTTTGAAGGCACACAAAGAATTGAATAACCTTTTATCCGTGTACCTGGCTGCAGCCACATCACTGAAGGGGGTCCTTTTGACATTTTAAAGGACCTGAAGTGTATGACAACATGGCACTGCAGTCAAGAATCTCGCCGGGGAACAGAATAAGAAGATTTATTTTATTTTTAATATTTGAAAGATTTCAAAAAGCATTCAACTGGATTTCTCACTAAGAGGATGAGTGAAGAGAATCCTTTGTAACTAAGCTGGGAGGCCCAAGTCTTTTATCCATTGTTACACAGTTTTTCCCCAGGGCAGAGTTAGGAAGGCCTGCAAGCCCCAGAAGCTTAAAAAGGCGAGTACACTGGGTGGGCTGTTCTGCCATTGCCTGGGCTCCGCCTGAGGTAGGAGCCGTCAGAGCGGAGCAGGTCGCGTGCTCCGTTTCAGCCACCACTAGAGATTATTTGGGAAGATCCTAGCAGCAGCAGCGCTCTCATGGATAGGAATCTGACCCGCCTGCCTGCAAAGGCGCGCGCGCGTTCAGGCACGCCCTGGTACCCAGCCACCCGTACGCCTTCATAAACCAGAAACAAAACCATTGCAGAGATTAGGAGTGAATTGGCACTTGGATTAATCACTGTGCATTGGACTTTGCCAATCCGCCTTTTCCTGTCGGCTTTTTCAAAATATTATACGTGGCCGGTTAACTGAAGATACGTTATCTTTCAGGATAGATTGTGTAAATGGAGGAAACTCGTGTAACTGTACTGCTAACACCTTTTTTTTTGCCTTTTGAACTTCTTACATTTTTATGTGAAATCCCTACAACCTTGATGCAAATGAATTGGTGGGTTTTGATCAAATGGACTTCGGTACATATTCTCTGAGCTTGGTTCCCAGCAGCGACGGAATCACCCACCTTTCCCGCTGATGTTTGCATCTGGCTGAAAGTGAGAACTTGCTTGAGTGATTCCCAATTGCCGATAATGTGAGAGGGAGCTCGGGACCTGAGGCAGGATACCCAGGACACGCTCTTACCTCCCACCCCCCCAAAATCTTAATCTAGGACGTGGCCAACCTAGTTCACTACAAAACCATAAATATGCAAGATCTCTATTGGTAAAATTTTACTCGGCAGCATTTCATAGCACTTTAGGTCTCCGTGACATTTTCACTGTTAATACAGCCACAGAGGTGCACGAACTAGGAGCAGCAAAAGGCAGCTGACTACTCGTGTCCATTTGTGCCTCGATCAATGTGTCAGAGTTTACCATTCAAAGTTGCTCTCAAATAAAAGGTGAAATAAAACCGCTTTTAAGTAATTAAGCAACTCTTTCCTGACTTGCTACAAAACTTGTGGGACCCTAATATAGCGGAAATTTTAAAGGTCAGTGTCTTAGGTATGAGTCCACCAGCCAGAAGCAGGAGAATATGGAGTTTGTAAATAACAACTGCAGTACAAGTGATGCCTATTTGCTTACTTGATCCCACTGAAATTAATGGTCTGTGGTTTAGGTATGTGTCAGTGCCATAAAGCAGGATACGCTTGGGGACCAGGAAGTGTCTGCTTCATGTGTTAATGATGGAGTTATGGAGTGGCAGCAGCCATTTCATAGACAAAGTTGCAGAAGGATTTTTACTATATGCTCAACTCTCCCTTTTTATGCTCCCACAAAAAGCTGAAGAAATTCCTAGGTCAGACCTGGGACCAAGGTTGAAATTTTTCTATAGCATTTGAAAGGGATCCAGCTAGAGATTTTCGAATGATGCCACCCCTGAGAAAACACAGCTCGCAAGCACAATTGTGCCCCTCCTAGCACTTAGGTGTACTCTCACACAGGGGTGACTCTGAGTATGCACAAAATTGTGTTCAACAAAATTACTGCCCCCCCAAGCCTCTTCTCCACTAAAGCCCCAGCTCTCCTCCTCTAGCCCCACCATTCACAGGGAGATCCTTGAATAACCCAAGAAAAAAAATATCCTACTAAGGAGTTATATTTTAATGTTTATGCTATGGCTTTTTGTATAATAGGAATAATCGCTATTGCTTTGTAGTACACTTACAACAAATAGCTTTTGAGATTGCTCAAACACTTTAGCTCCACTTCAGCTCTTAATCAAACTCAGCAGCTGTTTATTGCAATTACACTATAAAGCAATAGACATTATCCCTTAACTAACTGTCTTATTAATATAGGTAGTTACACAGCTATTTCATAGTTACTCTTAAATAACTGCTTTTAATTATTTTATTAACATGAATAACCATCTCAATAAATTTAAATTAAATGCATATGTGAGAAATGTCATTTAAAGCATTGCACAAAATTGCATCTGTTTACTAATGTTTAAATTGATGTCATTGTGTAATTCAATTAAAATGCAACTTTAATTTATTTCAATTTTTGATTGCCATGGAACACCTAAGACACTAGAACTTCCTAAATATTGACATGGGCACTGTCTGGTCTGTCTTCTGGTGCTATACTTTCTTTGCAATATTAGTTCACTGTCAGGGGAATGAGATTTCTTTTTACCCACAGAACTTACAATTTAATATCCCCATTTAGTTTTCTTTTCTTCCCATTCCCAGTCAAAGCAACAGATGAAACTGGATTGCGTTTTGCCTTCTAGTTCACTTGCACAACTCTGCTTTCAATGGGGAAAAGGATTTTATTTTCCTGTGCAATACTGGATCCTCCATGTCTTATGCCATTTGTTCTGGTAGGATCAAGCTCTTTGCCTTCAGCTAAGAGGAAGCCAGACATTGCCTGACCTGGCCAGAAATCCCCTTATACTTCCTCATGGGGGCCAGTTTATTGTCCAGGGGCCTCATTCTATCCAAAAATCCTCTGCTGCAGAGTGGGCAACACTTGTACAGCAGCTTTTATCCCACAGTGCCATTAATGAACGTTTATCTGAAAAGGGACCACAGCACAGATTAGCATATGCCACCTCTCATTTTGCAGAATGGTCTGCCCATCATACTGGCTTATTCGGATGCTCTTTTCCCCAGAATCCTTGCTGCTGGGGATGAAACAAAAATCTCCTATCCTTATTCTGTTTCAGATTCCTCCCCTGAAGGACAAAGAGGAAAACGCTTGCTGAAGAGCAAGGAGAAAGACTCGCTTCACCACTTGTTTGCCGTAGACAGGAGAACAGAAGATGTCAGAAAGCGCTGGGAGAAACTTAAAGTGGCAAATGTAAGTCAGGAATGGGGTGAAAATAAGGCTGGAAAATATAAAGGTGCAAAAGGAGGTGAAGAGGCCTCACATATTTTCCTGCCAGTCATTTTCTTCTGCCACTCAAAATCTTTTGATTTAGTTCTGTAGCTGGTGCAGGGACCTATAAGTGTGAACTGCTACCTCTCTGAAATCAAATCACAACAGACCCCCTCAAAAGTAACCGGGATGTATTGAAAAAAAGTGTTGAAGTCAGGAACACGTAAAGCAAAATTTCTCTGAGTGTCTTGATTTGGATCTCAGCAGCTTTTAAGCTCCAAAACTATGGAAATCAAGGCATATTTGGCTCTTGGATATCAGTCAGTGTCAAAGATGTTACAGGAGAGCAACGAAGGGAAGAATGTGGTCCATGAAATCCAACTTCCTGATAGTGAATTCTGCTAACTAGCAAAGTCCATCCTATCTTCAGCCTGCTAATTAGAAGACACTACAAGCAATCATAAAGAATGGCATTTCAACGCATGTACGCACTCTGTATTAGGATGAAGGGTGCCTCAGTGACACCATGCTTACAGAGAAATGGAATGTAGCTGGAGACAATAAAGATGAAAATGATGATTTATTTATTTTAATACTTCTATCTAAACGTAAAAGGTAACATGAAGGGATAATTACAGGCTCCGTCAGAAAGGGGTTGCTGATGCTGTGATCTGGCAGACACGCTAAGCTCCTCAGGAGACGAGCTCTTAAAAGTTTACAGACTATGCTGGGCAAACACATAGGCGATTCAGTACAAAGGGATTTTACAGAAAAATGTAGAAACTAAGGGTGAGGGAAGACATGTTTAAACTTCAGGTAACTGAGAGTTATCAGGGTTTGGATAATTGAAGTTCCAATGTATATTTGCCTACACTGTCGCTCACCTTTGAGCCCTACCTAGGCATCTTGACATTTATGTAGTCTGAAATCCTGAAAGCTCTGAGTTTAGACAACTAAATTGTTGCTTGTCAATTTAGTCTTGACTGAAAGACAGGTGTTTTGTTTCAGAGTAACACTCCTTTCAGACTCCTCTATTCCCAAGCTCAGATTACTTCAACTACCAAAAATGAAATAACTTACAAGCAGGCGAAGACATTTACATACCTTGAACAAAGGAATTCTTTGGGCAAAATAGGGATTTTTAATTATTGCTTGGTTTTTGTCATATGGGATTCTCAGCTCTAGCTCTCTGGTGGGAGCTGGAGGAGCTTGGAGGCTTTGAAGGTTCCTACATTTTTGGTAATGTGGTAGATCCTTTGCTACTGCTACACAGTTTTACAAGCTTGCTCTGTTGAATGCAAACTCCTCTCTGAACAAAACCCTGAACAAAATTGCAGCTGAGAATCTGAACAAGAAATCTCCAAAAATGTAATTCTGGAAGCAGGCACACATATAAGCCTGCTACACAGAACAGCAGTCAAATGCCAACAGTGCGAGCAAGGAGTATCTGTTAGCTACCTGAAGCCTACATCCTAACTTTACATCTAATTCAAAGTGGGTCATTATTATCGGGCATTCATTATTATCCCTAGTAAGTGACTGGGATCCTTTCCAATAACGAACAAACTCTCTCTTGGCACAGCTTTGCACAGGCGACTTACTCAGTCCACGAGCTGCACATACTGATGGTGCCATTGGGATCCCAGATCTGACTGTGGCTACAGTTTTGTACTGTTAATGCAATGGAAAGTGAATCAGGGAGCCCAGAAAACAGCTCAGGCAGAACACAGCACCATCCGTCTGACCCCAAATTTAGCCTGCCTTTGAGATGCTACTGCCTGCGAGCAGCAGATGAGTCCATTACCACAAAGTGCCTCACTGCAGAAAGCAGCAGCGAGACCTGCAGTGCACTGACCCAACCCTGCCTACATTCATGCCCTCTGATAATTCAGGTTCTCCATGTCTCTGTATCCCGGTGCTGGTGCCCGTACACTTCTGGCTTCTTGGTTTTGTGGCAGGGTTTAGACCTTAATTCGTTTGTTTATGCCATTAAGTGTGTTGAAGGCAACAGAATACAAGTTTCATCACACTGACCTGCCAATAACCTCAGCTCTGATCTGGAGGGATCGCATGTTCTGGCATAGGTTAAGGGTCTCATTTAATTCAGAACCTTATGCTGGATTTGAACTGTAGCCCCAGAAGTAAAAAGCCAGTGTTTTTATCTGGGAAGCCACATGGCTCTGGTTTCCTGATTGGTACTTGTGACATCCCAGTATTGGCAAACCATGGAGATATTAACTGTGTGCTCTATTTTCTGCCCTTAATTATGGCCAGCTACTCTGATTTTTCTTTCTTTTTTTTTTTTTTTAAAGGATTTGAGTGACAAAGTGACTATGCATATCATTCCACATTTGAACTGTAAGACTTCAGTATTTCTACCTCTAGTGTGTAATTGGATCAGCTGCCAGTTACAGAAAGGAGCTGGGTGAGTATTAAGTGTGTGGAAAATGAAGAAGAGTCCAAGTGTGAAGGGGAGGAATAATTTGACAAAGCCTGCAGTGAGCTGTACGTGGTTTTCTCGTTCCAAAATGGAGTAGGTTTTGAAGCGCATGAGAAAAAAAATGGCTTTGATTTATTAGCTTTGGTTCACACGGAACGCTAGCCACAATCTTGGAGTGACTCAAGACATACGGAAAGCCACAGTCCCTGCCGCAAAGAGCTTACAATACCAACATTATCATAACGAGGATGGCCGAGCGCCAAACTGAAAAACAGTCTGCTTTTATCTGACTTGCTAAAGCCGTGCCTTGAACAACCTTGTCAGGCAGCACACAAATGTACTGCCATGGGCTTGGCATCACAGCAGGACTGGGGCTTAGTGCGTTCATGATATGGTGGTCCTCAAACCCTTGCACCCAATGCTTTTTGTAGGTCCCCACTGTAGCACGTGTTTACTTTAGAGTTTCTCAAAGAAAGGAATGAAACTAATATAAGCATGAAACATTTTAAAATCTACTACAAAAATCCAAAGCAAATCCCAGCCCTTTAAAACGGTGAGAAATAGATGAGGGCTGTGTCCAGTCAAAAAGTGAGAGTGTTTCTCTCAGGACAAGCAAATTGCCTTGCCACTGAGTTCCTCCATTAACCACAGTTATGGCAGGATCATACAGACAGACAGTTTTTTATCCAGTAAGTGTTCAACCATTTATACTTTTATAAAATGCAAGTAAATCCCCTCAGATATGAATAGGCAGTTTGGAGGTTTCTGGTCAAACGCTACCAATGGGACAGAAGAGCTAGATACTGAGCGGGTAGCCAGAACATCCTTCACTTTACATTTCAAAGTAGCTCTAAGATGCAATTCAGGACAACAGTCTGATCATGAGGTGACAAATGTAGGGGTTAAGGAGAGAGAACTACAGCCTAAAATCAAAGATTTTGGTCACAACACCCAGAGCAGCTCATGAAAGAAGCAGAAGAAATGGCAATTACCTGGAAATTCAGAGACAGTTGTCCCTCAGCTGTAGAAATTCACCATCAAATCTGCTGCCCTGATCTGTAAGAAGTAAACAAGAAACATTCATTAGTGGCACAAACAAACACAGAGGATTACAAATATGCCAAGTGGATTGCCTGCCCAATGGCAAATAGAATACACATAGTATTGCCAAGAAGGTGGAGGGAGCAAAGAACAACCAAGCTTTGCTATCTCTCAACTCTACATCGCTCTAAACTACACTTGGTGGTTTACTACCCATAGGACAAAACTGATATTCTGGGATTTGGAAATTCTTCCCCTATGCCTTCAGCAGCAGCCACTAATTGAGAGGAGCAATGTCCAAAAGGGCCCCTGGGTTATGGCCACAGAGTCATATCCTTTCTCACTGGTATAAAAGCTCGGCAGACAAGTCTATCGGGCAAAAACACAACAAAAAACCAACTCAAAATCATTTCTCTCTGACTCTCCAAGGGGGGTAGGGCATTAAGACAGAATGCCCTACCTCAAAGGAAGTCAAGATTGGATCAGAACATCTCAGAGAGATAGAAAGGGAGAGATGGCAAGAGGTGGTAGTGTAAAGGTTTTATCAGCATGAGTTTGGGATGACCACATTACTCATAGGTCACTGTGCTTTCCAGCTGACTAGCGACAGATGAAATAAGGAAGACAACGGCCTCCGGATTTCCAGGTACCAGCTGCAGCCCAGTCTGCCTTTTCAGCTGCCCTTTTAGTGTGCAATATGCACGGCGCTGCTCAGACAGGGGCTGACTTTGTATGCAAAAGGGAACCCACCGTGACACCCCACTATCACCAAGCAAGCTCTAGAAAAACATCAAGACAATATTTGTGTTGTTAGAAGGAAGCAAACTTCAGATGCAAAGCACTTGGTTTTGCCTACATTTTGCATACTTCCAGTATTTCCTAATATTGAACTAGGACAAGTACTTCAGAGATCCTTCATGGATCTCAGCCCATCTCCAGCAGGGAGACACCAGGAATGGGTTATCGTGAAGAGAATCCACAACCGTTATGGCAGAAAGCAGGCGTAGTGCTTCATGTCTCATAGCAGCAGCCACAATACTGACATTCTGTTATATAATAAAGACATTACAAATATTATTTATTTATAATGAAGTGATGCCACTCTGCCAGGCACAGTACAAAGACTTGACCGTGGACTGCTTGCATTCTTCGGAAGGTACCATCTAATCAGATATACACACAGAGATCCCGACAGCTGAGTGGAAAATAATACTGTCATTCCTGACATTTCTCAAATTAGCAAGAACTTATAATGAAGCTTTTGTAAGACATCTCTTTCAAGGATTTGTTGGATACCTCTCTTGCCGGGAATGGATGCACGCAGGGTAACTGCCCTCCTGCTCTGTGCTTAATTCTCTCACCTCATACCACGTTGCTGGTTTCCTGCACTCGGAGATCTCCTACTTGTGTTTGAACTCTCTGAATACTTCAGCTACACACAAGGAGCTGGAGGCCGTGGTAACCTTCTACCCCAGCAGTTCTTTTCCTGCAGTCAGGAAATTATCGCTCAGGTTTTGTTTTCTTTTTTTTTTTTTATTGCAAATAACTAGGGGAATTCCCCCTTTCAGTGCCTGGCTTTATGCTGGGCTCTGATGGCAGTGATTGGTGACAGCAGCAAAAAAAACCCAAGCCACGCCACTCACAAATGAAAGTGTCTCATTTTGCATAAGGTTTTACATCAATATTTAGATAATTTCAGCAAGTCCTCCTTCATATTAGTATTGAGATATCTAGAAAACAATGTACGCTTCAAAAAACTTCAGTAAGTGTCACGCTATGCCTGTGTGAACGCTTGCACATTGCTCCATGAAGAAGGCAAATCAGATAAAACTCTGAGATTTGACTTGATTTTCAGCTGATCTAAATCCACAAAGGTAATGTAATTACTGGTATGCCAGTTTACAACTGCAAAATACTGTACCCTGAAATACCTTGGCCCCTCTGTCTCCTTCATTGAAGCAGAGGGAACAGGTACCAGTAGGGGAAGGTTTCGTGTCTCTGCCTTCAACTCTCTTCAGCGATGTGAATTCGCATAAGGAGCTGGAGGCGGTAGCTGCCTTCTGCCCCAGCAGGTTTTCTTTTTCCTTCATTCAGGAAATTTTCTTTCTCTTTTTTTAATGTAATCAACAAAGGAATTCCCCCTTCTGTCGTCCGGCTTTGAGAGAGGAGACAGATTTGTGGTTTTGGCTAAAAACCCCTGAAAAGTCATCAGAGGGCTCCCTGGCTTTCGTGGGGCAGACCTAGCTGAAAAGGGATGCTCTTGGTGTTCACCAGCATCCTTCCTGGCCCACTACTGTACTGCTGCCGGCAGCCGGGCAGTGCGAGCAGCTCGGGCCATCGTGCTACAGTGCTCTGCCTCCCAGCGCCGCTCTGTCACTCTGTGCACAGTGCTCGTGTCACGCTGTTTACAGAGTGTGACAGACCAGAGGAGGGCAGAGGCACGGTAGGAAGGGAACAGGGCCAGGCCCAGCGGCACTGGGTAAGCATCACCAGAGGTATCAGCCTCTGCAAGCAGAGGGAAGCAGAGCTCAGGGCTGCGGACAGGGATTACAGAGAAAAAGTGGCACCTCCAATATATTTTGCCAGGATATAAAAAGAAGAAAAGAAGTATGAGACAGACAAACAAGAGGTAAAACTGTTTTAGGAAAGAAGGGGGAAAATGCACAGAAAATATCATAATAAAGGAACCCTATCAGTGTGAGTGATGAAGGATAAACCGAACCTTTACAAAGCATTAAAAAAGAAAACCAAAATGCATTTTAAAAACCTAGTGAGGAAAAAAAAAAAACAACCAAAACCAGAGGACAAATAAAACAGAGAGACAGGATTTCTGTGAGCACAAAAGCAGAGGTCAGTACCCTGTGGTCATTTCCTAAGAAATGAGGAAGTAGAAGTGAAGGAAAATACCTAAATATAAGAGACTACTTATAAATGAATGAGACATTGACTGCTACTCTATGATTTGTTTGAAAGTTTGCTATTAGCATATCTCCAATGATAAATGCCTCAATATGATGCCAGCTTTCTGTAGGCAGAAATGCACAAATGCAGCAAATCAGTTCTGCCAGGCAGACAGCGAAGTAACAAGAAATCATTTCCCCCCGTGCCACGTGGCACCGTCTTGGTCCATGCACATCCTCTCTCCAGCATATACCCTTGGAAGAACAGTAGAGCAGGAGGATATTTAGCAATACAGAAGAGGAGAATACAAGTGTATAACTATGTTGGAAGTCTAGAGCTTAATTCAAACAATAATTACACAGGACAATCTCTCAGTCCACATCCTGCCCCAGTTACGCTTTTGTGTCACTTGGAAACCAGCTTGCCTAGGCAGAGAAAAGACTTCTGGATCATTCTTGCCAAGACCACCAAAACTGAAAAATTGCCAGGAGTCTCCTCTGAATGGCAACAAAATCCATAAAAAGGCTGGATGGGTAAGCGGATGTGCAGGGGCTGTTTGGTCTACAGCTGAGCCTGAGCTGGCGCCCTGTCACGATGACAACCTCGCACCATTCATTAAGCCCACTAAGCTCAAGCTAATGTCTCAAATCGCCTCCAGGATGCCTTGGAGCACAGCTCCAAGCTCACCTTTCCATGGGGAGAGGAGCACCTGAGCCACCCCACCGACCTGAAGTCTGAAAGAGGAGCCACGGTAGGCATGTGCAGGCCCAACTCTGGGCAGGGATGGCTCCGTGGAAGAAGGGTGGCTGGGAAAAACTGAGCAAAGACTAAAGCCAGGCTTCATTTTGCAGATATCACTCAGGCCTTTCCCCTAGCTCCAGAGGGGTGGAGCAGATGCCCTACTCCGTGGGAGGGAGGTAATTCCAGACCTGAGGCTTAAGCCAAGACAATTTTGCTATGTAACTCCATATTTTGAAAGACACAAGAAATCGTTTTCCATGCTGGCCTAGTTTTAAAAGTAAAGGTGTATGGGTGGCCCTCAGAATTTATGCAGAAGTTTGATGGGGTTAAAAGTTGTGCCCACTGACATGTTTTCAAGCAGAGAAATACCTGGAACCAATCCTTAGGCATACGGGCAGATGCTGTTCTCACTTCCATCCCATCAGTGGAGTTAGATGATTAACTTCAATCATTTCAAAGACAATATTCTGCCTGTTGATCGGGGCCCCATTCTGGAAGGGACAGATTCAGACTGACACTGAAAGTTGATTTTGCAATGTATATATGCACATTCACTTGCAACAGAAGAGCCACATACCATTTATCATTAAATTCTAATTATCTTCTGTGGTATCATACCCACACAAGTGAGGCAACAGTCTGGCCCCAAATCCTCAATTCCACAAACTCCCATATTGTGCTGCTACAAAGAGGAGGCTGCTTCAGAGGCTGAGCAGGTAATGCCTAGATCCTGCAGTCTTTGCTCAGACTTCAACTCATTGACTCTAATGGAAGTATTACCCTAATTCATGAGAACATCTTCACTAAGAGTACTTCTGTACACATCCTATTTGCCAAAATAAACACCTTTTTTTTTTTTTTCCCCCTGGGGGTGGGAAAGAAGATGCAGATTAATTTTTTAAATAGAAAAAAAATCCACATCCTCTTTTTCTGAAACAGACAGCCTAGAGACACAGAACAGCCTTTTTTTGTCCCCCCCCCAACCCCTTGTTCTGTACACCACCCCAGTTCTACCCTTGCTTTAAGATTAACTGTCAATCTGAAGATTGACTGTGCTATCCTTAAGGCCAGACATTCTTTGGATTTGGTTATTATATCAAGGTGCATTTGTGCTTCTAAATGGGCAGCTGTACTGTAAATGGAACACAAAGGAGCAAAATTCAGCCTGTTCCAGCGTGGGTCCAAAGCCCAGAGTGTCTGCGATGCTGTAGTCTTTTGTTTCAAATGCAGATAGATAAACTACAGCCTTTTTTCCATGACGGTTATAATGCAGAATATGAAAAACTCTTGGGATGGTTTAAGCTGCAGGGTATTCTCCCAGAGTTCTGTCCAAGAATAATCTAGTAAAAATGTGGACAGAGAACCATCGACCTCTGCTTTCCCCCGAACATATGCAGCTCTGATCAGTCTGGTATTTCAAGAAAAACAAGGTCCTGAACCCTAATCCTCAGACACATAACAAAGCGCACTTCACAGCTGTGATGCACAGCTACTATCAGCTCCGAGGCCTGAGTGGGTCCCAAGACAATGCCTCCTTTATCACCCAGAGGACAAATATCTAGACAGCAATATTTTCTGCTTGAATGCTTCAAGCATCTCTCGCAACTCCTGACTGAAAGAGAAAACTGAGCTGAGAGTGTTTGCTGAGTGATTATTTTAATTTACTACTTGATGTAAATCTAAATGAACTGACATCCAGCTTGAGATGGACAGAAAACAATCATTGTGAAAAAAGAAAGAGGGCTAATATTACAATATCATTTGAGTAGCGCAGGTTTAGGCAACTTTAGCAGTGGCAATGTAATAGATAGTGAGGCAGGGTTTGCATTTCCTTTTCTTCACTCAATTACCATAATAAGTTCTGTAATTCTAGGGCTGTTTATTTATCAGGCGACGATAACAAAGACGCTCAGAACACGGTGTCTGAATGCAATACTACAAAGCATCACAGCGTAAGCCCTCGCATGCAGAGGGATTGCTGATTCTCACACACCTGATTATCCGTGTGTACGTGTGTGTACGTGTGTTCAGAAGCAACAATATTCCCCTTTTTGTTAATCGCAAAAATGGCACGCATTGTGCGTCTGGCTTGAGGCAGAGTGAGGGAAAGGGGCAGAAAGGGAAGAAAACTTCCTGGTGAAGTTCTCCAGCGCTTTAAAAACCTGTCAAGTCACTCTGCCGAGCTTTCTCGTATGAACAATAGATTTGGGACCTGGCCTGCCTGCACTGGGGAGTCTGTCACTGCTGCTCTCTGATCTGGGTTTCCAACGTTTGATGGCTGCGCGGTGTCACAGAACAGCTGGAGGAGAGGCGCCCTGGCTGAGTGCATGAGATGGAGGGGAAAAAAACCCAACAAACAAACAGCAAAAGAAGAGAATTCTTTGTGAGGCAGACACAGGCATCTGGGCTCTGCCAGAGAGAGACACGTCACCTTGCAGCATGGCCTGTGGCACCCGACACCGAGACGAACAGATATTAGTGCCCCACAGGCCCTCCTCGTTCCCAAATGAGGACCAGGGAGAAGGTGCACCCCATGCAATGCAACCCCAGATGGAGGTCCAGCAAGAGCTCCCTCCTGGTGGGGCTCAGCAGTGGGCTCACCACCTCCTGCGGCTCCCAAAGGCATTTTTCCAGTGGGAGACCACCCCCTTGGAACCCTCGAGGCGTGGCACGCCACGGCGGCACCAGCAGCCTGGAAGAGCAGGTAGGAGGCACCGCCAGCCCACCACTCAGCGCCTCTCTCTCAGCACATCAAGGAGCCATATGGCACCCCAAGGCTGACTGAATGCACCTGGGGCAACTTTTCGTTCCACCCTGAGATGCTTGTGTCGTTTTTTGGGGAATTTGTGGTTGGAAAGACTAATCCACATGCATAATCTCTTGCACATTGCCTTAAAAGTACATACTGAATTTGAAACAAAACTCACAGCGTAATATTCCATTTTGCATATACCAAAGACCGATGGAAAAGCTCACAATTGAATAAGAATAAAAGGAGTTGAATAAAGGTGAAACTCAATGGGTTTCTAAGACTGCCATCCAACAGCCTCGAGCTTTTGGAAGAACACCATGCCTTCCTGTTAAATGACTTGAACCACTACCTTAAAGAAATCTCTGCAGTTCCTTCTTAAATTCTACAGGAGGCTCAAAAGCACATCAGAAATATTTTTACTCTGTACCATAAGATGTTTTTCATCAGAGTAACATGCCTCTTAACCCATAGCCATATATTCAATTAAATTGCATGGGCATATGTGTGTTTATTTACATAATGTGTAAATGTATAGCTGGGTATACATAAACAAAAGGCTTTCATAACACAGAGGAACACACATGGCGGTATAATTTGTGTATACGCACACTATGAAACTGCAGCCGTTCATGTCAACACCATTCATCACCTGTATTCACCAAAATGGTGTCAGTACTGTTCTGCATGCTGCCTACAAGTTTGCCACAATGATAATCTCCCTCCTCAATTAATTAAAGACAATTTAACTATTTCAAGTGAATTACATTAACATGACAACACAGTAAAATTTAAATTGTGGAGCTGTGAACGGAAAACCTGCGACAAAGTCCCTCTTTCAACACAGTCACATAGAAAGATTTTACAAATTGACAGTATACATTATGCACAGCCTAACTGTGGACATTTTCTGTCAAGCACTTAAACAGAGAGACACAACAACGGCTCCAGTGTGAAAAAAGAATTATCTGTAGGGGACCAGTCCTCACTAAGGGCAACCTTGGCAAGTCCAAGCATGCACCTGGATCAGCATTTAAAATAACTCTGTCATACCACAGTTGTTCACCAGGAAGCTCTTTCTAAATTCTTGTGGGTTTGCAATGGACCTTCATCAACTGCTCTCATGTACAGATACTATCAAACCTACTACAAAGAGTATTTTTTAAATGCCCCTGTTAAATATTGCTCCGGTAAGAGGGTTACCAATACATGGCATGAAATGTTAGAGATGGAAATTATTTTTTTGTTACTTCTGTGGGGCTACTTACAACGAATCTGAAATTTTACATTCAGGACTCAGACAGCAGTGAGAGAACATTTTCCCTTCCAGGGACAAAATTCTGTAAGGAAGTTTTTAAGAAATCTGGCTTGTATTTATAGCCTTACCATACAGCCACTACGGATCTAGCACTCTCTTCACTGATGAAGTGTCTGATTAACACATACCGTTATTGGGATTTGCAAATTAAAGGCTGGATCTTGCAACACTTATGTGAGTCAGCCTTAATCACATGAGTAGTCCCCAGCAGGAGTAAATGTTGCGGGATTGGGCCCTTCCAAAATGAGCAAAGCTTCATTAGCCCCTTCATGTGATTTTATAAATATGCATGCTCTAATGGAGTGTGATGATGTAGGTACATACGGACTCACGTTACTCATGTGAGGACTGCCAGAGATCTCACAGGGATTTGGGACTTCCATGAATAAAATTAGGTTATGGTAAGACTGGTTGATGCCATACAAAAAATAATAGAGAGGACAGAGAGAGCTCTCCGTTTTCTTCAGATTACTCCCTGACAATACAGTAAAACACACTACAAATACCAATGCAGAAGGGTAGGTCTAGCTCCTGTCGCTTCGCTCATGCCAAGCACTCCTACTGGAAGAAGTTGCCCAGTGGGGTCCGTACTTGTCAGCGTCTAAGAAGAATACTACTGCAGTTTAGCTGTAAAAAAGGATCTTCCTGATGCTGCACTGTGTGCTGGGCTGTGGACATACCCAAGACAGCCGCGATGAGCTGCTCACAGGGGAGATGACCTCCCCCCAGCTGTGGGCCACCACACCGGGCTGCTTTCGCCACCCGAGCCTCTGCAGGTGCCTCAGCGTTGGAGCACGTGCTGCAGCGTAGATCTGCCTGCAGAAGATCTGAAGGTGCACGGAGCTCCTGCTGCTCACTCTTCACCAAGCTCAACAATGCTTGGGATGTGATGTCACACGGGGCTATTGCAGAGATAATTATGACATCACAAAGAGAGAGCAGAAACCGCCTGAAAACCCAAAGGACTGACGAATTCCTCTCAGGCAGTTTTCCTGCCAATGACCCTTGTCATAAGAAGCGAGGGAATGAGCACCCTTTCCCTGAGAGAAGAGGTATTGCTTCCCCAGAACAAATTTTTTCTGGGGTGTCAATACTTCAATCTAAAGACCACGCTGCGTTTCCTGGTGGCAATTCTTAGCTGTAATTATGAAAACTATTGCAATTAGGTTATTCTAATTATGAAAATCTATTTCCTTTTAAAGATTTAAGAGCAACCTTTTTCATGAACAAGAACACATAAAAACACTGAAATCCTTTTAATTCCTTCTCATGCCACGAATCCGAGCACAATTTATCTAGATAAGTTTTAATTCTAGCCTTTCCAAAAAGACAGTACTCTGTATAAATAAAAAGAAATATAATTGATAAATGTAGTCAGATGGTACCAGGTTGTTTAAATAGACCATTAAGCTCAAAATGTCTAAAGTTAAATTAGATTGTATTCTCTTTCACCTAAGGCTTTTGTAAGGCACAACTGGCATGTATAGTCTTGTCCACATTAATTTTTACTGCCACGGTCAAAAAGCGGCGTAAGTCTGAAGCTTGTGTAGAATTTTCTGTCTTTATTTGACGTGATCATAATAGATGAATTAGCTCCCTTGGTGCAGAGAGTGAAAGAAGGTTAGTTGAGGGAAATAAGGAATTTTCAGAGGAAAGAAAAAGTTTGAGGGAAACATATGGTTTAAATGCTCTAGCCTATTTCAGATCAAGCTGAGAGAGTTGAGATCTGTTGGTTCAGAGATCCAGTTCACTGCACATTCCTACTGTGCCTGCCTACTAATTGCATCCCATGTTTGTCAATCAAATATTTGCAATTAACAAAAATATTCCCTTAAGAGACATATAACAGAGGCTGCTAAGGATCCATTGCTTTGCTATTTGAGTCAGCTCCAAAAAAAAAAAAAAAAAAAAAAAAAAAAGAAAAGGTCTTTAAAAATATTCTGATGCTGATGACACTGCCAGACACTTCCAGTCAAAACATTAACAAGCAGAATAGGTGGCATGGGGGCTTTTCAAAGAGATTTTTTTCAAAGAAGAAAAACTTTGATCTTAGTGTTTCTGACCCATCCTCCACCTCTGATTCTTCAATCTACAAGTACATATAGTGGTTTAATTTCACTCAGTGCATAACTTGCCTAAGGATAAAAGTTGATCTAGATTTTTTTTATTTAACTCCAATTTAACTGATGCTCTAAAGCTGCCCTATCACTGCATAATACACACTCGCACAAGGTTTCTAAGCAGAAACTGAAGAAAGCAGACTAGAATAATAAGACACGCACAAGGTTCAGAGGAAACATTAATTTGTAAATAGGTAGAAATGCCAGTAATTTGTTGGGAATTGAAGACCTTCTGTATGCAACAGTGAAGCTCAGCAGCTGTGCACTGCTGTTTTATAAATCAATATTACATCTGAAGGTGGTGTTTGAATCCTTGTATCATTGTGGTTTGAGTCAAACAAAGTTCTGTGATAAGAAATGATCAAACAAAACAAACAAAATCCCTTCCCTGTCTCATCGGATAAATTCCAAACATAATTCCACAAGAGGGATAGAACATTCAAATCATCCACTTTTTTATAATTGCATAAACCCCTCAGTCACAGAAAGATGATTGGATTGGTGATGGACTATTGTATTCTGAAATACATGGATCATGCCAATGGAGAGCTCCTGCAAAATGATAATAGTGCACGCATTTTCTGTGTGACCTAAGTGGTGAGCTTTAAACCCCATCCAAGACAAAATGCAGCAGGCTGGTGTGAACATGACTGGGACCAGGGGACTCCAGCCTTCCACTTCCACCTCTAAAACTAATTCCTTCAGTGCCATGAGCAACCACTTATCCTCACTGCTGCAGTTTCTCCATCTAAATACAGAGGCTAATATATAGCCAGCTAACGAAAAGAACTCAGACTTAGGCCAAGTCTACGCAAGGAAAAATTTGCCAGCATAGCTCAGCAGGTACAGCTTGATTAGCAGATTTGCCTCATGTCGACACAGCCTGCACCTGTGAACAGAAAATTTTTCCTGCCATCTACCAATCCTCCCATGCAAAATGAAGCAGAATCCCAGCAACGCTGATGATTTTCCCAATCAAAAGTGATCTAAAATACTGTATGTCCCCATGAGTGACATTGCTTCATTTTCTCAAAGGATGTAAATCATCGTGCAATGTTCTGAAGACACAAAGGAGCTGCCTTCCCTTGCCATGTTTTTATCTTTATAAAACATTCCCTTAATTTAGGCTGTGGCTTAAAAACACTCGGTATCACAAAGCTAAGTATTTGGGGCTGTCATGCTTGCAGAGAATGGGCAAAGAGGTAAGACGCAGCATTTCTCATAACCCACCAAGCCCAGTTTCTGGAACCTCAGGAAAGGAAGGGAGTTGGGAGAGCGGTGTCTGCAAAGAAATATCCTGAGAGACATCTGCTGGCCACTTTTACCTTGCTGAGCTCCGCTCACCGACTGCAGAGCATGCGAGTTTGCGACGTTGGACTTTCTGAGTCAAGGGGCAACTTGGTGGTCATACAAAGCGTAACTGCACAAAGCAAACAAATACCAACCAACAGCCCTGCCTTTGGGCTCCATACAAGATTTAGCAACACCCTTATTGTCTGACTTATTACGAAAGGAAACAAATTCATCACTGTGACTGCAATGAAGCGGGCTGCGGAGAAGCAGGGCAGCTGAACAGCATCCCACACCAAGCCTGTTAGGCACATCTCCAGCCTGGTGACCAGCGACAGACTTCCCTGCCACTGCTGAATAAACAGACTCCGAAGCTTGGCATTTGCATCCCACAGCTGCCTATGTACCCCTCTGCGTGGCCACTCGCCTTGGCTTCGCGACCGCGCCAGATAAAGGAGGACAGCAAAGCTGGGCGGCACAGATAGCAACAAAAAGAGGACGGAGCCTAACTAGCTTTGAAATGGCTGGTGGTGGGGAGATTTTTAATTGCAGACTTGCATCGAAAAGCCCCATTTGTAAATACTCAGCTATCATTTTGCAGGGGGTTGTCAGATTACAGAATTTTATCATCAAGTTTGAGGTGGGAAAAGAAGAGGAGGAGATGGAGGAGGAGGGTATTTTTGTTCCTGTCCTTCACTTCCTGATAAGGAGACACTTTTGATCCAAGAGATTTTTTTTTTCTTTCTTTCTTCCTTTCCTTTCCCTTTTTTTTTTTTTAATCTGGCAGCATAAATTTGTTTCATAAGATGCAGGTGTTTGAAATATTTAAGAAGTTCTCTGGTTTTGTGTTCCTAGCCTCATTGATGAGAAAGCTTACGCATCATGACATGGTGAGTTGAAGCAATGATTAAAAGGCTATTGCATATGCTCTTCCCAGCTGAGTTGTTGTTCTCGTTGTTGTTTTTAGAGCACAGAGAAAGTGTCTGCAACAGCTGCTAATAAGCTCTTATGCGACTCTACTAACATCATGATCTGATCACCCCAGAAGTGCATAGTGGGAGCTGAGGAACCTGGTCTCAGCAATCTGACAAAAACATCCCTGACATATTTCAGCTACTGTAGAAAGTTTGTGACACTGAAAGGAAATTAAATCGTGTGTGGAAGTTTGAATAGGAACGTGGGGCTTGTGTTTGTGTGCACATGAGATTTAAAGCCATGGGCAAAGCAGGGACATGTGTGTTTTCAAAGGCACAAATGGGAATTAGACACACAACTTCCATCGACTTTCAATGGAAGAAGTACCCTTTGTGCCTTTGAAATTCTCCCCCTTTGTTTACCGTACTTCAGTAAGAAACAATGCCGAAAACCTAAGAATGTTTTAAAAGGTATCGTACCCAGAGTCTTGCTGCTTTAGGATACTAATCTAGAGGCACAAGATTAAACCACCCCAGTATACTGATCCTTTTAATTTCATAGATGTCCCAAGAAATCAGCTTATAATACCTCTCGCTCAGATCTCCAACGTTACGGCGCTCTAAAAGTGTAACTTGACCTGACAATAGACCAGTTCAGGAATTTCCATTGGCCTGCACTGGAGGGCATGACTAATTGTTATCCCTTCCTCGGCAAAGTGAACAGTGCGGGAAGAGTAGGGAATTCGATCTTAAGGACTAACCCATGGGATTCTCCCATATAAATCCAACCTGCATTGTTTCATTGGCAGAGGAGGAAAGAGGTTGGTTCATTTAAGACAGATCCAGGTGGATGAACCTGAACCCACGAGTGCACATTACAGAAGCTCTACAACTGCATAGGTGTGTGCTTATGTGCCATCTGGCTCTAATTTTGGTAAATGTAGTGGTAGCTGTTCAGTTCTTGTGTTAACAGTGTCATGCTGTCTCTGCAGGATGACTGTGAGCAAACAGTCTGAAGATGTTTTAGCAGTGCATATAGCTGCATATATTTTCCATAAATAGGAGTTTATTCTTTGGCAGACAAGCTAGCATTAGAGCCGCAAAGACACAAGGAATATAGTAAGTGCCGGCAAAAAGAAAACCAAGCAGAGAGACAATCTGTGAAGCAGCAGAAATAAATAGAGACTGAAAAGAAAGAAAAAGAGAAGGGGGCAGGGGTAGGGGGATGGACACTAAAAAGCAAAGGTGAAATGGAAAGAGGAAGAGATGGTGAGGAAAAAAGAGAAGTCAGGAAAAGTACTGAAAACAACTTCTGTATGAAAAAAATAAGGGGGTAAAAAGCAGAAGAGGAGTCAGAAAACATTTTAACTATTTTTGAATTTGCTGCCACCAACGGTGCGGTGGAGGTCCTGCTCCAGCTGCCTCAGCCCTTACCCTGTGTCAAGCAGACTAGCGGCGCTTGATCAGCGACGGGGAATAACGGTGACTCCTTTTTGTTAGTAATTGACGGGAAGTGCTGTTTGCCATTGTGTCAGCTCAGCACAGCACCGGCAGGCAGGCTGGCATCAGTGCCGGCGATAGAAACTCTGCGGAAAGGTTCTCGCTGTGAGCAGAGAAGAGTCAGCTACTCAATACAAATCTCTGAGGCTTGTTAGCAAGAGATCTAGGAGATAGCTTTTTCAGTCTTCTGGTAATACAGAGCAGGGGTTTGTATGGCAGCTCTGAAGCCCTGTACAAACAACCACTCCCAAGTGCTGCACCAGACCCCGATAGTTTAAGCATTGTGGAGGACTTGTTGAACGCAAACAATTTATGTACACCTCATTATACTGCTCCGCTATGTTCTGTGCTTCCTCGGTTGTGGAAACGGCACAAATCCAGTGGCGACGTTTTGCAGACCACACTGCAGCACGTAGCTCTGGATACCCCAACTGCCTTTTTACCCAACTTTTTAAAAAAGCAGTTGATTCCCAAGGCAGTGGGACAAAGTACTTTTTTTTTTATTATTATTATTATTATTATTATTAATCCTCACCCATAATAATAAAAACTGACCTATTTTTAAGTACCACTGGTTCCTTTTTTTCAATGAAGTAGAAACAAAAAAACCAAAACAAAGCTGTTAAGGGAGGGGTTAGAGAGAGGACAGCCAAAGCATGATGGTCAGGGAGATCAGCAACCCTGAAGTGCAAATGTACATCTTTGCTTAAGCAAAAAGGTAACTCTTGACCATTACAAGGTGCCTAAAGTGGTGCAGGCATGGATTGGCTCTACCCATATAAAGAGATGTAGCAATAAAAAAAGACAGAAAGAAAAAAATATGTCATCTCATTCATAAATTTTCCTGGGGTTTTCTGTGATTTCACAAAGTCCTGTTTAAATGAGCAGAGATGACAATAGCAATTTCTGCTTGAAAACAAAATCCCGAGCTCAACAACCAAAGACCAGCATAAACCCATTCTTTTCCTAGGCAGAGATGAACTCAGCATTAATTAATTTAGGACACAACTTTCTGAAGCTTGGTTATTCCCTTGGGCAACAACTTTACCTCACATTAATTTACAGTTCAATGGCAATTTTATGGCTACTTGAACTTTTATTACTGTATAACCTATGCAACCAGAGTTGAACAGATTTTGCTAGTAGGATAAATGATCACTTGGTTGTAAAATGAGTTATTGGAATTGCCTTTTCAATACATTACAGGCCAGACGGTCAGCGGCTGCTTTCTCTGACCGCTTGAGTCTCCTGTACCCACACCCTGAGCGGAGAGGGGACACCGCCCCGCTGCCACCACCACCACCACCACCAGCACGACAGCCAAACGGGAGACGATCATAGAATCATAGAATCGTTTAGGTTGGAAAAGACCTTTAAGATCATCCAGTCCAACCATTAACCTACACTACCAAGTCCACACTAAACCAGTCAAGGGTAGACCAGACTAAACCATGTCCCAAAGTGCTACGTCTACCCATTTTTTGAATTCTTCCAGGGATGGTGACTCCACCACCTCTCTGGGCAGCCTGTTCCAATGCTTGACTACCCTTTCCGTGAAGAAATTTTTCCTAATATCCAACCTAAACCTCCCCTGGCGCAGCTTGAACGATGAGGCTCTTGGCCCCGGTACGCCCTGTAGCCCAAATAGTGAGGCCAAGCGTCCAAACCCAACAGGTCCTCCCTGAGGACACTGAGCGCTGCTGGGCTTTGCAGCTGCTGAGAGCTGGTCATCCCATTTGCTCACGCTTCCTTCAGACATTGAAGCCCAGTTTCTCTGTTGCTGAAGAGCAAATCCAAGTACTGCACCTGCTGGGCCGTATCTCTTCTGGCAGAACCTGGCCCAGTATCCTTGGCACAAATCCCTAGAAATGGCGCAACACTCATACACTCATCTTTTGGGAACCTGAAGAAAACTTCTGGTTGAGATTAGCACTTTCTGAAAGTCCCTTTGTTTAACCCTTAATCTCAGAAATTTACTTTGAACTCTCCAAAGGTATTAAAAAAAAAAAAAAAAAAAAAAAAGGCTGAAACAACCCCCCTGTTTTATAAACCAGACCACTTCAGGTACCAGGTGGCCCAGGAGACATTTGTATCGGCACACCTGAGGGCAGTGGTCTCTGGTGGGATGGTGCAAATGAACAGGAAAAACAGAAAAGCCTCTTCTAGAGCTCGTGTAACTGCGAGCGTGCAGTCTTAGCAATAAGCACTGCACAGCCTGGTCTCAGAAACAGAAGAAAACACAGTGGAACAGGTATACGGGCAGCTAAAATTATCTTATTTAGCACCTTTGATTTTAAATAACCTGAAAGAAAATGTTTGGGGGGAGATATTTAATGCTATTATTTCCATAACGCCATAAATTACCCTCCACTTTCACATTCCCTTAATGACTAATTATTTCGTTTCAGAGTTCTGTATCTTATTGATATCCTTCCCCTACACTGTACTCTCATAATGCTCTCAGCTATTTCATCCATGTTGGTCACAGTGTCCCAGGCTATGTTACCTTCCGGAATTTACCTTAATTCATGTTAAATATAGTCAGAAAAATCACACTGTGGAAAGCACAGCCATGCTAAAACTGATTACTATGGGCAAAATTATCAGTAGCTTATTATTCTAGCTCAGAATATTTATCCTATGATATTGATTTTATTACAGAAAACTCCTTACACTATGTAATAGCTACTATAAAAACTGCTGCTTTGCACCGCTAGTTTAAAAATAGCACTATAATATTTAAAATAAATGTGTGGCAAATTATTTTAAGATTGTGGAAAGGACAAAATCCAGTGCAAGTGAAAAATGCCGCTTTTCAAGAAAGAAAACAGAACAAAATATTAATATTGCCTCAGTCGATATTTCAGTTTTAGATAAAATTCACCTTGAAATCTAGCCATCAATTTCTTATAACACCAGAATTGATTTTGTAAAAAATCTAGTAGTAACTTCATTGAAATCCAGTCTTTCTAAATCTGTAGCACTTCAGAAAATGTAACTGAATGGAAAAAGTCTCTTTTTTCAGCTTTAAATCCCATTTGGTGGGTACCTAAAATAATACAATATGCACCCTGAATTAAAGTATGTGCCTATGTGTGCGTGTCTCCTCCTCGTGGGATCCTTTCAAGGATGCTGGCTGCATACATATTGTTGGTGCAAGATCACTGCTGTATGGAAGGGTCTGAAGATTTTCAGCTGCAAGCTCTTTTTAAGAACTTGGGAGGTCTAGATGCAACAGTCAAAAGTGGGAAAGAGTTTGCACTTGAAGAGAATGGCTTTATGAAACCCTTCAAGTATTTAAGAATTAGAGCTATTAAATGCATGATCTATGACTTTTAAAGCTCTGATCTGCCTAATCTTTCTTCTATCCCTCTCCCCCAAAGGCATTAATAAAGCCCAAATTAAGCCATGCCAAATCCTCATTTTCCATCTGAGTTTGATGTTTCAAAGGCTATGCAGTTCTACCTTTGTTTTGACATACAAAAATGTCACCTTTGCTTGGAAATGTGCATATTCGGCAATAAAAGAGGAAATAAAGACTTCCCCTACATTGTAAGCTGTGTGTTACAGTCTGTCAGCAATCAACAGGGGCAGATGTTAAACTCACCATCCTGTCTTAGAAGCTGTTCTTTATTTAATCAAATTCCTTTCTTCCCCGTAGGCTATGTCTAAAACGGGAGGTCCATTGTATCCATTAGCCACTTTCTCTAAACTACCCAAGACTCACAAAAATGATTCCATCCCTAAACTAGCATCAACCCAAGCTTTGCAGACACATCAGGGCATCGTCAACAGCATCCTGGGCTTTGCCTGTCTCGGTGAAAAAGTCCTGCGGCGCCTGCAAGGGAACACCCACCAGGCAGCTTTGCCCACTGCCAAACCTGTTGCTCAAAATTATGCCTTGGTAAAAAGGCAAATTCCACAGGGAAACAGTATCTTTTATGAGACCGACTGGCACACTTAGAAGAAACAGAGAAGCTCTGGGGGACACAAGCCCTGCTTCAGATATGATATACAAGCAGCAATCTTGGAACTAAGTTCTCCTTTTGCTTCCTTTCAGACCTGAAGAACGACTTACGTTCCTGAAAGCTTTTCCCCCCCTCCATAATTATTTTCATTGGTTTCATAACACATTTTATTTCTCTTCACAGCCCATGGCGTGATTATAGCCACAGAGTATAAAGGCCAGAGCAGCATTTTGCTATTCCCAATAAGATTATTAGAGAAGCATCTTAGTATTTTGTAAGTCCCAGTTTTTTACCTTCTACACACAGGTGGTGCCACTTCCCCACCATTGCTTTTAACTACTTCAATAGAAAGAAAAGATCATGACACAGAGATTGTAGAGAGAGTCATTTCCATCTGTGAATCCCCCAAAGCCACCTTTGGACAGGTCAAGAGGAATCATTCAGCGGCAGGTATCAGACCGCAGGAGCTGGTCCTTCCAAAGGTCTTTCAGCTGAGGCTGGACACCTCAACCCTTTATGTCCTCCCTGCAAGGCATACTGCCTTCCCCGCACCCGTCACATCAGACCCAGGGTCAGCTGCTGAAAGTACCACCTGAACTGTACAGCTCTGAATGCTGATGGCTGCACTGGAGAGTGCTAAATTGAATCTGGCCGGCCTGTACATCAGAATTGTACATTTCTCCTCTTGCTATTAATTTATTCAGTAGAGGAAGGCATTTCATACACTAAAACTCAGTGTCTGTTATTTGATGGTAATCGATTAATTTTTAACTATCTTTCAGCCCTCTGATGTTCTATAAATAGCCCAAGCTAATAGAGACATTTTTATACTAGGAATGCAGATCCACTGTGAGGTTATTTGAAAGAAAAAAAGGAGTCTAGTATAGTATGTTTGTTCAATGTGTTATTAACTTGGAAAGGAAATTGAGCTATAGTGAACTATGTAGATCTGATTCTGACAGCTGCAAACAATTCATAGTGAAAATGACTCAGCCTAATTCATTTTTTAATTCTTTTCTCCCCCACTTTCTTTTGCAGCCAGATAAAGGATTCAAAATGACCTTGAATAGAAAACCCTGAATTTATCTAGCAATTTCTTCTTTCTTAGTGTTATAGCCAAAACTTCCTTACTGGGAAGTCAGTAAAATCAGGGAAAAACCCAAACAACAAAATACCTCCACCCCTCCTAGTTTAGTGTGAGGTTTTCAGAGAGGCATAATGTGAATATAGATTTGATTCACGCAGCAATTCCTTATAAAAGAGAGCTCAGACCTTAATATCACGGATGGCAAATGTGGAGCTCAGGTGCAGTGGAAGGCACGAGGCGGAGGATCGGAGGGAGCGTGGGGCAGCGGCTGTCAGCAGGGAGTCTCATGTCGCACTCTTCACTTGAGAAAAGGGGACTTTCACCAGGGGAAAGGCTGAAACTTCACCCAGGGTAGATTTCAGCCCTGGTTCTCCAGCTGCTAGCACAGTAACACAACTCTCTGTTGCTTTTCCCTTCATTTCCTAGCACCTTTCTGATACTTTTAGGTGTACCTTCTCATTTTGCTTCAAATACTTCCCAGACAGTGCTGTGGGCGATGTAAGTTGGTCTTCAGAAATTCAGTTTGGAGGGATGGGACAGACACAAACCCTCAGTTGTGGTAGGAAACTCAGAAACATTCGTGGCCTTTTTTTTTTTTTTTTAATTTACATTTTCCCTGTTAGTTCACCCTGAGATCCCAACGGCACAATTTACTAATTAATTACTATTATTAGCTAATGGCAGTGAAAACTGAAATTACTGCCTGCCTTAAGCATAACAAAATTGACAATAAATCTGTAGTCTGTGAATCACTTTCTTGTGCAGGTCTGTTAACCAAACACCAAGAGGAGTGGCTGGCTTGATGTTTTCCAGAAAACCATCTGGCACACAGGGACGCACAGCGTTCATGTTCCAAAAAGAGGCGCAAGCAAGATAGGGGGGACGGACACTTGGCTTCCTAGGCACTGGGTACACAGGGGCACTACCAGATTTGAGAAGGCCTTGTCCTCTTTTCCTGACCAAAACCCATGGGTGGTTGTTCTTCAGAAACAGGGGCTGCAATCGCCCCTTTCAAACAGCAGCCCATTCGTTACCTGCTGTTTGTCACAGCAAGTGTGCACCCAACAACGCAGAGATGGCTACAGCTATTGGCACCAGGTACTTGCCTGTTGTATGCAAAATATTTTTGGGTTTTCTCAGATTTGCACTCTCCATATCCATATATGGCACTTTTTAAGGCCAACATTTAGGCGCCTCAATCCTTTCCAGATGACTAAGTGCTCTGCTTTACAAAAGTGCTGAGCCCGTGGAGTTCCCCTGAGGACCCTGCCTCAGCCCGGCACTGCCCCATGTGATGGGTGAGATGACTGCGCTTAACCACTCCTGGCTCTTTCAGAGCTGTTGTGCAATTAAGCAATGGGTAACAGGTATGGGAAATACAAGAAAGCTGCCGTGCTGAATGGGAGACTCGCTTCACCCGGATACATTTCAGGGCTTCTGCCTCGGTGGACTCGGCGAGTGGCAGTGGAGGAGCCTCCCACACCACCGAGGCGGGCAGCACGCAGAAGTTACTTTGGGATGCGTCAAAGGCAGCGTGCAGGGTGGGGAACCAGCAGGGAAAAGCCTCAAAAAGTTTCTCAAGGATGTGGCTGAATATAGGAGGAAGAGGAGGAGGGAGTACCTGAGCAGCGAGTGGGGGGCTGCAGGAGACAGGAGGTGGTGGGGACGTAGAGGCAGAGCTCAGGCGGTCGGTGCCGGGCCATGGCAGCGGTTGACCCAGGACTGCCAGGGAAGGGAGCACTGCTACGCTTGGGAAATACGCTGCAAGAAAGAGGTGGCAGCAAAGCAGTTTGTAAGGGTGGGAAGCACCACGCTCCACAAGCTGAATGCTCTGGCAGTGCTCCTGTGCCATCCCCTCACAGCCACTGTGGTGGGTACTGATGCCGGGAACTGGGGATGGGGGAGAGCCAGGAACATCTATAATTCACTCTGTAGCTATTTTGCAGGCCAGCATCACCTCCCAATAGCACAGAAACCCCACCCTCCACACGCAGCTCCTTGCACTGGTGAATGCTACACAATTTCCCCAAACGCACGCACGACTTTCTCACCGTGCCTTGCACGCTCCAGGCAGCCCGTCCTCCAGGCAGTCCGTCCTCCAGGCTCGGCCTTGCCCCAGTCCAGATGAGACCCGCTGTTGTAACTCTCCATGAGAATGAAACTGCAGAAGATGTCTACTCTGAGGGCAGGCGTATGGGTTTGTGTCTGTATGCATGTGGATGCCTATATAACAATTATTCTCTCTCCCAATCTGAAACAGTGGGTGGTCACTAATGTTAGACCAAAATCAATAGGTAGAGAAGAAACTGTTTACAAAAGCATGACAATGACTAGGTCACTCACTCAAAAAGGAAGTTAGCATCGTTACAAGAAGAAAACACTCAGAAGAGGGCTATAATTTAGTGCCTAGATACCATAGTGACTGGGAACTGCATAGACACATTAGGCAAAAATTAGATTTGTTTAGACAGACGAAACGCAAGAGTCAGATCAAAGAAATCAGCTTCAATATAGTGCAGGGAATACTCTCCCACCCTCAAAAAGTATACAAAAGAAAGCAAAACCAAGAAGCTGCCAGCCAAAATTACCAATGCAGTTCCATTTAACAAAAAATCAATATTACAATAAGATGCCAGTAATGAAAGAAAAACCACAGCAGTATCTCAATAAAGATTACAAATTACAAGATTATAAATGGAGAGCCGCAGTCATTTTGGACAGACAAATATGACCACAGTACAACTGGAGGCCAAATGATGGTTTAGGAAAAATGCCTGCAGCTTTCAAGAAAGCCAGTGGGAGAAGGAAACACGCATCTAAGGGCAGAATTTGGCTCTAGGACTTGCACATGAGTAATTGTGGCAGGGAGATACAGAGTATCCCAGAAATCAAAGACCCGCTCATTAGAAACCCATCTAGCCAAACGCATGTGGAGACCCTTAAGTAAAATCTCTGCCATTTGTTACTTTCAAGAATCTGGTGCCAGTCTTGAGTTATTTTTAAGGCACCAAAACTGTTTTTTTAATAATAATTTCCCTTTCATCCAAAGAGCTCTTAAGTAATTTACAGGCCCTTGACAAATGAGATTCACAATGTTCCAAAGCCTGCTTCTATGAACACCAGCGGTGAGGACTCCTCACTGCAAAGATGCAGGATCCGTCTCACCAAACAGACAATGAAACAGGTAAAAACACGTGGATTGGTTTGGAAACAAGAGAAACCACAGCTAAGGAATATTGAAGTGACTGGTTCAATGTCTTGCAATGAGTCAGAAATAAAGGAAGGAACACAGGAGTTCTGTTTGTAATTAGCTCAGTTAACCCTTAGTCCACCTCAGCTCTCTAAATAAGCAAAAACTTATTTAAACACGACAAATAACACTGGGGAAAAAAGAAAAAACCAAACATTCTAGCACATCCTTATCATCAAGTCACTGTATAAATAAAAAGCAGAATCTGCCGTGTAGAACACCGACTCCTTTCCGTTTATGCAGTGTCATCCAAGCCCACGTTTGTTCATCCTTGTCCTCTTTATTTCATTAGACATACAACAATAGTGTCACAGGACAGAGTAATGTCAGCACTTTTATTTCTAAATCGACAAGTTGGAGAAAACCAAAATAAACCAGACTGGAGGCTCAGGACAGATAGTAAATGGATTCATGAGAAGGTATGGTGGAAACGACTAAATTGAATGTGTAGCTAATACCTCCAGAGAAAGGCAGAAAGTGTAGGTATGCCACCAGGGCAGCACAGACTTCAGTATAGTTGGAGGTGTCTGCTAGAGCTGGGAGAGGAAGCTTTAGCAACAGATCACAAAGAAAATGTAGACTGAAGCCAATAAACTGCAGGAAAACTAAAATCAAAACGATAGGTGAAAGAAATGCATGTATCTGCATTGTGAGAAGTCCATTGAATTGAACAAATTATACTCCTCCTAGGGGAATGATTCATTACCAAATGGAAGAGACAGAGCCTATGATAAAGGTGGGGGAAAATCACTGAATAGCAGAATCTACCTACAGAAATTGAAAAAGAACATTCTTGTTGAATTGTGGCAGAAGTACTTCAAAATTCCAACAGGCCTGACTAATGCAGATACGGAGGAAAGAAAAAAAGCATGCTAAAGTATGTGATATCATGCCCACAAGCAAGGGTGAAGGTCGAATCAGAGAAAATTTAAAATGTGCTGAGAAACAAGCAGCATCAGCAAGAGTGGTGCCAGAAATGAACAGATTTTATTCGTCTCTACTTCAGGACCAAAAAAGAGGGGAAAAAAAATACTGGAAGCCCTTCTTACTTAGGGGCTGTGTCTCCATGCCACTGACCTACTTACACTTCAAGCACTATGCGTGGAGAAAGGAGGAGACATGCTAACGCTCAGGAAAAAGATCTTACACCACAACAATATTGTACTACAACAGTGCACACAGTCTGGCTGTTAGGGGATTTATAAGCCAAGCGCACAAATAGACAGTAATGAGTTACTCACCAGAGGCTGTCAGCAAAGTTGCTAATTAGTACAAATGGTAGTAGATTTTTGTAATACTGTCCCCTGCTTTAGTGGGAACTGTTCCAAGACCACCTAACCTGTATCTCACCGGATAAAAAAACACTTACTCCCCTTAGTCCGGTGTGGCATTTCTGAGTACGTTACAAGTATGAGATAAAATCGGAGTTATAATGGAAACTCAAGAGCAAACTTAACCACCAGAAAAACTGACTCACAACTACATAATTCCTGATGAGACACCCCACGTGCAGAAAATAATTACTCCTCACTCTCATCACGAAAGACCTGATCCACCGATGTCAACAGAAGCCCTTCAATTGAATTTTGTAAGAACTGGGCCAAGTCCCAAGATTGTGTGTGCCACTGCTGCCGTGGATAGCAACACACCTTGAGTTACCGAAGCTACAAAATTGATAAAAACCTTCTGTTAACCAGCAATTATAATACTTCCATTACACATAATGTGCAGATAAAACCGTCACAAAAGGCAATTAAAGGGGACAGAGTTTTAATATTCTACCTTCAAACAGAGAAGCACTTTATCGTCTCAGAATTTCAGAGCATCATGGTAACAAACTGTTGACAGAGCCACTATTAAGAAACATGATGCTGAAAGGTAAATTAGAAGAATTATTGATTGGTTATTGCAGTTTAAATATTTTTCTTATTTAAGAACTGCAGCAAACCTGCATTCCTGTTCCCTTTGCCAGTGAATGCGCAGAAAAAACAGCACATCAAATTCTAGTGAGTTTTTCTGACACTACTTCCTTGAAAAGGAATCGGGTTTTAAAAACCACTGACCTGTCTAGCCATTGAGAATTTAAGCCATTTTCTATTAAATTATGTCTTTCTATCAGCAGAAATATTTTCTGTAATATTTTCTACTGTAAAAAGCCCTAGGAAATTAAACTAGATCAAAAATATTTAATATGTATTAGAAAAACAATTTAGACAAGAAAGGTCAGTAATTGAAAGGTGTGATACCTACAATCAGAGCCAAGTTACAAAAAGGGTTAGCCATTTATAGCCAAGTTAAACAACACACAATTAAGGTTAACTTGGCTCTGCTGGCATATATAAACCCACACATGAGGACTGTGGGGGGCTAAGACAGTTTCAGCAGTGTCTTATTTACCTTGGCCATTTTCATGACTAACCATTTTGTAGACTGGCCCTGTTGGTAGACATCACACCTTTTCACCCGTTCTTTACACTTGGCATCTTAACACATCCTAAATGTTTGCCCCAAACATCGTAGTTTGTTAAGAAAAAAAAAATAATTGTCAAGAGTCCGTATGTAGGAGAATAGAAAAAAAGACGTCCTGTTCCATCAGTGAACGTGTGAATCCCTGTGTGTCACAAATTCAAACAACAAATTCATCGTGACACTCTCTTACAGAGGATTAGAGGAGTTGAGAAACGAGAAGGAGACTTCACCACCTGTAGATCACCCATTCAAACACAGCTGGACTGGCCACCATGAAAAATTGCCATTACGAGACGGTGGCGTGGGGAGCTGTAGGATATGGAAGGCTGATAGGGATGGCAACAAAATGCCTATCAAAATATTTTTCAGCAGCTCAGACGTTTTACTAGATGAAAGAGTTCACCAAAAAGAAGGTTTCTTTCTACCAGAAATGTATCTATATTGTAAAAAATGGATACATTTCAGTTCCATTCCCTTCTCAAAGTAAATGCGTGTATTTTATACTGGGGTAATTCAGTCCCATGATATCTCACAGTCACATTACACCAATTCTTTTCGACCAGCTTTGCTCCCCTGACAAGAGTATATACATTGTGTAATGCCCCGCATACAAGGACCTCCAAGAACTAGATTTCACGAGCGCCTGGGCAGATGCCTCCCTTCACCAGCCAGGAAGAGCCCCAGCGCAGTCACAAAGCCTGGCCGTGGAGTCATAGTCTGAAATTTGCCGAGAGGAAAGAGCAATGTGCTATAGTTCCTTGTAGTAACTAGGAATAACACACTTTTTTCCCCCCTCTTCAGCGATTTCAGTGCAACTCAGGCTCCTAAATGCTTTTATGGATCCAGGCCAAAACATATTCAGTAATAGATACTGAAACAAATTACTTCATGTGCCAGTTCTGTAGGTTAATTCACATAAGTGAGAAAACAGTTCTGATTGAAGGGCGGAGTGATTTTTAAAAATTTGATTCATACAGAAGTGTTAACAGCCTTTTGCTTATACCCACAATTGCTGAACAGAATAGAATCAGTGGAAATGTTATTTCCAAGTTCTGTAGTGTAAATAAAACCTCCTCTCTCTGACTCACATAGTGAGTCATTTTTGTCTGAACGTATTTATGCCGAGGGGGGATAGAACTTTGTGCTCTGAGCATTCTTCTCATGGAGAGCTTCTCGTGTCTCAGATTCTCTGTTGCTCTTGGTTTTTGTGGACTCTTAAAATCTCTCTCTCTAGTGATCTCCCTCTTGTTTACTGTAACCTCATCCCACTTGTTCAGCTTGCTGGCACGAGTGAAAAAAGATATGAAGTTGTATCAGTTACAGTGTTGGCACATTATAGGGAATTATATACAAAATGATAAAATAAGCATGAAAGGCTGCATTAGAGCAGCAACACCTAGGCAAATTTACACCTTGCGTGTACAACAACTGTAGGGCATCTTCAATTACTTCAGCCGAAAATGTCTGAACATCTCTTTTTTAAGGACCTTTCTGTTCACAGTTTTTATCAAACCATCCTCATTTATGCTAAGAACAGCTGGCCCCAGCCCATGTGTAAAGGCAAAAGGCTGCTTAGCCCTTGCGACAGAAAGGAATGGAAACTAAAACCAGCCACATCCCCAGCACACATCCATATGTGTTGGCTCTATATTTAGCCTTCCGAGCGTCTTGTGAGACAAAGTGAGATGTGACATATTTATGGGAAACAAAGATGGGGAGTAGGTGAGACTGTAGCTCTCCCTGTTCTTAATGTTGTGTGCCACAGGCATTGTAGGCCATTTCAGTTCCTTATAACACAAGTAACTTTAAGAGTTTGGGCTCAGAATGTACCTGCCCGACACGTGCCACAAGCTGAACTGCTTTGGGATAATTCCACGGGAACTGTTGAGCTGTTTTCCAAAGACAAAGAAGAGGAAAAGTCACTACTTTGTCCACATCCTTATCTTTGCTGTGGGTAACTCTGGAACCACCTCCCGATGCTTCGCCCTCGGCCACGTTACCGCTCCCTGCACGTGCCATTCCCGCAGAGCACGTGCTCCCTCCCTGCACCCTCGCAGCCCTCGGACGGGGCTGGGTGCTCCTCTTACCGCCTACGCGCTGCCTAGGTTTTTGTGCCCATCTCCACAGGGTGAGCAAAAACGATCCAGGCCTAGAAAGGAGGAGCCAAAAATCCCTGACTGGTTTTTGCAGAGGATTAAGGACAATGCCCATCTCTACTGCACAGTGCTGCTTCATCTTTAAAATATTCTGAATGCTAAATGAGACAAGATTCTAATGGGGGGGATGGGGGGGGTGGAATTGTGTGTAGTCAGGTGCATATGAATAAACATATATTGTAAGTACATGCAGGAGAGGGCCTAGATTAACAATTTTAAAATATAATATTATATATATATGCAAAACAAAACTACGTGTGTATACACAAGAGACTTGATTTGTGGAGAGTGTACTTCCAAATCCAACAGTTACCTAAGACAAGCAAGATTTATGCTAGTTTCTTAATTCTGGCAGATTATTGCAATCAAATTTTTTTTCCTTCTGTGAAATAAATGCAGCCAGTGGAGGTTTTAAACAAATCAAGCTTATTTGCCAAACAAATCAAACGTTCAAAAAGATTACGGACATTAGCAGACAACGATTTTTCTGTTTATTGATTCTCTGTAAGGAAAAAATTAAATAGTAGGTATTAGAGGAATACTACATGTACCAGCTCACACATACTACATCAGGAGGGCATGCGAATACTTTTGGTTTACTCCATGTAGTGTAGCTGGCTTTTCCCATGGCCTGCATGAAGAAAGCAGCGTGTTTCAGTAGGCGCAGCTCCTTATAATTCAACACAGCAGATCAGACTAACAGCAGAATATATGAGATATACACCAATAAAGCAGCTAGCAGGTGTCGTCTTGGAATTTCTTAAGTGTTCTCAGCAAACCAGGTGCCCATAGGAAGAAGGCAATTTACTATCAGTTATATCTTTACACCTGTTTGCAAATGCTGATACAGACCCTTACACCGAGCACTTAGCCAATAGGAAGCTAATGTACGGTAGTGACTAATTGATAATTAAAGAAACCTTTAGGAATACCATAAAATATCTGGCACGGGATTCTCTCATCTGCTTAGCAAAGGCTGTTCTGCCATGCACTTATCATACTGCTCTGCTAGTTTTCATAACAATTAAGATGGTGTATCTGTGTGAATCAGGGGTTCAGTTGCAATTTTCACCACACTGGCTGTGTTTTATTGTTGTCTGATGGCTCCTTCTTTAGTCTGCAGAGGGGATCACTCTATTACCGTGGTTTAGACGGCTCACAGGTTGGCCCTTGCCCCTCTCTTTCATAAAGTAAGTATAATTAGATGATAATGCCCTTCTTGTCAAAACTTACCGCTTATTTAAGCCTGCAGTAATAATTTCAATTTATTAAAGATTTATTCAGATAACATTATTATCACTGTTTATTCAAACGGACATTCTTTTTTCCTCTTTTTTTTTTTTTTTTTTTTCTTCCAGGGGAACAAAAGACATAATTCCTGCAAACAGATGTAACAAACCTGTCAAGTTCTCAAATGCTTAAGTTGAGCATTTTACTTGGAAAGGCTGACAAATTTTCTTCACTTCAAAATATCATTAACACCAATAACACATTTGGCCAAGCCTATTTCTAAGTTGTAAAAAAAGATTGCTACAGATTAAGACCCTTGATATAATGCTATAAGCTCCTAACAATGGTATCTTTTATAGTGAAGAGCAACTGCAGACACAAATTGCCCCCTTTCCTGCACCTTTTTCACAAAAATCAATATTAAAGTAGTAGCTGCCTTAACTCTCCCATAGACTATATGAGAAAAAACCACAGCCACGCTTAGGACAGTTTAGGTCAATAAAGAATCAATACTGTGGTTGAATCTGTAGAAAGATAAAAGACTTAGAACTCACTACAGTGTGCCCTATTGTTTCTCTCTATTTTGAAAAGAAGCTGAAGTGCCTCACTTTTTTTTAAACTAGCAATGAATTTAGTGTTTGCGGAAAGCGAGGGAGGTCACTGGAGGCTGCATGTGGCTTCAGTGTCTGCAGATGAGGGGTCTGATCTTGTTCACCCACACCTCCCATTTAGTTCAAGGGGAGTCTAGGGAGCAAGAAGAATGCAGCCCCGGGCCCCAAGCGGACTGGAAACCAAAACACTGTAACACGCTTCCATCAAGCCCAACTCATTTATTAACTATGGAGAGACTACCCATAAAAACTCTGGAGTGGAAGGGGTTCTTATCATGATTTCTAGCTCCCTGTCCATTAGGAAGAAGAGAGCTGATTTCAAGCAGAGAAAGCTCTCTGATGTATTTGGCAATTGCCAGACACGTAGATCCCACTTACAGCTGAAGTCAAGCTCACCTTCCACATTTCGCGTTGTGATTTGACCAAATTTGAACCCTCGTGAAAAAACACAGGTTCAGAGCAAATAAATATCTCAACAGACATACAAGCTTACATGCGCACACACATACACACATATGCCTACACACGTGGTTTGGATTTGTTTGCCTCTGCTATATGCCTTTGCAGTGCACTGTATACTGTAGTTCCTTTATAAGCCTGAGGACTGCAACCATATACCTGTCTGGAGAGTAACTGAACATGAAAAAATATTGGTTTGTGTGGACTGGAGAGTTCAGATAAAAACAATTTATGAGCCCAAATCTTCCAAATTCTTTACTTGAAGATGCACTTTGTTATCCTACAAGGGGCAGCGTCTAACACTTCTCAGCTTACAGCAATAGCTCCTGCTTGCAAAAGCTCAGAGAAAATCTAGATAAAGCTGGAACTACAGCTCTTTACAAAAACTGGTAAGGAAGTGGGTAGCAACAGAAAAGACAGCCACAGTTTTAACTGCATTTCTCTGTTGAAAGAAATGGCTGCATTCCTGAAATGCTGGGGCTCCCAAATTCATAGGGAACACTCCCACCCCTGCTCTGCAGTTTAGTTATGATTAGAAAAAACAAACGGGTGTTTTTAAGATCGTAGACTGACATGTTCAGACCCCTAAGATGCATTAATGAACAGTTAACAACAATCCAAGGAGTTTACAAAAAGAGTAAATGCAATTGTGCTTTTCAGTATTAAAAGGACTTTTCAGCTAAATAATTGGTTGTTATTAATAAAAATTAATATTATTATTACTATCATCGGGGTAAAATTCTCTCATTATATTGTCCGGCTCCTTTTCTACAGCACAAGATCTTCTAATCATCCTGACCTTCCTCTCTCCCACTGCAAATACTGGAAACATGGGAATGGGTGGCAGCAAACGCACAACCACGTCAACCTTGGCATACTGATAAATGAGTTTCTGAGGTGCTCCCCGTCTGGAGGAGTACTTCACATCATGGAGAAGACTGAAAACATCCGCTCTTTGCTCTAACCCTAGCACAGTGACAGGGAAAGAAGATATGTAAATAAGTAAATAAGCAGTGTCTTCAGGGTAGAAATCTCAATGGCTTTAGCAGGACATTGTGGCAGTCCAACAAAGCATTCAACTCAAGTTGCCTTGAACATTCACCACTGGAGTTCTCAGAAACAAACAGCAAAATTTCTACAGTTCAACCATTTCACCTCCAAAGCCTTAGGCTTTTTTTCTATTCAAAATACTATTCAATATCCTCTGTCTTTTGTACATAAACAGTGTTTTCGTTCATTATTCTGCCATCTCTTTCCCACAGCCTCTCCGAAGTTGCTGCTCATCTCTTTCCCTAGCCCTGGCTATACTATGCATCCTCGCTGACCGTTTTCCCAGCTCCTTCTTCAGGATCTATATTAAGCTTCTTAGACCTGCCCAAATTTGTGGTGAGCTGCCTCACAGCACTCCCTTTGGATGGCTCTTGCTACCTGATACTCATCCAGAGAGGTCTGATAACATCTGTCTGCGTGCTGGTGTCCCAAAAAGGTCTGGAAAGGGGGATGAGCTGGGAGGTTTAATACAGATTGTCAGACGTATTGCAGCTTCACAGAGGGCTTCAAACAAATAAGAGTTTGTGATGGGAGGCGGTGGAAGAACAGCAAAGTGCATTGACCTCTTTCAGTCTAATGACACAGTGATACGTTCACTCTGCAAATAGCCGGCGTGGGTTAAGATTTTAAGGCCCTCCAGTTGATTGTTACCACCTATCTGCTGGTAACTTAAATGGCTAGTGAAAGCAGCTTGTTGGCTTTTGTGCTGAAGCAGCTTAAGGAGCTATCAGCCATTCACCCAGCCGCGTTACTGTTCCAGTTTGTTCCACAAGGTGTGCGCCCTAATTATGGCTGAGGTTAGTTTTTGGGTCAAAGTATGGCTTCAGCTCTGAAAAGACTCTTATTTTCCTAACCTTGTCACTAACTCATTTTATCAAAAACGCACCAGACAAATACAGTACTGCTTAATTTCAGCCTTAGAGTGTAGCTCAAACAACAAGCTTGACAAGAGAGTAGGCTCTGAGTAATCTCCTCCGTTAGTTACTCAGTCACCAGCTGAACAATGCCAGGACTAATCCTGCTCTCACTGACTTTGGTAGCACAGGGTCAAGTGCAATATCATTATCTTCTGGTTTGATTTACACTAAATTATAAAATCGGGGCTTTAAATTAAATAGCCTGCAAACACCAAGAACTTTACAGTTAATTTTTCCCGTATCTCCAGCAAGATCTCTTACACTTCCCCTTTTCAATTAACAATGCCTTTTTGAGTCCCTTCCTGAGATGCATCTCCATGCATTTGTGTGCTGGTGTACAGGGCATGCTAAAAGGCTGATCCCTATTATAGCCTGTAAGACAAAAATAATTCTGGACTTACTTGATTTTTGTAAAAGGCAGAAACAACAAAAATTAATCTTTACACAAACAACCCAAGGGAGCATTTAGTGGGACTTTTCAATCTATTCATGATCTGTAATTCCCAGCCCCCAAAGTTTCCATGTTACGGCTTAATATCTAGGGACTCCATATGTTGAGGGAACACAGCAGAACCAAAATGAGCTGAAAAAAGAATGCATTAGATTCAAACATGGGATAAAACAGTACCCAAGGAGCCCTTGCTTCATTTTCTCTACCTGGAACCATGGGACAGTGCAGCCATCTCAGCCTCATTCAAGTGTGACATTTCTTTTGAATATGACAGTGGTGGCGACCTTGTCATTAACTGATGCTGCTAGCAACATTTCAGCTTTCATAATTCAGTTAATTTTCAAGCCACTGGTTACTGAACCCCCAATATAATTTCAATATAATTAAACCATATTAAAAATAATAATAATAAAAAATCAGCCCACCTTCTGATCAAATACCAGTCAATGTTTGACTTGAACTCACTAAAGCAAGGAAGTTTTCACTTATGGCTTAAGCAGTATCCTTAACTTCTTGTTGTCATGCCTGGCATTCAGGCACACACACGAGAGCCCCTGTTATTCTGTAGCTTCTTGCTCTGGCTGAGGCATAGATGGAAAATTTTCAGCCATAACGCTACGGAGCTAGGGCTGAAGCTGTGTTACATGCGTAAGGAAGAGCTAGGCAAAGCCTTGTTTACTTCCCTCCCATATTCACACCCTCAATCCGGGAGGCAGGTAAGGCCCGATTTAGCCGGTGTGCGGCCTCTGGCAGTCTCGGGGCTAGAAGTGGCCTGCTTCTCCTAGGTGACCCCTAAGACTGCTGCTGGTATTGCACTGCATGGTTAGAGGAATTCATATGCCATGAGCCCATTTTTCTGTGCTGCTAGAACCTCCTCAGACTGAAAGAGCACAAAAGAGACAGGCTTCTGGGAGCAAAACACGCCCCCAGAATTTTTACAGACACCAAGATGGTAGATGGTGAAATGCAAGTGCTATCCTAGGGTGGCAAACCATCCACGTGCAGTCCGCCATTGCCTAGCATTGGCCCTGTAAGCACAAAAGCAGGTCTGCGCGTGCATACGCCAATGGCCGTGGAGCAACACATGGGTCTGCAAAACTGAGTTGGGGAACGCATTGCCTATGCCTTTGAAAACCTGATCCTAATCTCTTTTTTTCATATGAATCCTGTGCTAAGCACACTTAAGTTCCTTTCTTTCTTTCTGCATTTTTTTCCTCCGCTATTGGCAACAACCACCAGAAACCTGAGAACGTAGCTAATTTCCTGGTGGATTTGTCCTCTCCTGCTTGGCAAGACTAGTCATCCTTTCCTTCCATTTTGTTCCCCTAAATCACCAGCCTCCTGTATGTGTGCACTTAGTGCGCTTTGCAAAGCAAAAGTTGACATTGCTGCCTTTCCTTCATGGCCTTCTCCACCTACCATCACTGTGCCTCCTCGTTTCCCTACACTTGGCTGGGAACATATTGCAAGTTGTGAATTCTGTAGGGGTCCTTTATGGATGCACAGCAGCAATACAGTGAAGTTAAAATTCATCCAAGAAAGGAAGGAAAGAGAAACAGCAGCTCTACTGATGCCACCGGTGCTCTGCAATGTTGCAGGAGCTGAGGAGCTGGTCTCAGGTGCCCCTCTCCTCTCAGCTTGCCGTTCATTTAAAGTCTTTTAATCAAAACTGGGTTTCAGTCATTCCACCTCCTCCCCTTCTTCAGAAATAAACCCCAAAAAGAAGCTTGCCTGAGGAAAATCTGAGGGTCTGCAAATTCAGTCCTCTGAAAGTTGCAGAGTGATGTTAATATTCAATACATTTCATCCCTGTCCTCTGCCTGAAATTCTGCAGCAGTTACAGTTGCAGCCGATACCGCAAAAGGGACTACAGACAGTTATTTTTCAACTGGTAAAACAAAGATCTTATTTTTGCAGCAACTTTGCATGCCATGTTTCAGCTCAAAGACAGTTTTTTGAGGCCAGGCAACACATGACCCCTGTAACAAAAGATTTGAAAGGTAATACAGCCATGCCTTTAATTACACCACTATTAGCAGATGCACTTCAGCAACACACACAAGACGACAGAAATTGGAGAACACAGAGTTGGATTCAATCTAGAAGAAGATGTGAGAGTTTCAATTAACACAATCCTGCATGATTTAAGAAAAATATTCAGGAGTGGTATTTATTTAGCCTGCAGCCAAAGTCCATTACTGAGAATTACTCTTAATTAGAGTTGTGCGAGGTTGGGAATATCCACTCCTATCATGATTCTTTCACCTACCAGAAGAACTACCAAGCTTGCTGAGCCTCTGGCATTCCTAGGCTGGTTAGAAAAAGAGCTAGATGATAAAAGTATTATTTTAAACAAGATAATCTAACCAGTAACACATAGAAAAAAATATTTGTTTTACTTGTCCTTTTAATCTGACATCCACAGCACCATCTAAGAAGCTCTGTCTAAAACATTGCCAAAATACCCTGTGTGAGAACAAGGTTTACCAAACACTGAACCACTCTTAAACAAATGCAGGCTTTGTCTCAGGTTTTTCTGTCATTAATTGCTAATTTCTCTTCCTTGGATGAACACAACTCAGACAATGCCCTTTCCAGTGGCAGCTCTCAATCAGGACCAGATTAACGTTCAATGAAATTTTTGGGTAGGGTAACAGATTGAGTACGTGGCCCCACCAGTAACGTAAGACAGGTATGGTGTGCGGGACTAAGGAGGAATACCCAGTTGGGACGAAGACCAACATATGAGCACAAGTCAGCCTTCATCAATGACAAAATCCAAGAGGCTTAGGAGAGGGCTTGAAAGACTGCCCAAACAAACTGTTCTCAAATGCACCATGTAAAACTTGGTTCCACCTTTGAGAGAACATCCCTCATAAGGAAGCGGGTCTTGTTAGTCCTTGAGTGAATGGCTATAAACCATTTTCACTAAGTGGAGGAGGTCTGGTGGGGCTCTAGGCACCACATACAGCTGGGCTAGGCTCCAGACCTGTGATTTGAACTCCCAACACCCCAAAACAGGGAATATCGTGGTGCCGGCCACAGGCATACCTTTGACTCAACCAGACTTTCAACAGAGTTGTATCAAGCCCATGAGAGAAATACGCCTTCAGACACAGCAAGTAAGGACAGAGTAAACAATGATTAAACATTAGTCCATTTTCAGCATTACCAAGGTTAACACAAAAATTAGCGAAGGACAAGACCAAAAGATTTTGAATTTGGTTCAGATGAGCTCAGGAAATACCAATATTTATTTGGGACTCTCGGGCGTACAAAATGTGGCTTGTCTGCAGTTCTTATTTCACTACCTGTTTCTTACTGTTTTAAATATCCCTGCTTCCAGTGGCAGAACCTTGTAGGAGATAGTTAGCCAGAAAGAAAAAACACGGACAGGAAATAAAGGAAAAGATTCAACAAACTTAAACTCCTAAGAACAGGCTTGGTTTAAGCCTAATGGGAGCTTGAGTCATTTCATCTGCTCCTAATTGCTTTGCTCACTCCTGGTGAGAGCTGAGAGCCATTGTCATGTCAAAGGATGGAAACAGTCCAAAAATTCAAAGCTAGTCACTACATCATTACCAGAAGAGGAGGAAGCAGTTGAAAGCCAAACCACGATTTACCTTTTTGCAACCCAAATCAACCCACCAATTTTACCCACCCAAATCAAACTTGCAGATACATAGTCACAGTCCAGATCTGTAACTTTTGGTGTTGATTCAAACTCTCTTTTCATTTCCCAGGTTTCTGGACAAGTGATCTATGAAAAGGACATACGAGTCACCCATGACATCACCAGAAGACCCTGCAAGAAGCCGCATTGTGTCATGGAGCTGAGTAAATACCAAAGGTACATAGTGCACTGCAGGATAAGACAAAATGATATTCATGTGAATGATTTTTTTAAACCGTGGACTCGACTCCTGGAGAAAATTTAAGGGGCAATAAGACTTTAAAGCAAGGTAGAGCCAGGAGCCCTGAGTCTTATTAAACAAAAACAATCAGAGTATCCACATTTTTGTAGTCCTACTGTGAAGCTCCAATAAACTTTACCCAAAAAACTCCATAACACTCCTTACCCAGCTTCATGGAAAACGAGAAGTGATTCCAGAGGTTGGCTGACTATTTAATACCTCTTGTAGCAGTTAAAAAGGCCACTTTCTTCTTCTCTCTCACACTCTTTTTTTAACTTTTACTGCAAAACCATTAAAGAAAGAACTAGTTCTAGTAATAAAAGGTAGCTATATTCCCACAGGGAGAAGGGGAATGGTGGTTCCTGTGTACCCTTAGCACTCTTGGCAGGGGTACTTATAAAGAAGGTGAAGGTCACAGGGAAGAGAACAGAGTATTTTCTGTTCAATGGAAAACAGAAACTTCCAAATGTGAAAAGGAATTTTAGCAAGTTTTATTTTCTTCTTTTACAGCCCTGACATCATATTTCTCCACAGTGACATCATGGCTTTAAAGTAACAGCTTCCAGTGACACCAGTGCATCAGAAGCCTTACAGAGCAACACCATTTGGGTTTTCTGATTTTCTGAGACACTGATGAAGCCTAGACCTGAGCAGATCTTCCTGCTCAGCCGAGTTCCTATGCATTTGCAAACTCCTATTCAAACCTTGCGAATAACATCTTGCTAAAGCGCCCAGGGCCGGGAGGGTACCTTTGATGGAGGGAAGTTAGAAATACAATAGTAAAAAAACCACAGTTGGGTTCAAAGACTTGATTTTCCCACTACTCCCTGCTTCCTCACCCAAATCGACCAGCCATGCCTAGGAGGAATATCTACTGGGACTGCTCCACCAAGCACAGCTACCCTGGAAAGCTGCATACAAACTTACTCTTATTACGCTTTCAGGAGAACACGTTTTTTGAACTGCATCGTCAAACATCAAGGCAGCTCAACAGCTATACAGTGTGAACCTTGGTTTCGACGAGACTTATCCTGCTGAAATGCAGAGCAGGATTTGGCCTGCTTCTAGCAGATCTTCTTAGCGATGGAAATTTGCTAGTCTCTGATGCTTGCTAATAAACAGATGCAATTGCCGTTCCCAGTTTAAGAGAGAAGGAGCCAGAGCCAGGAGAGAGCTTCAAAGAGACTGAATTACCCCTCTCACCTGTAGGGATGTGATTATGTCTGGCAGAGCGCTCTGGGGAAGCAGCTTCACCACAGCCGTCAGCAGCCCGCAGAGTACTGGAGAGCTACAAGCTATCTTTTCCCCAAACTCCTGTACCCTTCCTGAACTGGAGCATTTACTTAACAGCAAGAGATAAAGCTGCACATTTTGCAGTGTGGAGGTCAAAAACCATCGAGAGGCTCGAGGTATATTCTGCAACCCATGCTGGCGGAAAGCCCTCTGTCCACACACACCAATAATACATGAAATGAAGGTCACGCACCGCAATTAGTCTGCACCGAACTAATGAGGACTAGTGGTCACTACACTCTGGCAGTCGGCACTACCGTTTTCCTGGCAAGCTCTTTTGTCACTGAGATTCACAGAGTACCAGCAAGAAAGGGAAAATATGGAGCCTCCTTTTAAAAAGTCTATGTGTCTACAACAAATAACAGCTGTTGCTATTTTAATACTATCTCAGGGCTAATATAGATGTGACATCACACAGAACTAAGGCTTGGCCACCGATTTTACTGCCAATATACCTTAAACTGTAGGGATTTTGTTACAAATTTGTATGTTGCATGTGTGTCAGAACAAAATCCACAACAGGAAATCTCCGTGCAGTTTCATCCCTTTGTAGTAATTCTGTGAGCCATAAACTGGTTTCATTTTGGAATTAAAACCTGTATTAATATTAAGGTGAATAGAAGCGAGTTGAGTCCATCACTACCAGAATTTATTACACATCCAAACTAAAAAGAGTCCTGAAATTTGACTGGTAAGCTGGCCAAGCAAGAAGAGGTGGGGACGGTTTGTATTCTAATTTCAAGCTGCAGGGCTCCCAGGTGTATTGTATAGGATTTCCTGTAATTTACAGGCAAAATAAGCAGTCTACAGGAAAATGTTTGCCACACTGTACATGTGTATTAATTACACAGCAGGATAAAATGATTTCTTTGTGATAGGAAGGGATGTGATCTACAGGCAAACTATTAAACTGACGTGGAAATGCAGACATTCTTCTGCCATTAAAAAGGGCTGTTGGATTCAGGGAAATAAAATTGGCAAGTGTCTTCTCACACTTTGTATTCCCAGGTCTGTCACTGGAGCATATCACAATGTGCCAGGCTCCGTGGGTACCGGGGAAGGGAGATGTCTCCTTACAAACGCGCACCGGGAACCTCGCTGTCTCGGCTATCCTGCGGGGGCTACTTCTGAACTATGTTCCTCCCAGAGAAACACCTCCCCCCTCCAGTGAGAAAGGAGGAATTTTAAGATTTCAGGTGCGTATTGTTCGGTATCTCCCCAAGCATCGTATAATAATACAATTGAATTCTTACTAGGATCATCGGATAGATATCATTCTTTCACCTACCACTGAGCACTGAGAAAGCATCGCTTTTCATTATCACAGGTTAGTGCAGTATGAAACTAGTTGGAGAGAGACAACACGGCACATCACAACCTCTCTTAAAAAAGATGAGGGAAATTCTTTTTAGCTATGTAATCAAGGCTTAAGACATAAAGGGATATGAGAGGAATAAATAAAATATTCAGACTGCTTTTCTCAAGACCAAATTTCGTGTAACTGTACAGGCTTGTTCTCACTGTGAGATGAGCAATTCTTGTTACACTTGTGTTCAGATGCAATTTCTGAAGCAGAACTTTACTTTTTTTCTTTTTTTTTTGACTGGTATGAAGAAGAAATCTCAGCCGCCACATGCCTTTCCCCAGAGAGCTGGGTTAGACTACATATGGTTGGCATTCGGGAGGGAGAAGCTCAGAAACGCAGTTTTGTTTGACTAAGGCATTCCTTAAAACATAAAAACCTCAAAGCAAAACTTCTGCCGATATCCTTTGAACAATAAGGCCTGGATAGGGCTGAGGATCAGATTACACCAAGGCTTATCCGCAGATGACCTGTGGGCATTTAATGATGTCCAATTTTACCATTATGCATTTAGACGGAACACTTCAACCGCACTCCAAGTTAGTATTTCACTCCAAGTTAGTATTTCTTTCCTTAGCTGAGGGGGAGGGCAGAACGACAGCTCCACACCAGGACATTAGGACAAGGCTGAAGAAAGGCACTCGCCCCCGCCTTTGGAAAGGTTCTTGCCTTTCTTCTCAACTAATGAAACAGAAGACAAAGCCAAAAGAGAAGAGGCGTATCACTTATAGACTAAACAGATGGATTGCCCAGAAAATCTGTATTTTGGTGTAAGGACATCAGCCATCAGAGCAAACTATCACAGATGTCTCCAAGATAAAATCTACACATCTCCAGAAGATACCATGCTCCTGACGGGCGCAAGTTTCTGGGTTCAGTACTGTAGCAACTGGCTGAAATTTTGTAACTTATGGCCAAAGCGCAGCAGGCTGGCCCCATGGAGGAGGAGAAGCCCTGGCACCTGTGGCAGGAGGACCCAGCTGGTCCTTGTGAAGGCCCTGTAGCCCGTGTAGCCCTGTAGCCTCCCCAGGGACACGGTAGAGTCCCCATCACTGGCGGTTTTCCAGATGCAATAGGACAGGGTGCTAGATAATTTCAGCTAGGCTCCCTTTCCCACGAAAGGTTGGACCAGATCATCTTTCGAGGTCCCTTCCAACCTGGGCTGTTCTATGATCCCATGATTCTCTCCCGCATAGGAGATAGGGGAGAGGACAAAACCCAAAAGTTATCTGACCATGGCCAACATGGGTCAGGCAATGAGCAGAGAGAGAAGTAAGAGTGGAGACAAAGCTGCAGTGACAGCTAAAGCACTACGTGGACATTAGCACAGGAGCCTTTCTCTGAGCTGTCTTTGCTGTATACCCGAGGACTGATGGCTTTGGTGTAGTGAGGGAGTAAATGATCTCTGGACACTCCCTGGTTCACACTAGCTCTGCTGTGAGGACAGCAGTACAGCCGAACTCTACAGAAAATAACATCTCTTTTATTTGCTATTATGTTGGTAGGACACAGAATCTAGAGTCGTGTTTAAATGCTGCAGCCCTTAATGGTCTCCACAATTTAATGAAACTTTAATAAAAGTGACTCTTACTGTTTCAGTTCAGTCCCTTGTTCTGCACATAGAAATCCCTCCAAGGGGGCGTTCTGCCATCATTCTGAGGCATTCTTCCCCTCCTCTTCAAGATTTTCTTGCTGAAAATTTCTAGAGAAAATAGAGTTTAATTTCTTGGAGGTGTTTTGTTGACAAGAAAATAGAAAGCATGTGTCTCTGCTTCTCTTATTGTACTTCCAAGTAATGAAAGTATTTAAGGAGGTACAATTATGGACTTGGCAAGCACCTGGGGCTCTTGGAACTGCTTTTTCACACTGAATAAACACTGCAGTTAATCTGTTTGTGTTACACTGCACTGGAAAACTATCTCCAAGAAAAGGCTACAAGTGTGTTTTCCACTCCTTCCCTTTGTTTTTAATGTTAAATTAATAACTTGTTTAAATGATGTGATTCTTCTTTTTTATCTCTCTGTTCACAAGACAGCCAGTCAAAAGCAGTTTTTAATTAACAAAGATATAAACCTAGGGATTACTGCACTAGGTCAGACCAATGATCCATTCTGGTTTTGACAGTGGCCAACAGGAGATGCTTCAAAGCAATGCGTAGGAAGCGCTGTAATGAACAGTAACAGCGTAACTTCCTGCAGGGACCTGAAGTTCTTAACACACACATCCTAATGCTTGCACACGCACCCACCGTGAGAGTTTTACACCCACTGATTTAAAGAAATAAATGTATACGTGCATACAGAACGTTATCGGTATCTACATTCCTGTTGAATCTTTGATTTCATGTAATTTTTAAACCTGTTCATCCCTTAGAGTCAAATATATCTTGTGGCAGTAAGTTCTAAAATTTACGTAAGCAGTCTGTGAAAAACATGAACAAAAAAGCCCCCAAACTGCAACCTACCTGGTTTAAAAAGCAACCTTGTTAGAACAAGGGGAGAGCATACAAGCCTCCCCACTGCCTGCCATCCACACCCCTCACATCCCCACAGCACCTGTGGTTACTGGATCAGGGATATTACAGGGTGTGGTACCTGTGCCTATCCCCCTCGGCATCAGGTTATGTATCAATTGTCTGTGAATTTGCCTAATCCCCTGTTGTCAATACTGTCTGCTCCCACAACTGCCATTGCATCCCAGTTCACAAACGGCTTTGTAAATAACTTCCCTCCTTTTGCCTATTTTCAGACAATTTCTTACCAAATACAGAGTGCCTCCTAGCTCTCGTACTGCAGGATTTGATGGATTGTCCTTCTGCTTTCACCTCATCATCCACTAGCTTTGTAAAACTCAGTCCTTTCCCCTTCTCAGCCTTCTCCAAACGGAGGAGTCCCAGCTGCTCTAGTTTCTCCCCATAAATTCAAGTGCTCCATCCCTTTAAGTGTATTATTTACCCTTTCTCTGGACCATTTCTAACTGCACTATGTCCTTCTCGAGCTGCGGAGATCAGAACTGTGCATAGCATGGCATTTGTATTGTAATCCTGATTAAAAATAATATAATACTTTTGATTCCTTAGCACCTATGTGCCTGATGCATGGACATTTCAGCTGGGTTTATGCATGAACAGGGCACACAGCATTGAAAAACTCCCTATTCCATAACCAGTCCCTTGGATAAGTGGGAACCTACAGGAACCCAGAGACCAACGGTGCAGCTGGTCTGCAAATGATTTTCTCTCCAAATACAGCTTGCCAACACAGTAGATGTCTAGTACAAGGCAATTTTGAATGTGGACAATGTAAGTCATCAGAACAGACTAAAGTTACTATTTCGTACCTTATACAACAGAGCTAAGCCATACTCGCCACAAACGTGCAATGTAAAGCAGAGCCCTTAGCTGCAGTGTAGTCCATGGAGACCGCTTGAGCCATGGCAATACCTGACGGGAAGTCTTAGTCTGCAAATGTTGACACTCACGATGATGCCTGTATGGCCTCAGTACCTGCTGTCTGTAACAAACCTCTCGCAAGGAGAAACACTTTGAGCGCTGTATAGGAACCCAACACATGGCCTGAAAAGCAGAGGTCATCTTTCACCTTGCCGTCTAAATTAAAGAGAGCAATGGCTGGTTCAAGTTGCCCAGTGCTGAATTTGGCTTACTCTTTTGCCTGGGGAGCAAAATCATCAGCAGCCGTTGGTAGCAGGCGATATAGACAAGGAGGCTCTGCTTCCGCCTACTGACTTTGTAACTTCCTTAATACGTCCTTAATATTCACGTGAAAAAATACGCAAACTCATCCTTTGCTCCTGCTCTGAACTACAACTACGAACAAATCTTGAGAAGATTACACAATTACAAATTAACCGGTGGATGCTGAGCCTTGAAAGAGAATCACGGTGTCCTGCCTTGCTGCTCTTAGACCCTAGAAAAGAGTGGCCAAGAATTTGAAAACATGGCTAAAAGATTTTCTTTTCAAGTCCATAAAGCTGTACACTTCATCTTTTTATCCTATTTTGGGCCCAAATCCTATAGTTTCATTTGAGTATAAAGTACCAGAGCACAGAAGTAAGAGCCCTTTTATTGACTTCAGTTGGCATTGTTTTGGGACTGGTGTTTTTAAAATCATAACAGTACAAGGAGGTAAAAACTGTGTGTCCATAAGGTTAAAGAAAAGTGTGTGTGTTTAAAACATTGAAGAAATTGTTCTGAGAACAATTCATCTTTCTGAAAATATGAACCCTATGATGCTGCCAAGGTCAGGGAGAGCTGTGATAATTTAGTGCGTAAGTGCTAGTCATGCAGCACAATGCCACATTATTTAATTTTGTAACACATTCATACAACTGCCTGACAATAGCCATGGACGTTAACACTACCTGTGGGCTGAGGTCAAGGCAACGTAGTTTAACGTTAAAACAAGAGAGCTAATTGGATTCCTGTTCAAGTTCTAGCTTATTATGTGATCGGAGTTACTTTTCTTCCTTCTGCCTCGGTCAGCTCGTCTGGAAAGGAGGACCACAGTGTGACTCATGACTGAAACGTGAAAGAAAAATGCAGTGCATATGCCTGGCTTATTTGGCCATTCTTCCTAATTTCTCTGTCCCTTTTTTTGCCATTCAACTCCGGTTTGTGAATTCCAGGCCATTTCCCTCGGAGAGCAGAAACGCAGCTCACCTTGTGAAATGGGAAGGACTAATATTAAAAAGGAGAAGCCATCTTCAGCTGTAAAAATTAGATGTCTTGCTAGTGCCAAAATTAATAATACAGAGATATTTGGGGCTTACGCTTGATTCTTACAACTGGCAGTGCACAGCATACTTTATAAATAAGACTACATCACATACCCAAAACCTTATAGAGACAAATAAGTGCTATCCCCTTTCCACAGAAGAGAAGCATAAACACAGAGCAGTTAAATGAGCAATACAAGGAGACTGAAGACATTCAAGACTGAAAAAACAAAACCCCAGAATTTTTGCCTCCTTGTTTCTAAACTCATAAAAAAGACTTTTCTCTCAAAAAAATGGGATTAAATAATTTAATTAAAGACATAACCTTGTTTTATATTAAATTGCATGCAAAGCTCTCTTCTGTTTGCAGAGGAGCTGAGAGTCACCCTCTGAAATGGCTGTTGTATAGTGTGACTTTCAAAATAAAATCCTTTCAGTGCACAAAAGGAGAGAGCAAAAGATATATGTCCTCTGGCTCAACGTGCATGGTTGTCTCCAAGGAGTTCATACAGATGATCAGACCACAAACTGTCAAATGCACAGGAGTGGGGATGTCAGGAGGGAGAACAGTCCCAGCTCGAAACTAGAACAGACTCAATTGCCATTGAACTTCAAGAAGGAAGAACGGGTGAACCCCTCACATCACACATGCTTTGCACCGCCTGGGTACAGAGCTGTGCCCCGGTAATACTGAGTTTTGAGCTGCAGCCTTTCCCTTTGGAAGTCCTCTCCCTCCCCAAGTCCCCTCACACACAGAGTTGCCCACAATTCCCTGAGCAGCAAATGCCTGAGTTTTATTTTTGGGAAGGACCACTGCAGGGTTCGTCCCTGTATGCACAAACTGATAAACAGGAGGATTCAGTCCCCGCAGGCTAAACTTAAGTTCCATCTGCAGATGTATTTTTGTTATAAGCTGTGGCACACCGTTGTGCCATGTAAAAAATGTAGTTATTCAAAGAAGTGGCTTTAAGTTCAAAGATAATGTCATGTTCATTTGGAATATAAGCATGAGCAACGCACTCACAGATACACTTTCTGTCTCCCTACATCCCTATCTCAGCCGTAGGCAGGGTGGTAATATATAAAGAGAGAGCAGGTGGGATTTTTTTTAGGTGCGGAAGAAAAAGACTTACAGCTCTAAAGCTAAGTTCACTGCCTATCCCACATCTTGGAAATGAAACAAAAATGTCTCATGAATTGAGCAGGCATGCTGCAAAATAAAAAGAAACAATAGCCTGCAGATAAATGCAGGAAATTCACCGATTAAAATGCAGGATTTTATTTCAAAAGAATTTGGGCAGAGTCTCCATTTTTCCCGGCTGCTTCTATCACTTCTATGAAGGGGCCGCTGGACTTACACATGCAAAAACCGTTTATCCACTTACATTTGGTATCTCGCAAGGTCCGAGTCCTCAAAGAGCTCAGAAATAAGTAGCTTTCAGGTTGGCACCTACCTAAATAGCCTCGCTCGCTACATGTAAATGGTCTCCGTCGCCACAGAGATTTTGCTGAAGGCATTTGCTCTATACATGTAACTCTGACACTGTTCAGAGGAACGGCGTTAGGACTCTGATCTCCCTGTGTAGTCAGAGAAGAGGGATAAGCCCCGCAAGTGGGATGAGAGAGGCTGGAGGAATAATGCGATGATTTAACGTGCTTTCTGTGAGCAGGCAGTCCCAACGTCTGAACTTCAGTCTCTGACAGTCCATTCCCTGCCTGCTACATTTTACAAAATGCTTGGGAAAAACGCTTTGCATGTCATCTTCTGCATATCAGCAGTGTCAGACAATTAATCAGGGATTCCAGTGCCACGTCATAAATCATGGCACCTTGTGTCACTGACCCTTGAAAGACAAAATGTGAGAATCCATCTATAACGATATCCTTTAACTCAGGCAAAATCACTTTGGCCTTTTAGTGTGTTTGCGAACGCCACTGCTGGCAGCCCGAACGGCCCTGCTTCAGGGTCTGATCGTGATCTCACCGATTTGGTCATGCATATTAACTTAGACGTTTTACTGTGATAAATGGTCACGTACGTAAAACCAAAATGGAGCCTTCAGCAGACTTTTTACAATAGCACGGGAAAATAACCTCCCCGCTACTTATTCCATTATCACAGACTAATTGGAAGGCCTGGAAAAGTCCCTCCACGTCATTAGCTGCCTACAAGACGAGAGAGCTGCAGCAGATCAAATTCTTCACCACGATGGCTATCGTAACGCAGGAGGGATCTGAAGTCCAGGCTGTAACTTTACCACTCTCATTGCACAATGGATGAGCAGTGGTGAAATATCCCCAAAACGGGATTAAACAATCATGTTTAGAAGCACAAACACATCGAGACCTCCCACTAACTCAGCAGATTCTTTTGAAAGTTGGCGCTGTCAAAACAAACACAGTCGCCTGTAGCACCCTTCCACCGCTCCTGCTGACAGCGCTAGTGAGGAGGAGGAGGTGCTGAGTACTTTGTTATTATGAGGAGGAGGATAGTGTTGGGAAAGGTGTTGAGTTTGACACAGAAGTATCAAGAGCAGGAAAGCGAAAGTCAAGGAAATCAGCCTTGTGCCATCTAAAATTGCTCTGGCACTAAACCTACAAAAATCAATGACTCTGCTTTCACAGTAGTTTTCACATTATCCTGAGGGAGCGTACAGCACGAGTTGCACCAGATGGAAAGTCACTGGAAGTAGAGAGTGAGACAGGAGCAACGTTGGTATCTATCAGCTACATGAAACGCAGAATTCGCAAACAGTAATTAGGGCTATTCACACCTATCCCTGCCTTTTACGTCTACTGTATCAGTGTGGAGGGAGAGACAACACAGAGAGAAAACCGACATGTTATAAATACATCTGCAGGTAGTAAAAGGACTGTTTATACTCATGCATTTGGGCCTTTTATCTGAGTAAAGATTTGGTAAGACAACAGTCTGAATTTTAGGTTAGAAATTATTTTTCCCTGGTTCCACCTTTTCAAACCCATTTCATCACAGCAGCTTGTCTTCCTTTGCCCTCCTTCACAAAAACACCCCTCCTCACGCCACATTTAAAACCTTCTCACAAAGAAAACTGAAGGAAAATAATTTTTGTGCAACTTATCCATCTTTCAAAGCAGCTTCTGGCAGAAGGGAGCTGAGTGATGAGTCCACAGCATAATAAATAATAACAATATTGAGCAGTTTTGCAGAGCAAATACACATTGAAAAACTTTTCCTCTTGAGTGCCTGACATTATTAATTTGTTCCCCAAATATGCTAGTGAGGGAAGTCAGCCCATTTTTACAGACAGGGAAAGCGAGCATATAGATTTGAATAATTGTTTAAGACACAGAGGAGTCAGTTCCAGAAACTGGGCAGAACAACTCAGAGGAGATCAGAGTCCATATCCATGGCAATATTTGGGCAGAGCCCTGCCACCACAGTAATTGCTATCGGCAAGTGAAACATGCTTGGGGTTTTTGACACCCATGAATAATATCCTCCCTGAACTACCCTTCCCTGTGGTCTAGGAGTTTGTCCTAGGCCTTAAGAAGCAGCAAAGGCTGAACAGAAGTTCCTGTAATTATTGATGACAGAAGTATTTCTAACCCCTTCCCAGCTTCTGCTTAAAAGGGTTCATACTCATACTAATCTACTGCCTAAGTAATATGTGACATCCAAACAACCCATTCTGAGTTGCACAGACACCCATCTGGGACATCCTTTCCCAGCACTCCTGTGGAACAGCAGCACTTTTTTATTTTTTACCATGAGGACTGTGTTTTCAGCCCCATTACTGCACAGCAGAGATGTCAGATGAATTGAGGGGAGGGGGAGAAGACCTGAACTGACTTGCTGTATCCACATGAAATGGTTAGTGAATGACCTTGTGTCCAACCTTCTAACATCTAAGACAAAAGCATGGAAAAGCTGAACAAAGGAAAGCAGGAAAGCTCACTGAACAGGGGGTGTATGGGGCTGTGTGGTTTTGGTTTGTTTGCATAGAGATAGAAATTGAGGTTGATAAACAGCTAGCTTAATTTTAAGCCTCTTCCTGTTTTATAGTACTGGTAGTAGAGTCAAAAGTAAGAACAATTTCCAGGACCAGCACAACACCAAAAAAGCAGGTCAAAATCTTGCTTGCCATACTCACACTAATGAGCTCTCAGAAATCAATGGATTTAGGGATTCCTGTGCGGACAAACATCACTTGCCCCAGGTTCCCCTGATAACGGCTTGGTGATGAAACCAACCTTCATCCTCCTTTTTCCTTACAGGATTCCTTGTGAGCCAGATTATAATGCAAAAGTAACCCAGGCAGATGGATGGCTCGTCTATGTCACCTCCTGCTTGCTCTAGGCGATTGCTCGCACTGGCACACCACTATGATATGGCACATGCTGATGCTAGGGCTGTTGCTTTGGCTTTTTAGAGCTATTGATTTCCTGCCCTTTCTTGTAAAGGATTCTGTGAACTGGAAGCAGTTAAAGGTTAACTGCAAAGATTTCATTAAAAATAGTATTTTAAAATTGTTTTAGATCCTAAATCATTAGTAGTTAAATGCCTACACCTAAGAATTGCACTGAAATTTATATCTTTAGGCAATGAAGTTCCAAGAGTTACCTGCCAATACGAGCACCCCAGATTCTGCTCGCTCTGCTACAGCTCGGCACCCGCAGGCAGCCCCCAGCTCCGCGTCAGGTCCTGGCAGCAGTGCTGGCTGTCACGGGGGATCCGCCACTTGGGATCTCACTAATAAGAAGAGGAAGAAGAAATGGGTTTTACCGGCTGGCAGAGCCTTAAAGTAATCAAAGTCTGGCATTTTGGTGAGAATGAAAAGTCAGAAGGAGACGCTGGGAGAAGGGGAAAACATGTCTCTACCACCACTCCTGTCCCTAGCACCTGTATGACCGAGTAAGAGCAGGAAGACACAAGTCTAACCCTGTGGTAGAGAGGCAGCATCTCCACTAGTCAACATCAAAAACTCCTGGTGGGGTGCCTGGGGGAAAGGGTTGGTGAGAGGCAAAAAGAAACATTAAAGAGGCAATATGCACTGAATGCTCCTGCCAGACGGTAAGAGAAGTGAGGAAAAGGATTGCTGCCCAAAACACAGCGCGCACATATGCACGCGTGCATGGAGGGGGAGTTTACATACATCCTGTTTACAAGCTGTAACGTTAAAAACTGACATTTCTGTTATTGTGGATGTGCTTCCCCATTTATGCTCTTTCTTTCTCAGTGGCATTTTCTTTTCTTTATGCACAAATTTAGGCCTTTGCAAAAGAGGAAAGTTTGCTGCCTGAGAGCACCAAGGGGAGTCATTTTGCTCACCCAGGGATCTGCGCAAGTATGTATGTTTGTTAATTTTAGGAGGAACCTCCTGACATCCGAACCCAGCATCCACTGCTGCTGACAGCACCTGGCAGAAGGGCTACATCCAGCGCATCCTTTGGCAGGTTTTCTGTGAAGCGGCTACAACAGAGCTACGGTACAGATGGTCCTTCATTTGGGGGTGTTTGGATCCAAACCCTTTATTTGGGTCCATCTGAAGGGAAACTGCCTTCAAGTTATGCAAGTATTTTGGTTTTAAAGCTATACAGACATGGCTCAACTAATTTCCCTTCTCTCTCCCAGCACCAGTTCCACCTATCATTCAGGTAATGCAAAGGCTTCTCTTACCGTAGACACAAAGTTCTCTACTTCTTTCGGCTCTACATCACCACCCAAACCCTAACGCTGGGAACAGAGGCAAGGGAACAGGCTGTAAGGGCAGGGCACCCCAGCGGCCTCAGGGGGCTGAAGTTCCCTTGGGGACACTGAAATGAAACACTGCTCTATGCTGGGGCTTAACCAGCCCTGTACTGGTGGGTTTGAGGAGCAGCAGGAACGAGGGGCATGATGTGACATTTGAAACGTACCCAGAAGGATCTATGCCCCACAAAGGATTCAGCCACAATAGGCTCATTCAGTCTTCTTAGTCATTAGAATATTTTCAGCATTATTTTTTAAAGATTTGTTCTACCTCCTAAAGAATTGCTTCTCAATGCAAAAGCAGAATGATGAATACATCTTCCCTTTCCCTGCTGAATCCAACTTTGAAAAACATAATGCTTCTCATCTTATTTCCTCCCCAAGTCAAAATAAGCCAACCAAATCCTGCAGTATACCTATCAATACAAACAAAAGATGCAGAGGTGTTTTTTTGTAGCAGAAATAAACACAGTTTAAGGAATGATTTTCCTTTCATGACAGCTTTAGGTCCTTCAAACTTGACAGAATTGATTACTGAATCAAAGCAAAGGGAGGCAGGGAATGGAGTTTTCTTGCATACACCTGTAATGTTATACACTCTGCGTGCTACAGGGAAGGAAGTGAAACTCTTGAGCTATCGGTAAGGAAAACCCAGAGAGGAAAAAGAGGAAGGGATATCTTGGGATTAGCTTTAGCGTAACATCCTACACTATGTTTACTTTTCTTTTCTTCTCCATCTCATATTTCTTCATGGGATCAGTCCCCAGCCCTGCAGACCCTCCCAGGAGTACAATGCCCCTTTCGTGTATTGTACGAGTGGCACTGAGAGTACAGCAGCTTCAAAACATAAAAGGAAAAAAAGAGTCTCCCTCAACGCCATCATCATTTTTAAAAAAGGCAATTGATGTCGCCTGAAGCAGCAGCTATGAAGCCCAATTATACCACATTTCATTCAAGTGTCAAAAATTGGAATAATAACAACCAACAACGAGGAGCATATATAGGAAATGATGCTGCCATCTTCTTTTGTTTTGGCCACGCGTTTTCATAAATTCATGCTTTGAGCAGACCCAGTGCCACATTCCTTCAAGGACTTTCTTGTTCGCTATTGTTTTCAGTTCTTAACAATTGGCTTCCCTGACTACTTTCCTCGTGTTGACAGTCGCTCACAGAGCCTCCATATGCTCTCACTACTTGGCTAGTCAATCATTTGTGAATTAGCTACCCAATGAAATATCTGCAAGAGGCTGGTAGTGTTTATTCATTGCTGGTGTTTTGAGTGAGTGTATTGCTTGCAAAAGGTGTCAGATTAAACACGCAGAAATGAATTTATTCACAGAATACGCATTGCATAGTCAGAAACAGAGAGACAAGCACTGGCCTGAGTTCACGCTGGGTTTCTGTTGGTTTTTTTTCCTTTGTTTTGATGTGGTTTAGACCGTGCCGGAGGTAAGATGTTCCTGGACTCAGGAAGACTTCGGCCACCTGCTTACTTAAAATGGGATATTTGGAAAGAGGCTGGAATCTTGGCTGGAAGCAAGAGAGCAGCGCCAGGGGCTGCCTGAATGTGGAGGACAGAAAGGTTAAAGCAATCAAAGACATCCCGATGGCATGTTTTTCTCATCTTAGATCATGGAGGCGCATACTGCAGCCCTGCGAAACACATTCCTCTTTGCATCAGCAATATCCCTGCATTCCCAGCTGCATGGATGGAGCCTTCATAACCCCTTGGCAAAGAACACAAGAAGCATTTGCGCATGATGCTATGTATGATCTCAGACAAAAGCAGTCCTCCTTTTAAGATCTGCCTCAAAACACCAACACAATACTTCCCCTAGCTGTCGTTCTGGGGGAATTTAAAGGCATTTTAATACTGGCCAACATAGCCTAAAACAAGCAATGCCAACCTGCAGAAGAGCCAAGCTTTCATACAGCAGAGTTGTTCCAAACCAGGATTTTCACTTGCCCGTCAGAGACCCTGCCTAATTCAGACCTGGACACAAACCTCCACAGGGTTTAAACACACAACTCAGGTGAACTCGCCTCCTTTTATAAGAACAGGGCAAAAAAGTTGAGGTAACGAGGCTGCGTTTGGTGATCTCACTTTACAGTCCGGGTTTATGCTGAAAGATGACTAACATATATATCCACAGAATACTCCATATTTGTCACCTTTACCTGACTTTAGAGATTACCAGTAATCTATTTATAAGCAAAAAAATATTTTAACTGCCAGTCCAAAGAAAATGTCACTGGTGATGAGAGAATCGAACTGATTTCTTTTCTTCTCATGAATCACTGTCACAATAAAGGGTCTGCATGACAACTCTGCCCTTAGCAATCACTGAAAAACCCAGTTCCTTTGAAATTATGAGTTTGCTGGTCCTTATATCGATAGTACTCGGTGACGATGACAATGATGCACAGGGGGAAACTTAGCTGCTTGTCATAGTTCTTACTTCAGCTGACTTCCAGCAGCATTTTCTATTCTGTATTAATAGAAATTAAAATATTAAACACTTACTCATTAAGGTATGCAGATATGATTCACAGGGAAGTAGTAAGAAAATGCTATTTTTAAGTGGAGATATTACAGTGAAGAATACTTCAAGTTAGAGCTTCCCAGAAGAAATATAAAGTACTTGTTTATTCAGTGTCAGCTGGAATAACAAAAATTTGTTTTATTGGTAATAGTACATCAATACGTATTAGGCCAATGGCAATTTTCCTGAAGTTTTCCCTTCTTCAGAATTCATGAAAGAAATTTAAAACACTCAAGGCAAATGTTCAGTGCTAGGGACAGTAATATAAAGAATCCAAGTGGAACTACCTGGATTGTACATTAAATAAAAGGCAGAGAATGAGCACTGAGTGAATTTTTATATGTTCACATTACAACAAACTAGTCAAAGATTCTGACCCCTGGCACCGGAGAAATCTTCCCAGTTTTGATATTTTCAATAAAATAATTCCCAAGAGGGCTGGAAAAAACACTCTCTCTCTTTTTCTTTCAATAAAATGAGACCCCATCTGTATTATGAAAAAGAATACTAATAATTTGATAGTGTTCTGAAGTAGCTTTTATAAAGCTTTTGCTTGGGATTTAATATTGCCCAGGAAGTCCATCCGATTTTCATGGCTTTGCTGGAGAAAGAAATGCGCAGCATTGAATTTCAGCCCCTAGCTCGTGCAGTCAACAACTCATACATCAGCAAAGATAATGCTGAAGGTGATGTGCTCAAATCTTCTACAGCCAACCCAACAGCGGAAGGAATCTGGAGAGGAGCTAATTTCAATAATGTGGTATGGGTGGGTCCCATCTGTACACAAGAAATCGCCTGATAAGTATGAAATGTGTTCCCTACACTGAAATGGCTTCAGAACATCTCGCTTTTAGGGCCCTGACAGCAGGAAGGCTTCTCGGCTGACTCCCTCTGAGCTGATTATAAACAAATATTTGAGTATAGTGCAAGATTATTACTTGAAGAAAGAAAAAAAAAAAGGCAAGAGAGTGGGGCAGCAGTGTGTAATAACGAATAGGTGCGTGCAGTCAAAACAATTCATGCCACTTTGCAAGGTCTTTTGGAAATATATCAACAGAGGGAACTCACAGTGCATTTTGGAAGGGGGTAGGATGGGCCATGCTACTGTAAATCCCAGGCTGAAAGATGAGAAGGACAAAGAAAAAAAACTGAGAGAGGGAAAAAAAAGTGTATTCTTTTTTTTTTCCTCCTGAATTTGCTCTTCACAAATAAAACAAAATAAAAGTGGGCATGCACAGCCAGGGCAAAGATTGAATCAGAGGATGGATGGTCTAATGCAACAGATACACCAAGCTGACCCATAATGCCATAATGCTGGGTAGAGGACCAGCATTTTCCAGTGCTCAGCACCAATTAAGGCCAGGTTTGCAGAAAATGTCCTTCCCAGGAGGGCCAGCATAGCAGAAAGCATTTGGCTCCCTCTTGATGTTCGCAGAAATGTTTTCAGAAGACCTTCCTTTCTTGGCATGCTGCCCTCTTTCTATACCAAGTTTTTTAAACAGGACTTTGAACGTCCGAATTATCGTCTCCCTGATTCTCACTTTCCTATCATTAAAATGGGAATCTTTCGTGGCTGAGGAGCAAGGAGGATAAATGCAGAGGTACTTAACGCTCAGAAACTTCACTGCCGGGGATCAGATGAGGATATGATTTTTGCACCAACAATTCTTACTTTGCTCTTGTTGTGGTGTTACCCTTCATTAAGTACTCAAACATTCAGAATAAAAGCAGATCCTAAAGCAACAATGCTCTCTGCTCTCAGAAATTCTCCATTTCCAAAATGACTGAGCTGCATTGCTCGCTGAAACTGTCTCCCCCCTTTCAGAGATCGGTTTTGATTCCCTTCCTTCACCTTCAGTGTGCCCAGAGCTTTGCCCTGCTTTTCTCAAGCAGACAGCTCATGGGCTTGGCATGTACAAGAGCATTACATGTATCTGTTTGTGGGTGCGTATGTATATATTTTTATATATGCATATATAGAATATATACATATATGCATACACGTGTTTAACCAGTGTTATTGCTGGGAAAGGATGGACAAACAGCTTGAACATAACTCCAGACATTTTTAAACATCGGGTAGTTGGATGTATCAGAGGGGTAAAGAACACCGCTTGCTCAGTGACAGAAAATAGACTGTTTCTAGGGTTATTCTTACCCTCGTTGGCTCCATGTACGTAACGATGACCCAGTGTAACTGTAACTCACAGCGATGTTGGCAGACAGCAAACATTGTCGGAAGCCATGCCAAGAGGAGAAAAGATTGTTCTTTTGCTCTTATATTTTCAAGTACAGTCTTGTGTTTGCCTTATTTATCGCTAGTCAGTTGAAGGGACAGAAGAGGTGAATTTACCAGATACAGCTAGCCTGTTAGCTCTCTCGTTGCCTTCTCCTATAAACATTCACAAACCTTTTTTAAAAAGTGGCCATTTCCAAGTCAGAGAAAGGTCAGGAGCCTGTCGGTGAAGTTCTGCGGTATCTCCCAGCTCTGGCAAGACAGCACTTCAGGTCCGAGTAAGCCCCATGCACAGAAGAAGGCCATATTGTACATGATGTGGGCTCACCAGCCAGCCACGGAGGTGGTCCTCCGTGGGCCCAGGGAGAGAGCAAAGATGACAAGTTTTGCGGAAGATCTGAAGAGCTAGTGAGATAGGCCATAGGTGCATCGTATAGGTTTGGGGTTCAGTACTGTGAATGCTACACTGGGCAAAAGCCACTAAGGAAGAGCATAGATAAACAGTATCATTTCTATCTTCTAGGGGCAAGAAAAAGTGGAATTATTTCATCATGTAAGTCATAACCACAAAGAGCTTTCCACCATACCTATTCCTTGTAAAAATATTTGAAGACTTGTGCACATCTGAAGGAAGGACTTAGAATAAAAGAAGGATCCTCCTCTGTATTTTAACAATGACTTCTGAAGAGCACTCACCATGTTTTACTTCAGAAGTACATTTCTGCATGCGTACAGGTGTAAGAAGTTTCATCAAGTTTGGAGAGAAAAGGCAAAAGCTTTTAACATCAGTCAAGGACACAGAGTGGTTAAAGTGATATTTCCTTCCCCCTGTTTTAACCAATTACTCCTGCACTCCTGTGTATGATTTCAGACTACTCGGTTACAAGAAAAGCCTGGGAAGAGCCCTTTGCTGAGGAGGAAATATACATTTTCAGCTTTTGTTAATCTATTTTCTTAATAGCTTGGTAAGCAAACTGTGCTCCTTATCTGGAGCCTGGTAGGTACAGTGCAAAAATGTTATTTCTGCTCCTACACTGACAAACAGAGCCTACGTGGTCTGTGGTGCCCGCCGCTGATTCTGTTATGGGCAATCTTCTCTTCAGAAGGTTTCACTTTCTTTAGGACACCTCATACAGCATCGTCTTCCCAGTGAAAAGTTTTAGCACTTTCCAATACCTGAGAGTGCTGCTTTAAGCTGTGTTTAGAACAAGAAAAATAACTCTGTGGCTTTTGTGGTGTCTATCACATACCAATCCATAGCTTCTCCTCTAGCCTTAAACAGATGAGCATCACAATCCTCCCCTTCCCTTCTCCTGTCTAATTAAGATGAGGTTTTGGATTAGGTTCTCCTCCCTATCCAGATGATGATATTTAAGCTGAACTATGAGCTCCTTCAGTTGTTCCTCTTCCACTTCAGCCCTCTCCAGCCATCTTCTGCTGCATCCCAATATGACCACCCATTACATTTTGCTTCATGCCTCCTCTCTGCTGTGCCTGAGGGGCTGAGACTGGGGAGATGCTAAGAGGGAAGGGCTCCTGCTGCTCACAGGCAAAGCTAACAATCAGACAGTTCCTTGTTCTACAGCTCCACCATCTCCAGGTCTCAACATGAAACCACACCACGTAGTGCTTTTCACTGAGTGCAGGATATTGAGAGATTGGGTTTTCATGTCACCAGTCATACTGTTCTCCCATAAGCCAACCACCCACACCTTATCTAGTATTTTCCACTGGATGAATAGACTCTGTAGTCTACTCCGTAGCTCTGTAGTCCTCAGGGGGAGGTTTTCCTCCAGGATGTCATGGCATACCCGGAAATGGAAATTACTGGCAAGAGAAGGTTGCAAGAGGCCTTGGCGTAACTCATGAAGCAGGGTCCCAGCCCTGCTAACCAGCCGGATCATCTCCTAGCTTTCTACCCTGGCAGTTGGGCTCCTGTGGACCTTACTGCAGTCCTACCCCAACCATACTTATAACTGAAAATGAGCAAACCTATTCCAGGCACCTCTCAGCCTTGGTTTTATGCCCAAAGCCAGACCAGGGCTATGACCAGTTTTTTGCCAAATCATAGTTCTGAACAAGGACTTGGAACAATTTTGGATTTCCCTTTTAACCCAAAGCTCACTTGAAGTGAGCTTTGCACAGGTTTTCTAGGTTTCTCAAACTCAAAAATAAAGAAGTGATCGTCTCACAATGGACTGACTTTACAGCAGTTTTCCTTAAGTAGTACCAGTTTTATAGTGAACTTAATGAATAGCTAACCTAGATAACAGAATGAGGGCAAGAGGGTCGTGGGGAAGATAAAAGACGGTCAGAAAACAACAAATATGGAGTGAAGACAGACAGACACAGAACCAAAGGAAAATACCAAGAAGACTGAGAAGTTTTAAAAGACAGAATGGCGATAGGAATTGCAATCATAGCTAGAAGTGCTCATGCGTTACCTCATTTGGGTCAAGTGAGCCAGTATCTCTCTCAACTGTCATATTTTTTCAAGATTAAGGCAAGGAAGGCTTTGTTTGTTCTTTCCTGTTCTGTGGTGCATTTCTTCTTTTCAGGAAGTTCGGTGGTTTGTTTTTTGTTTTTTTAATTACCTTGATCTTGCTTTCCTCATTCCCCATTTGGTCACTGTTTGAATAGGAATGAATTCCCAGTCTCCAAAGCCCATATGTAATTTCTATGGAGTGATCCCAAATTACCTAATCTCAGCTCATATGCCAGTGCACATTCACAGTTTAACATCTTTTTTTCCTTAGAATTGGGCACAGAAACTGCTAGTTGGCTCAGATGTAAAAATAATACTCAAAACACTGAGGCCAAACCCTGCACAATAAGTCTACATATGTGGTTGGGCACTAACAAGCAAGTAAGAAAACGATCTATTTAAAGACTCACTTCTGATTTAGGCATTGCTTTGAAGCAGTGCGAGTAGCCAGCAGAGTCTGGTCTCCATCACAATTTTTCAAATATAAAAATTAAAAAATGATGATAATTATGCATTCTGAAAGCTGGATGGGGCCATGCTACACTGAAGCATATTTTCCAATGTAATTAAGGCTTTCAGCTGATTCCTTCCGACTGCAATTGTTATTTCAAATGTGAATTAATAAATCATGTCCATCTAGTTAAGAATTAAAATCAGTCTCAAGTATTCCTGCTTAGACCAGCAAACTTAAAGAGAGGGAGGGATGAACGCTCCCAAGATATTCTCAGTGGGGAAAAGAAAAAAAGAAAAAATAAGAAAAGAAAAAAAGAAAGGGCCTCATCTTATTTAGGGTTTTCCAGGCATCTAAGAAACACACAGGATGAAGTTACATGACTTACACACATGGAAGCATTTTTCTAGCTTTATACCAAAACAATATGCAAATAGTCTACCCCTACTTTCACTCATGACTGGCTGCAAATACAAAATTCAAGCTGAATAATGTTAACTGCCCACATGCTCTGCTCTAAAGGATCCTCAAGGGCTTCTGGTCTCTTGTGGTATACACAAAGCACTTTAGCTATCACAGTGAATTAGTGTAAGGCCTGGTAATGCACCTTTAAGTATGTGAGCCCTTTTAAGGCACTTAGAGGTCAAGTCTGTGGCTATATAAAGTACAACCTTTTGAACATTTATTTTCACTTGCCCATCTAGAGGCTCGGATGGCACGCAAAGGCGGTGTTTAATTTCATAAGAGCCCTCCAGATTCCAAATTGCCAGAGTCATCAACTGGCTCTGATAGCCAACCGAAGTTTACAGTAATGTAATAAAGCAAGGTAAATATTGGCAATCGGGCAGTGACTGCTAAGCATGACTGCTTGTTTCAGAAGTAATTGTCATTGTGAAAGAAAGTTGTCATTTTACAAACGGACCTCTAAAGAGCAAGGCACAAGGCAGAGCAAGTCCAGATGGGCCTCTTCCCTGGAACATAAACACAGACACTGTTCAGCCCCTTCCACATTTCTCAGCTATCCCAGGCCAAGAACAGTAGCTCCTGATATGTCATCGATCAAAAATTCCCTCTGAATGAAGAACTTCCAGTGCAAACATTAAGTGGTTCTACAGACATTCCAACAAAGAGACGCTCAAGCAGAAGTTAACTAAGAAAGCACTTGTAGGCATAAAAGTTAAAGAGATGCTACACTATTTCCTCAGTCACCAAAGCAATGAGGTGGAGCAGCATGTAAAAAAAGCATTATTTTTTCACAGACCCACTGAGTACGGTTTTGCCCTGAATATTGAAGTGCTTTTTTTTCTGAGAGCAAAAATCAAGTGTGAAAGGCACAGGATGTCACTGCTGTGAGATAACAAGAGCTGCCATGGGCATGCCTGGAGACTCCTGAGCGTCCAGAGCTGGACAGCTCTGCAGCACTGCCAGGCCAGCTCCGCTCCTGGCACTGAAACGCTGTCTTTTCCTATTCTGCTGGGAGGTCCCTGGGTCCTTCAGAGAACACACCTGATTTGCTCCTAACAGCACCCCATCCGCTCCCTGTGCGGAGCCTTCCCCTCTAACACTGTCTCTGGCGTTGTTTATTTAGGAATTGATTTGGTTTTGCCTTCAGTGCATCCTCAATGGCTAGCAATTAAAATAAAAAAGAAAAAAAGGAGAGAGTGAGCACTTTGTACTTGTGACTTACTGGGATATTAGCAGAAGCAGTCAAATAAACAACTCTTTAACAGAGGTCAGTGCACCATGTCAGTTGTTTTGTTCCTTCTGTGTGCAGTGGCAACAATGCTAACACCAAAGCCACAACTTGCTGGGCAGCGTGCATTTACTGTGCAGGTTTGCATGTATGTGCAATAGGTACAAGGGCAATATCTGCTTTCTCATGTACTTTCCAGTGCATCTCAGTCTCTTCTCTTTATTTAGTCCACGTTATTTAACTCACATTTATATGGAACAGGAGTTGATCTATTGATACTTAAAAGGACGATGAAGGGTTAGGAATCTGGTCTTATTGATCTGGATATTCATAATGCAAATGAACAAATAATGCAACAAATAAGACTCAGAGGGGATGTTTGTTGGTTAATGTCATGTACACAGTTATTGTGTGGTGATACTAATCAATGTCTTACAGCTTTTGTATAGGCTTCTGAGCTTCTTCATCACGCAGTAGGTGCTTGACTAGGAGATCTTACCATTTTGAAGCTTTGATCATTACTGGATGCTTGCCCTTGCCCTGAAAGCTCCCTGTGTCAGGCAAGATTTCTGTTACTTGCTGGTTTTGCAGGATGAGGCTTGCTGCGAAAGCCACACACTCTTCTCTCAGCACTTCGGTGCTCCCACTAACAGCTTAAACCAAAGTAGGTAAAAGAGGGAGAAAACTCAGAATAAGTTGGATCATTTAAAATCTCACAGACACTCTGGGGAGAAATATTGAGATTTAAGTTAAGACACCACTTGCTTGACAACTGGGAATGGCTGGGTACATACAAGAGATGTTCAGCGAGCCAACTTGCAGCCCTGGGCAGGGATCACACTGTGGGACTGATCCAGGAGAGATCATGCTGCCCCACAAGGGTCTCTTATTTGGTTCTTATTTCAGAGGAAGCAGGTTCCTCTGTGTGGGAACCTCTACTGCAGGTTCCTCACAGTATTTTTAGGGTAGGAAAAGCAGCAGTGGGCTGGCTTGGTGCAATGGAGCAAGAAGAGGCAGCAGTATCTGCTTCCCTCCTCTCTTGCTCCATGGTTCTCTTACAGCTTTTCCACCTACCTGCAAAAATCCCACTCTCCCAAAGTTACTCAAAAAGCTGATGAGAGGACACTCAGTACCCTTGCATAGTTAAACAGTTATTCAGTTTGCCGAGTGCCACTGCTGTCAAGGACGAGAAATATATTCACGACTCTATTCACTGGCTTTAACAGTATCAGTTTGTTTCATGTCAAGAAGCTCTACAAAAAAATGTTGCAGGGGAGGAAGAAATGCATTTCAATCAAGAGGGGAGAAAACCTGTTGCACCCTCGCACCTTCTCGTTTAAGATAATGCCCAGTGGAAATTGGAAAGTGTCACAACCCCACATTGAATAACAGCAGTCAAATCAGTCCCTAGTTAGCACAGATTCCAGTAACCACTGCAAGATAGTGCTGCAAATACACAAAAGCTTACACTACTAAACAGAGAGGGCGGACTTCCACTTGCAAAACTCGTGAAGACAAATATCCCATCAACACAAGGCAGTGCTTGTCCCTCCCTTGCAGCAGTAAGCCACAATATTCACCTTCCGCCGTGGCTTCCTCTCGCAGGCAGGCGAAAAGCAGCCATGCCAAGCCTCGAGCGACAGCATAATGACATTAATTTTCCAGGCATGCTGATGACAGCTCTGTGAAGGCTGGAATGTGAGTAATGCAGGTCGCACTGCCATTGTCCTGTCTCGGTGCAAAGGGGTCAGCCTGCGAGCAGGCTCCAGTAGCTTGCTTTATGTGCAAGGCACACAGCTTGAACCGAAGCACACCCTATCAAAACCCAGCAGAAAAGAAACGCTACATTGCAGAAAACAAGGCCGTTTTCTGGAACTGACAAAAGGTGTCATAACTGACTAGTACCAACATGTCCGTAACACAAGAATAGGATAGTCGTTGTCCACGCTGCAGCTCACAGTTGATAGTTGTGAGATTGCCTGGCTTATGCAGGAATGAGTGTTTCGGTTTAGCCCAGGCATGTTTTGCAGCACAGCTCACTGAGCTGCTGACCTTTCCAGACAACCTCTGTAACAAACTGACCAATAGGTATCTGGCTGATGGACAAAAATAGTCACATATTCTTCCCTATCTCCACTTTTCCCCTTATCCCATTCCAAGCTACATGTAAGATTTCTACCTAATATAGCCTCCTGGTTACTCACTGTAGTCTGTCATCGCTTACAAAATGCATACGAGACACTTTGTTGATCTTTCCCATTCAGAGTTCAAACCCCCCTGCTAACAGCAACACTGTCCAGAGCAATTGCTAATCCTCTGAGTTAAACCTGCAACACTCGAGTATGACCAATTAAGCTGCAGATAACTGCCTGCCCAACAGAAAGCAGAGATTCAGCCCAAACCTCACCGATGAGACAGAACTGCTGAGCAACGACAACTCTAAAAAAACAGCAACTTTTTTTTCTCCTTTTGCTTTGAGGCCCCACCACCACACAATACTAGCAATACCTTCAGCTTCTTCCCACAGCCATCTCGCAGGTGTTAAACCACTGGCAGAAGGCCATGGGGGCAAACGGGGGCTCCCCTCAGCCTGAGCCGAGAGCTCGGGGTGCCCACAGCCGTACTCGAGTGGCGCAGGTTCAGCTGGTGGAGCAGAGCGTGGGTGCCGCAGCTCGGGACTACCTGGGGTAACCTCCGGACCCCTGCAGAAGGGGAAAACAGGATTGCAGCAGGACAGCGATGCGCTGGCGACGGCAGCATGGAACTTGAAGCAGACCTGTCCTCAGCAGGCATCTATCGAGGCAGCGCACTTTATTTGTCCTCCGTTGTTTAATTTCCAGCTCTCCTCATGCCCAGGGTGTAACTTGCCAGCCTCCCCCAGCCTGCCCCAGCTCACTGACACCTAAGTCTCACTGTTAGGTTGTCATCCATGTGCTTGGTCATTATAGCTGCTATTGATTCTGGCAGCAGACAGCTCCAGCACAGAAGAGAGATATGTGCAAGGGTTAGCTGATTGCCATCTTCTAGAAAGGGATACTTTAGCCCCTGAAGACACTGCACTCAGGACTGCTCAGCTACTGCTTCAAATCCTGAGCAGATGCTCTACGAAAGGGAAAAAGCCTCCAATTTTTAGAGAAATGCACCTGTCTCTCTCTGAAAGCCTGACCCACAGTAATTAATGACAACATGGCACTGCATGGGATTTGAAGGTTTGAAGTTTAGCCAAATAAAGACATTCTTGGCTTCATCATAACCACTTAAGGGCTACCAGGTTTATCTTCCCATGCAAGGTAAAGAGTGATTTCAGGAGCTATATATAAAGTAGGCCAGAATAAGTGCTACAGCTAGGATTTTTGCAGTTCTCAATATATGTTACAAATCAATATGAATTGCTGGTAGCTGATATTTGTTATATTTAATCATTCAGTTGGTTCTTCCTTGACTGACTCTTCCATTGCTGTATAAGCCATTCCCAAGTAGTTCCCTGTTCTGCCATGAGAAGGTGAGACATGTCCTAGTGTCCCTTTCAAAGTGACGATTAGCTCAAATTAACATAAATGTTACAAAACAGAAGCTTCAAGAGAAACAGTACACCAGTTGCCTTTCCAGTTCTACAGGGATCAGAGAGTAAGAGACTTAACAGTTTCTCAGGGTCTGCCTAGAGATGTTTTAAGGAGGTGAGACAAATATGTGACCTAAGATCCAGCCAGGAAACAGCTGGGGAACAGAAGCAATGCTAGCTCTGGAGAAGAACAAGTAAATCATTACCTGGAGACCGTCTTTTTTTAAAAGGAAATATAAGTCATGAAACACAGCATTTGTTAGCGCAACCAGCGATGCCAAAAGCATTGGCTGCTTTCTAGGCACCTATTCACCACAAAGCCCTAAGATCTTCCTGCCTTATCTAGGGAAGGTTAGCTCGGGGAAAATGCAAGTGAGCAAGTACAGATGGAGCTCCTATCCCCACATCACGCAAAACCCTTCAAACAAATCTATGAGGTTTGGTTTGTTTCCAACCTCTGTAAATCAAGCAACACGGATTAGTTTGCAAACCTCATCATGAATGGAACCCTACAGGGCTCACACAGCTCTAATTTTAACCCACGCCCCCATACTCTGCACAAACACATATATCCATGAAACAGAACAGCATCCATATCCAAGACTGCCTATTTGTCCATTGCCAAGAAGTAGATTAGAGTTCAATTCATTCTGATTAAAGGATTGGTCTGATGTGTGAGCCAATCCTGATTTTTGCCCAACACCACTCAATCACCGTTCACACACTGGCCCAAGTTGATCCTGGCTTTTGTGTAGGCATAAAACTGGTCTCCTCCTGTTTTCAGTGCGTACTCAAATGGGAGCAACCACAGCACTCAGCCGTCAGGCACAGACAGACCGTTTCTGGCATGTATCCATAGCAAAAATGGTCCATCCAAAGGGGACTGTGGCCACAGCAAACGCACTTGGTGCCTGGGGGAAAATGAACCAGCTGTGTGAAGCGCTCCCTGCACTTTCTGCATGGGTAGCACACCCACTACCAACCCCCAGCAATCCCCACAGTTGAACCTGCTGGAGCGAAGGGCTCTTTCCACCCCTCCTGCCTCCACGCAGGCCCCAGCCACTCGCAACGCCCAAGGGGAACTCACGGAAAACAAAGCTGTCATCCATATCCTTGTGTGCCTCCACACCAAAATAAGAGAGCCCTGTTCTGCCATCCATATTAGAAGAAAGGATGTGAACCTGTGAGCTACTTTCGCCAGCAGTGCCAACCAAAATACTCCAGAGGTAATTTGAAAATATCTTCTCAATATATCTAACAGCAGTAGGCTGTGTCTGAGCTGCTGTATTTCTCTCCTCTCTGCAATGGCCACCTGGGATACGAACCAGCATGCACTTCCTAAGCTCCAGGGGTGGCACTTGCAGCCTGCCACAAAGGTGCCCAGGACATCTCACATCTGATGCAGCTCCCTCCCGTGCCTTGTTCAGTGGGACAGGCAGGACACATGCCTATCCCCCTCCTGCTGCCCGCACCGTCAGTGCTGCATGTGCAGGCACACTGCGTGGGCAGGTAGTGTAGGTGAAACACATTCAACAGGATGGGAGGAAATGGCAACTCGGAATTGAAAGCAAGGCCATTGCTTGAAGCTTTGTGAACTCCCCAGCCCCTGAGGAGAGTAGAAAATGGAAACGCAGGCTCAGTTTCCAGAAATTCATATCCACAAAAATAAAACACAAAGTGACTCAGAAGAGCATGTTTTCATACACACGCATACTGTGTATTACCATTCTGCCAATAATGGGAGTGAACAAAAAGGCACAAACACCAGGTTCATATTCTGCGCACAGAGAGTGGCAATCCTCCCCGGCACAGCCCTTGCCATCAGCAGCCACGCGTCACTCCTGCCATTGGAGGAGCAGGTGCCCCCTTGAGGCTGCAGTAGTTTGATCTCCATGCTTTATGTCAGCAATCATATTTTTTTCCTATTCCCTTATTGCTATTTTACTCGTTTGTTCTCTTGTCTTTGTTCACATAACTCTATTTTGCTTTTCTTCTTCCCACTAACTCTTAACCGCTCCTTACATGTCCCCCAAGTAACTAGGTGTTCACATGATGTGGCCAAGAATGGTCTTAATCAGAAAAAATGGGGGTGGAGGGCAGTGAGATTTCAAAGGGGTGCTATATCTCCCTCTTTCTATAGACCCAGAAGTCAACTGAGAAGGACACAGCCCTTCTTTGAACAGACCCACTGATACTTTTTGTCATGTATACAAAATCACTCAATGTGGCACAGATCTCTAAGTTTGGAGATGCTATAGGCATGTACACCTGTGCATGGGCCACACATAAAAGACTGTAAAAAAATATTTTCTATTTACCATGATAATCACAGCAAGCACTGCCTCGCATGGCCTTTACGGCAGCTTTATAAAGACCAATCCTTCCCAAATGAATGTTTCTTCTAAGTCCGAGAAGCAGGAAGCAGAAAATAGCTGGTGAAGTTTGCCACAGGTCCCTACCATTTATGTGTACTGTTGTTCTTTTCCCCAGCCTTTCTTGCTAGTTTTGGAGAGCAGAAATTGTGGGCTGTTTCCTGGATGAATCTGTTTAGGATTCCTCGATGGACGGTATTAGCACAAACAGAGTTTCTGGGAACAACGGCAGAAGAAAGGAAGTTTCATCAGGGCGGGTAACACAATTAGCCTAAACAGCGCTACCCTCAAGCCTTGTCAGCAATGTACTTGAACCTTTCGAGAAGCCTGTAATTTTGGCTTTTGTTCCTTTTTCCTGACCCAGTGAATCATCTGTAATACCTATTCTCATATAGCCATGTCCAGTGACTATGTCTGCTACGTTACTGCATCTTCATTCTCAGTAAGGAGGACGGAGAGGGTAGAGATGAAAAGGCTGGTTTGGACCCATTCGTTATAACTGTGTTTTCTAAGGCAATCCATGAAACCTGTCACTGTCTCTCCTGTAATTTCCCTCCCCCTTTGCTGGTTTTTTTTTTGGTTGCATATCATGACCAAGAGGCTGGATCATCATGCGCTAAGGAAATATTAATTCCTTTGCTGTTGCATCTAAAAGCCAAGATGACGAATTTCTGTGCCATGCTACATTATACGGGGATAAAGGAACAAAAGGGTGAAGGAGAGTGGCTGCATGGTGTCTTAATCAGATGCAGATCAGCCTAAGAGCATCAGACCATCAAATCCCTGCTCTGCAGCAATCGTGCACCTTTAGTCAGGCTCTGAATGGGCTGAGATAGATTCGGGGCTTTATTGAAAGATCATACAGGATGACTGCAAAATCCCATTACTTGTTGATTAAGTATTGATTGCCTCGGTATTAACAAGCCAGCTAATATGAAGTGACCTCTGAGGCCACTGGTTGGAGGAAAAAAAAAGACAATTTACTAAAACAGGCAGGCAGATGAATAAGAGGGCTAGATCTGCTCTTGGCTTTTAGCTTCGGTTAAAATGTCACACTCGATAGTGCAGATCAATGCCCACTTTATTTCCTTGCAGCCGTCTTATTACCATCATGAGGCTGCCTCCTTTGATGCTTTTTAATGACCCTCTGAACCGCGTGCTCTGCTTACCCACTGCCTTTGACTAAAAGGAAAGGAAAAGCTTTTTTTTTCCCTTGCTGGTGATGGAGTGGCTGAGAACGTGACATTGTGCCAGTATAAGTGGAGCAATGAGGTTTCTCGGGTCACCGGTGCTGCGACTCTGCTCTTTCACTCGGTTTCTAGCTTTTCTTTCTTTCTTTTCTAGATTTCAAAAAGTCTTGCTCCTTTTCATAACTTCAAAACTGGTGAGATATTAAGAGACCACCTACTGACAACTTCTGTCCAACACTCTTATTTGTGTTTTTAAGTGCAATAAGTTTAGCAGCTCTCGTTACATTAATTCTCCTGAAAAGCACCTCACCCAATTATTTTGAATCTAACTTTTTTTTCTTGTTGCCACTTGCAAATATAAGAATTACTTTTGATGATGAATAAAGAGCACTGGGGGATACAGTTTGAGTCTCCTGAATCAAAATTGGAAAGTGTTAAGAACCCTGAAAGCTCCGAGGCCTTCCTCTTCAACATGTACACAGTCTTTTAATCTAAGTCTATGTATTGAGTCAAACATAAACTACACATTAAGAAGACGACAACAATTCCTATATTCAAAATGCTGTAGTTCTGTAAAGCATTTACATAAGCATATTTAGTTCCTGTTTTATAGATTAGCCTGCCAATAATTCAACGTTTTGAAGAAGCAGACAAATGCTATACAGAATCGAGATGACTCCATACCTATCAGGAAAAGACATAAAGGGTATTTGAAACTCCTGGAGAAATTAGGGGCATAGGGAAGAGAAGGTGAGTTAGGGAAACAGCTATTCCAACAGCAAAGATTTTCTTCTGCTTGTGAAAGCCTGTAAAGCTTATGAGCTAAAGTTGAATGGATGTTAATGTAGAAATTTTGTGCACACGTTTGTAGGCTGGAGACTGGGGAGGGGGGTGGGGTGTCTGCAGAAAAATGAAGTGAAGGCAAAAAAAGGATGACTGAAAATATCACATCTCTAGGACGGGCCTTAGTTTTAAACAAATAACTGAGAGCAGTGGCAACTTCTGCCTTGGAAGTAACCAGTGGGAAGCATTGTGGTAGCAGTATTGTCTGATGACTTAACAACTGCTGGCCTGATTCAAAATCGCTGAAAAGCTTCCCCCCAATTTCAGCAGACCATGGTACTTAGAATGTAAATATAAAAATCTCTTATTTGTCCCACAGTAACAAAATGACGTAATTCACGTGCCTCATCTCTTTAATTGCTCTCTCTCCTCCCTTGCACTCCTACCGCTCTTCCTTTTCTGTGGTTTTGTGGTAGAAACATATACAAGAAATATAATAAGCAACATCAGGAGACTCTTTTGGGAGCGTGCAGAAGTTTTGGTAGTATGCAAAGCCACGCTCACCCTCAACTGCTGAATCAGCCGCAAATGCAGAATCTGGCTTCTTATTTCCTCCTTTCCCTCCTCTCCTCTTCAATGTGATGGTCTTAAAAATCAGAATCATGGGGGTAATCTTTAGAGTGTGAGACCTTGATGGAATGACTTAGATTATTGCTGTATTATTATTATTTATATAGTGCCATAAATGTGCATGATGCTTAGCAGAATAAAAGACACCACCTCCTGCACCAAACTGCGCAGAACCCTGCTTCATACAGATGGATAATTTCAAACACACGTGCGCACACACACAGGCATGCACACCCCTCTCCTAGCTCATTTGCAAAGGGGTCCAGAGCTTAGGGAGCTTGCCACTTTTTTTCAAATTAGCCAAGAAAAGTTCCTCCTTAAACTGTAAGCCCAGCTTGAAGGCTGTTGGCCAAATGGAGGCGTGTAGGGGCTCAGATCTGGAGCAAAGCCTAACAGGCTTGTCCATGAATGTATGCCTCTCCAGCATACTGCTTGCTGCAGCTCTAATTATAAATTACCCCTGTAGATACACAGGGGTTCTAGTGAATTAAGCAAAAAATTTAGACTGGCTGATAGGAAAACATGTTTTTGCACAGCATTCCCAATAAGAAATTATACACTTGTTATGCATTACAGTCTGTGCTCAAAATGCTATTTCAGCATTCCTGGTATTAAAAAAGGAATCTTATGTGGTCTTGTGGTGAAAGACTGTGAAGGATTATTTAATGTAAACTGTAGGGAAATATAAAACAAACCCAGTTAATTTATCACAACAGTGAAGATGCATAAATAAGATGTTTATGAACAACAAGGACAGTTTACCTATTATTGCAAAGAATTCATGTTTTCAGGAGCAAAATATTTTCTTTAAAGAAAAATTATACCAGTTTTGCTCAGCTCAACAATCTAAAAGTTTGTCCAGGAAGCTGCCTGAAAATTTTACTTCAATGTACTTTTCAATATTTCTAATTATAATCACGATCTCTTAAGTCGTGGCAGCAGTGTGCATCTTTTGAAAATATCTGCATTAGTTCAAAGACAGAAACTGGTGCCCAGCTAGCTTTGAGAAGGTGCAGCCCATGAAAGGAAACATCTTAGCACAAGAACCTCAGCAACAAGAATCAGCCAACTTTCATTGTCTTTAATGGTGTTAGTGCAACCCAGTACAGCTGAAGTACTAACTAATTACACGTAATTTGTATAGATCTTTAAAACAATATTGAACAAGTGATGACCTCATATACCCTGTCTTCTACACTAAGCTTCCTCAATGCCTGGATTGCAAATGATGTCAAACCCACCAATCAGTGCCTCAATACCAGCTTGGTAACACATCACTTTGCTTTTCACGATTCAGCCAATTTCCAAAAGCGCAAATCCTAAAAGCACTTAAGGAAGTTTGAAGCAATACATGACTGTGGACACCGGCCTTCATTTTTATGAGCACACTTTATAGCAGAACTGCCCAAAGCCCATCTCTGGCTTATCTGGATTTATGTCAAGGTGGTGCTGTTCTTGGGTTTCCAAATGGTATCCGCAGCCTGATATTCTTTCTTCCATGTCAGCTGTCCAAGAGGTCACACCTCTTGCCAGCAGGTGTGGCCCTAGTCATGGTGAGCTATGCACTTACCCCCTTTTAGCAATTTGCTGAACCTGGGACTAAAGATGAACTACAATAAACTCCAGAGGGTCAACGTGCAGCATTCTGGTCTTCTACACTACAAACGGCATGAACAGCACATCAAAGCTAGGCAACTCTTGTAGCACAGTATTATTTTACCTGCACATCATTCATTTCGCTGCCTTTAAAACAATGGGCTTTTCCAATCATTGCTTATTTAGTAACACATGCTGTACTCCTTCCTTAAAAACTTTTTCTCTGACTTGTTCACTTAGACTGTGAGCTCTGCATGGAAGGCTCAGACTTTTGTTTTGCATTTTTGGTATTTAACAGCACGCCACCCTGATTTGTTTAGAATCCATACATACCACAACACAAGCAAAAAAAGTAGGAGATGGGAAGCAAAAAGTTTGTCTTCAAAACTCTATGGCCAGCAGGATTGCTGCAAGTTAGCAGGCTATCGGATGAAGCGGGGTACCCAGTTGCTCACAAGGTTGCTGTTTCAGGCCCTATTCATACTCACACAAATATCACTGTGATGGTTTATGATTTCTTTCCACCTGAAAACCTGCTTTCTTAACCACTCAGGCTAGGGGATTACTAGATTTGAACCAAAGCGGGCATTCAGAGACAGGAAAGCAGAGTCATGAAAAAAGCCCCAGCATACCAAACTACTCATGAGACAGTCCAAATCCACCCTGTAACAGCTCGGTTTCTTCCAAAAGAGAGGAAGCGCATGTTTTCACCCGCATCCTGTGCTGCACTCCACAAAGGGAGAACACAATCTTTGGACGATTATATGTTTTTATAATTCAGGTAGCACTTCCACACTAGGGTGTGTGACAGACATTCTCAACACACCAGCTGGACAGCCAGATAGATAGATAGATAGAACAGATAGATCATATTTCAGTAAACTGGCCGCCTCCTCAGGAATGCCAATTGTAATTTAAAAAATGGTGACAAGTGTTTCTTAGCCTGTGAACTTTCATATTGCTGGGCTGAGTGAAATGGGTGCAGTTTTCCTTTAAATTTTGCTAGTAATGAGATGGTATACAAAGTGACAGACTACATTGTTCTTTTTCCCTTTTAAAGGTCATGTGCAAGAAAACCTCTCTAGTTAAATCTATCCATTTAAAATCACCATTAGGTCACAAAAAGCAGCCTCAACATGCTAAGAGGCTTCATTTGAAAATACATGCCAGGGTCTAGTTCCTATAGATCTGCTTTATGAGGTGATACTTTGGAAGGTATGCTCCAGTGCTCTGTTACAAAATCTTTGATTTGCTTTTGATACCTATTTTCACCCTTTTGGATGCGACCAGATTTCCGTGCATATCACATTTTTAATAAGACAGGAAACAAGCAAGTGTTGATGTGTGGCATATAACTGCAACAATTCCAACTACATTTGTCTAATGGATGAGTAACACTTTTCAGCAAGGTACACACTGAGGTAGAATGAAAGCAGGACTGAAACCCCCTCCTGAACTGGGATCCTACCAAGTCTAAATTTAAGTTTCACTTTAATTTGTTACAGGACACTGTTGAAAAGTAACAGCATTTAGAGATTCCTGAGCAGATGCTAATGTGGTTCAAACAGACAATATTAATAATCTTGATATTACTTAATAACACATGTTTTCCCTTCAAAGACTTCTACTGCAGAGCAAAAAGCACACTGAAATACTGATACAGATTTCACTTGCAACGCAGATGGCACATTCACCCAAAGCGCAGGGCGGAGAGAGCTCTCCGGCACAACAGTCAGCTGCATGAGCTGCACAGCACTGGATACATGGCTATCTCATCTCTGAATGAAACCTAAAGCGTTGACATTGTTGCTAATTAAGAAAGAAATTATTTTTTACTTCCCACCATTCCTTTACGCAAAACATTTTAACAACAGTAGCAATTTCACAGAAGAAATGTATGAAAAACCCCACCATTTCTTCCAAGGAAGTTGCAAGTGTTCTGTCACCAGTGGAAAACATACCACATTTGATAAATCACTGTGTTCTCAGTCTTCAACACTTACTTCAACCTAGATGCAATATGCAAGACAGCAGATCCTCTAATCTAAGGAGTAAAAAAAGAAACCAACAAAAAAACCCCTCCACCATTCATTGGGTCCTTGGAAACAGAAATTCCACGTTGAGACAACTGCTTTGCATTTCCAAATGAAATAATATTAAATACTTTGGTGTAGTATTGCTAGGTTGGCTGCTACTGATTTTACTTATGCTAAGCAGTGATTTACTTTGGAAATAGTCAGTTTTTTTCCAAGAGGTCCGCTGATGTGAGGATGTCACATGCTGTCCCGTAATAAAAAGCACATTTTCTGCAATTTTGTAAGAATCAAAATTCATAACACTTTATATTCAAAAGGTTTTTAATTAAGTGCCACATTATTGCTACTTGCATTGCTTTCTCATTACGGACCAAACTTTCAGATGAGCTCACAGACACATTTTCAAGTGCTCAGTACTCTCTAGATTTTAAAAAGAGCTCAGCTCCTATTTCAGCACCTAAAAAAAGAGCTAGTGTTTCAGCAGTGCTCAGAGATGATCTCTGTTAATAAACCTGTCCTATAAATCTGAAATAACAGCAAGTGTACACATCACTCTATATATTCTAAACACCTTCTTTTAACACAGCCTCCTGAAAAGTGGTATACTGGGATGACCATGCCTTTCACCGTTAAAATATTGAGAAGCCCAGCTACTTCATTGGACTTGTAGGCTTGCAAAAACAATCCTATGAAAAAAAGCTCTTCAGCTTCAATTGGTGATTATTAAAACTTTAAAAGAAACACATCCTACAGAAAACAATTAACAACATCTGAAGATTCCTCTGCCTGCCTAGATGCCTTAATCCGGATGGTTAATTATAAATTAAATTTATCACGTACATGCAAAAAAATATACATATAGTCGCCCAACAATTTGAGATAATGCAAACATGAAGGGAAAGACTTCTGTAAAGACGACTGTGTGAAAAGTAAAAGGATTAGCTTCAAATGATTATCCCTGGAATCTGACAAACCGTACACACACCTTACTTTAGCTCAAATTTGCCTTGCCAATCAGGCTGTTAAATTACATAACAATTTGATGCTTCTTAACAAAAGATAGCATCCCGGGTGTTAGCTTCTATTGTGGTAGTCAGAGAAATTGATTTCCTGCCTAGAATCTTCTTTATTTTTTCCTCTAATTTTACATTTTTACTGGGACATATATTACTTTTTTTTTCCTCTCTCTCTCTTTTTTTTTTTTTTTTTGTGAGACACTCAGTATTCCCTATGCATTGTTAGTCATTTTGTTGTGACCACACACACATAGAAAAAGAAATAAATAATTCTTTTCAGTTCTTTCAGGGATACAGATGAACGTAATCTGTGTTGTGTTCATTTTGTTATTACTTTATGTAAGAGGTGACACAAAACCAGCAAAGCCAAAGCAGAATCAAGAAATACATATGCTTCCTTTCTGCCTTACACACATGCACACTCACAAATACATGACACTTGTTAAGTGGCAGCGATGTACCATGAGCATCTCCTATATTTTATCTTCATACGTTTATGCTGATTATTAAATACGAGAGGTTAAAGAGTTTTCTGAGAAAGGCAGAGGAAAATGGCAATACTTTGATTTGAGTGTTGAAAACGCAAATGAGCCAACACTATATGAAGAGCAGTATTATCATGACAGTAACAAAGAGAACTGCCAAGCTGGAAAGATGGACAGCAGCATGCTATTCTCCTGCCTGCTAGGTCCCTTTGGGGGCAGAGCACAGACCCTACTGCACAAACTAGTCTATATCACTGCCTTGTTTTCTTTCCTTGCATCACAGACGCAAGTATTGTATCACTCCGAAAGACCACAATAATTTGGGCGTTTGTGGCTCTCAGTTTATACGTTAAAAATAATTGAAGGCCATGCTTCAACTCTATCAGTAATATATGCGAATTTTGCTTGATGGCTTTTAGCAATGATGAATATTTCTACTTTCTTCTACACCTGCTACAAGACGTTGTGAATATTCTGCATAGCATGTAGAGACAGAAATCTCAATGCAGCATGCTTTGAGGTTGCTAATAATTGATTTGAGTGACCACATGTGAAGGGCAGGGTAAGCCTGAACACTAGACATGCTGTTCATTTACAGGAAGACAGTGCATTCACAGGCAGGGAATTTGGTTAATTGCACAGATCAGTATGTCAGAACTCCCTCACGGCAGGCTACGTATGGTGAAAACATTTCTTATTGGGTTCTGCTTCCACATTTGACTTGCCTTCAGTTACCAGTACCATTAAATATGTTAAAGAGTGGAAAAAGGCATTCTAGTCTATGTATGCCAGCCTGTATCCTCACATGGTGAGATCAGATCAACCCTAATTTCCACCAAACTATCTATGCACCTTGGTTTTCATTTTGCCTAGATTATTCTTTTTTTGCGTGTGGCCCTGACTCTCCTTCTTCCTTTCTTCATGTTAAGCAACTTCCATTGAGAAAATAATCTTCCACTTTGACCTCTGATGGTTCCCCCTTCACAAACCTGCTGCCTGTCAAAGAACAGTCCCCAAATGGCACATTTGTGTGGTGAATGGCTGCCCCCTTGAGTATGTTCTCCAGTGCACCCAGTCTAACACCAGAATGAACACGGAGGGTCTGCAGAAACCTGGGAGAAGAAAACAACATCAAAACCAGAGATTCCCTCTCTCTGATCTCCAACAGGAAGAGTAGGATTTAGTTATCTAGTCAAACACCTGCACTGTCACCGGGAGAATAGGGAGTACGCTGCACTGGTCAGTCCCCAGCATATGAGGACAGGTGGCACATACTGGTTTTCCCTTATTTTAAGAATAGGAAATAACAGTAGTGTTGACTTTTACAGATCCTTATTCTGCACTGATCTTGTCTCTGATTCTAAGGTCATATCTCTTAAGGCTGGTTTGAATACTTTTTTTTTGGCTCATTGCCAAAAGCCTCAGGAATGAAGCCGTTTAATTGAAGTGTATGTTGCTGTGCAGCAACATAAGAGGAACACACCTAAACCAAATTCACTTCACATACAGTCTTCAAAGTAAAGCGTATGCTGGGAAAAATATTCTCATCGTAAGGGACATTACATGAGCGAGACAGCAAAGCCCATGACTATATTATACTATTCAACCTAACTTTACTCCATAATTGTGCAGAAAACCACAGAAAAATCTTGTCATGTTATCCTTGAAGCTGGTAGCTTCAGTAGCTGGACACAATTCCTTCTGAAAGACACCTGGTAGGCATTGCACAGCAGTGCCTTAGAGGGCTGGGTGTGAGATTTTGCCATTAGCAAAATAGTCCTTTGGCCCTCGGATTACTATCCATTATTGATTTTTCAGGTAGGCAGTGATGAAGTTGCAACAAAGTTGTCCAAGGGCAATCAAGAACGACTTCAGGGCCTTGGGACAACTGGTTAAGGGATCAGGAGCACACTTGTGTGTGTTCTTCTCTGTCCTTCCAGTTGCAGGGAATGATGAGGAAAGACACAGGAAGAGCCAGCAGATCAATACCTGGCTCCAAGCCTAGTTTCACAGGCAGAATTTGGGGGTTTTTGATCATGGGTCAGTCTACACAACACCAGGCCTACTGGTGACAGATGGGATACACCCATCTCAAAGGGGGAAAAGGATCTTTGCGCAGGAGTTAGCAGGGTTCATTGAAAGAGCTTTAAACTAGATTTAAAGGGGGAAAGGGACAAGACCAGGCTCCAGAGATAAGTCTGGGGGCAGAACGCCAATGTTTGAGTGACAGCATGCTAGCAAGATCCCTCAGTCTGCCGTCTCAGTGGAGGCAGGGGATGGAGATCCATGTGGCAGCAAAGATGCAAGGGTTATGGATGTGTTAGAAACCACGGAAGCACATGAAAATGGTCATGTCAGAATCGGGGCTTCTCCCCCCAAAAAGGTGGCAGGATCAATAGCCCAACTGAAGCGCATCTACACCAATGCACGCAGCATGGGCAACAAACAGGAGGAGCTGGAAGCCACTGTGCAGCAGGAAAACTATGACATAGTTGCCATCACGGAAACACGGTGGGATGACTCGCACAACTGGAGTGCTGCAACGGATGGCTATAAACTCTTCAGAAGGGATAGGCAAGGACGGAGAGGTGGTGGGGTAGCCCTGTATGTTAGGGAATGTTTTGATTGTCTGGAGCTTAACGATGGTGATGGGTTGAGTGTTTACGGGTAGGAATCATGGGGAAGGCCAACAAGGCAGATATCATGGTGGGAGTCTTATAGACAACCCAACCAGGATGAAGAAGCAGATAAAATATTCTATAAGCAGCTAGGAGAAGTCTCACAATCGCTAGCCCTTGTTCTCATGGGGGACTTCAACTTACCAGATGTCTGCGGGAAATACAATGCAGAGGAGAGAAAACAGTCTAGGAGGTTCCTGGAGCGTGTGGAAGATAACTTCCTGATACAGCTGGTGAGTAAGCCAACTGGGGAACGTGCCCCACTGGACCTGCTGTTTGCAAACAGAGAAGGACTTGGGGGTGATGCGACGGCTGGAGGCTGTCTTGGGCATAGCGATCTTGAAATGAGAGAGTTTTCGATTCTTGGAGAGGTAAGGAGGGGGGTCAGCAGAACTGCTACCTTGGACTTCCAGAGGGCAGACTTTGGCCTGTTTAGGAGCCTGGTTGACAGTCCCTTGGGAAGGCCGTCCTGAAGGGCAAAGGAATCCAGGAAGGCTGGACATTCTTCAAGAAGGAAATCTTAAAGGTGCAGGAGCAGGCTGTCTAACTACAAGACAGACACTGAGGTGCTGGAGCGTGTCCAAAGGAGGGCAATGAAGCTGGTGAAGGGTCTGGAGCACAAGTCCTACGAGGAGCGGCTGAGGGAACTGGGGTTGTTTAGCCTGGAGAAAAGGAGGCTGAGGGGAGACCTTATGGCTCTCTACAGCTACCTGAAAGGAGGTTGCAGCAAGGTGGGTGTCAGTCTCTTCTCCCAAGTAACAAGCGATAGGACAAGAGGAAATGGCCTCAAGCGGCACCATGGGAGGTTTAGATTGGATACTAGGAAAAATTTCTTCACTGAAAGGGTCATCAAGCATTGGAACAGGCTGCCCAGGGAAGTGGTTGAATCCCCATCCCTGGAGGTATTTAAAAGATATGTAGATGTGATGCTTAGGGACACGGTTTAGTTGTGGACTTGGCAGTGCTGGGTTAACAGTTGGACTGGATGATCTTAAAGGTCTTTTCCAACCTAAACAATTCTATGATTTTATGACTTCATATTGGTGGAAGACAGTGAGGGTTAGAGGACCCTGTTTCAGAGAGGAAAAGATAAATAGCCTAAAAAGAAGATGAGATTTTCCATTCACCCTGAGGTGGAAGGAGGGCAGAGAAGGGGTGAAATAAAAGGAAAAAGACAGGTAGAGCTGGAAGAGAAAAATGAGATTCTGCCTGGTGTTTCATTAAACAAAACAAAAAATGCAATTGGTTCAGAAAAAAAGAACAATTTAATTTTGTAGGCAAAAGGCTCCTGGCTTCACTTCCTAGTGGAACAATTTGGTTTTACGAGAGGAGACTTTCCAAGCCAACCGTGACTGTACATATGGCACAGCTTGATACCTGCTCTCTGTATCCTGATGGCTCAGCTACTGAATTTGTCACATTCTTTTGCTACTCTGAGTTTTTCAAGAAATGCTGTAGTGCTTCCTGCTCTTAGGAGTTATTTACAGCAAATTTATGAGTCTGCAGAACTATCTGCCAAAAAGTAAAGGGGAAAAAAAAAAGAAAAGAAAAAAATCAAGTAAGTTATTAACTGCAAATTATTTGTCAAGCTCCTGTTGCCAACTTTTCCAGACGTAGACCAACATATTACCACACTAAAATGTCCAACATACTGTCCACGAGCTCCCTTGCAAATGCCTCTGAATGAAAATGCTGCAAAGACTGCAAGATCAACCATAGCTGCAGGAGCATAGAAAAAGATCACGGTAAAATGGTACAGCAGTGTGTGTACCCAGGACTGGGATTCACCATTAACATCCCAGCTAAACAACCTATTCAACACCTCCTGCTCCCACCAAATTCCTGTTGTACCGTCTGTGCTTTACAGCTAGAAAAAAATACCAGAGTTGAGGGTACCTCTCAGATGTCCTCACAGCACTCGTTTCATCCCACCACATGCCTTTCCACAGGGCCCATCCCTACAGTTGACTCCTCAAGCTCCAACTCAAAACGGTTCTGACCACAGCCAACATCCATGAGCCTTCTGACATCACTCAAGCATACACAGGTTTCTAAGCAGTAAGCTGAATCCAAGTCTCTATGCTTTGCTCTGCTGCACTGCGATTCGCAGTAAGAAAATGAGGAGAACTTAGCTATGAACTTCTTCAACTGCTGTTTTGATTAGGTTCAGCAAATAACTCAGCTGGGTTCAGGTCTGCCTTCTATTTTCATCTCAGTGCCTCAACAACTTGGTCCTATACTTTGTGGCACACGGAGTCATGTTTATCTGTAGTACTTCAACACTCTATATATCTATTAGCTCACGTTAACAAAAGCCTTTAGTAGACCTTCGGGTGTGCATTCTTCTGGCCAGGGGCTCACAGGGTATTTGATGAACTGGCCTGACAGTACTGCAGTAATATGTAGATTGCATATTTGTGCACTTACCATATAAAAACACTATGGACAATATATTTTGTTTGCCTTGCTGCATGATGAACAGCCAAACCGGAAAGGACTTCTGCTGGGATGAGCCAATGAAATCCTTTTTTTCATTATTTTATGTTTCCTGTGTCCATGCGATTGGAATAAACTGTAAATTAGGTGTTATAGCACTGTAGTTTGGGTAGATGTGATGTTTTAGAAATGTAGCTTTAGTTTGTTATAACATAATAGCAGCTTTGCTTTGTTGTGACAGTGGCAATAAAATAAAGTTACTACAATGTATAATGCTGTAACCAACCAAAACTAGTCTAACAAACAGCAAATCAAGGGGAGCAATACCCACCCAGCACTTTATGTACAGAAATATTGATGATCTGTGCTTAAACTTCCCAGGTTAGAAAGTTTCCATTTTTCAAGAGATCAAATAATGGTGATCTGCTCCCTCTGGTCTCTGAGGTGAATGCCAAAACAGGGTTCTTACCATTTTCATGCACTGCTAATAATTGCAAACTACAGAGGAGACTTTTTATATATATATATTTTTTTTTTTCCCCTCTAAGTAAGTAAAGATTTCTGGCAGTTCCAACAGCCTTGTTACTATTACACGTTAGTCACAGTTTATTCACATCAGAAGACCAGTGGAAGGTTGAGACAGGCAGGGGACTAAAGATGGATCTCTTATATAGTTATAAAAGGATTTCCATTTGTTAACAGCTCTGCCTATGAAGTATGCAGTGACATTTTCCTACTGTGCTATTTTCATGCCTCCTGAGATGCCAGGTTATAATGCAAAACATCTGAATCATTAAATTTATACAGTTATTTAATAACCCATGTAAAATACATGGCAATGTTGCTTCTTTTAAAACATATGCACCTCATAAGAAAACAATTTCCTGCGCTAGGCGGTGTAGTCAGATTTCAGTAGTTTCTGTTGGGCAGAAAGGGTTCAAACTTCCATCTTCTGTGCATCCAGGAGCCATGTTACCAAACACCACCAAGCTACTGCAGACGGACTCTTTTGGAGAAAATCAGCTCCCCTTTGGAGATGATTAGCTCTAAATAGAATATAAACTATATATAAAAATATAGAGAGCTATAGATATAAATATATAGCCAAAATAATAATAGCTAGCACCTAGCAATAGTGCAAAGGTGAAACATAAGCCTCGTCTAGCAAAACATTAAACATATTCTTCACCTTAACCGTGTGCGTTTTTTCATTAGCCTTAGCAGCACAAGCCATGTTCTCATGAACCTCCTAAGACTCACTCGGGGTCTAAAACTGAATTGAGTTTTCTGGGAATTGGCTATAATTCTTACTGGTTTCAATAGGTACTTTCTACCTCCCATACTTGGAGACAAATTCTCTCAGTTGCAGAATAGATGTTTCTTTAATAGAGTTTTTACAAGACCCCATGACAGACAACTGCTAATATGGAACATGATGAGAGAAAAATATTGCTGCCACAAGCAGGATTCAGCAGAGAGAGAGAGGGTCAATTCTGTTTATAGACTTGCTGAAGTTTTTTGGTTGGTTAAAAAGCTGACAGACTGCATTACGGCTAACATTCCCATATTGATTATACCATTTCTAAGCCTGCCCTCACTGTGACAGGAGCGGCGTAATTAGTTTTTTCCTTGTTAAATATTTGTAAATCATTCATACTTTTATGGGTTACATAACCTGGCTGTTACCTTCAAATAATCTTCTTGTAGCTTGTTTAAACGCAGAAAAAGCTGCCACAGTAGAGCGTGGTTTCTGCCCTCCTGCGAGGGTGGGCCAGCAGAAGGGAGGAACCTTTCCCGGGTACCGCAGTGCCATCAGTGCCGTGGCTGCGTGCGGCGAGGGCTCGCCGTGGATGTGCTCCAGGAGGGACAAGAAGGCACCTCCCGTAGCCTGACTGCCCCTTCAGCCCCGTGCCAGCAGCAAGAGGGTGAGAGGAGCAAAGTTTGTAAGAGGTACAGCAGCAGTAAAAGCTGCCAATGCTGAGTCTTACAACTGCTGCAGGGCAAGGGTGATGTATTTATGATGCAAAACAGGGCCCTAATTCAGCAGGCACTTAAGCACACGTTTGAGTCTCATTGACTTTGATGGAACCAAGTGAGTGTTTAAATGCTTTCCTGAATACTGGATAACTGTACAAGTTACAAGGGGGGGGGGGGGAACGGGGCGGGGGGACAAGATAACATAATGAAATTACAGTTTTTATTAGGGTAGAATGGTGGAAGTTGTTTTAGAGTTATTCTAGCAAAGATAAATGTAGGGAGGTTAAATACACAAAATCAGAATTTCACAGTACAACTTTAGAGGCTAGGTTATATGAAAGTATTGTTTCAGAAACCTTTTCATCTCTTTGATTTAGTAAACAAACCGAAATAGTATCATGCCAAATAAAGGCAGAAGATACTTGATATACTTGGTATTTCCTTGGATTTTGAGAATTCCTTCTCTCTTCAGATTGTATAGACATTTATAGACATGACAAAAAGAGATTTAAGTTCTTATACTCACTATTGTTAGCATTAATCAGATTTAAATGATGATGCAAGTTGAATGAACCTCACAAAAGGTTCATTTCAGATAACCTTTCAGGAGTGAGGTCTTCAGGACTTTCTTGTTCTGGCAGGGTCAGAAAAACCATATTGCTTGAGTATTCCTCTCCCTTATCTAGACCAGGAGGTGCTGAAGCATGTAAAAATACAGTGAGAAAACACCAACTTTCAAACTGCAAAAAGGATGTGTTTAGCAGAGGTTTTGCTGATGGATGATTTTCACTACACCCAGACTGATTTGCCTCTCCCAGGTATCAATGGGGGAACAAGTCTTCTAGCGTACAAGGTACACCCATTTTTTTGGGGGGTGGTGTGGGGGGGGGTGTTATTCCACACTTCGTTTCCCCTTTGTTCTTCCTTTTACACATTTTTATTTATCATACCTCATTTTTCTACAAAAGACCAGATAAATAAGCCTGTGGCATCAATAGCAGTTTCCTGATCTATCTGAAGCAGATATAAGAACCTGTGGAATTCTACAGTGGCCAGAATCCAAAATTAATTCTGGATCAGTTGTACATTTGGCAATTATTTCTGTGATTGGCAACATCAGTGTTTTAAATCTAATCTTGAATTTGGGGTTCAAAATCCCATTTTAGGTTGAAAAGCAAAATCCCAAATGCAAATAGGCAGTGGCTCCTGTCCTGGGGAAAAAATCAAAGCAATAGCTCACATCCAAACACCCTCAAAGCTTCAGAATAACAGACTAAAACAAAAAATACACCAGACTGCTGCTAAGATCTTTGATGGCAGAAATCTGGATCTGGATTTTAAATTTGGGAAGCTGCAGTAACATGAACCATAGTAGTTTTAGAGAATATAATACCAAACTTTTATTGTCTCTTTTGTAGATAGGTAGTCTAATTATCTTGAAGCTATTCATTTCTGTATGTCACGTAACTTGGAAAATATGTTCATTTTATCGACTCAACGCACGCAACTATCAGAGAGGATCAGTGTATGTTTGAATCGTGGTCGGGGCAGCTACGCCAGAGAGCATTCCTGTTCCTGAACTGGGTCTACAACAATCCAATAAACCACTCTAAAGTCAGCACTGACTGGTTTTGCAAAGCAGTTATGCATGCCCAATCCCGCTAGCTCAAGCGTCTGTAAGCACTGCTTGTTATAATGATCATTAGAACTGGGCTTTCCAAACGCCGCCTCTGCCCTTCTGCACACATGATGATATTCAGATATTTGTTTCCATCAAAAAACAAAGGATACATACATAGTTTTCACAATTAAAAAGATAATCGCATTGCCAATGATAATAGATTTGTGCATGGTTTTCCTCTGATAGAGCACACATATTGACATGATGTTCGATGCAGGAAGTGATTGATACAGTTTTGAAGAATCAAACCATTTTTTTCCCATTTCCACCATTTATTCTATATGAGATATTGGAACCTGTTTAATAAGTGTAATAAGCATAAACTGTGGCACTTATAATACTATTCACTAGATTAATATAGGGTAATATTTGTTTTAAATGCCACTTAGAAATAAATGGTTGGATATCTTTCAAACTCAATGTATTTTGACTGAATCAATCCAAACCTTGAAAGCAAATTTAGAGACTAAAGTTGATAATCTCCCCGCTAATTTGGTACGCCCACACCCCCATGGAAAGCACTTCACAAGTACAAGACAGTAAGGCTATAGCACTGGGATGTCCAATCCCTTCTTGAAGGGATTTTCTTTCTCTTTTTCTTTTAAAACCATTTCTTCAGACTTCTGTAACAGACAATTCTCTCGGCCAGTACTTTTCAGTTTTATTCTCTTTAGGTGTTTTGACATCTGTACTGTTTCGTACTGACTAATTTCCAAGTCCTGGGAGACAATTTCTTAGCAGTTGCAATTCATCAAAGCCCTAATGAATTCTGATGGAATTCTTGGGGACCGGTTTTCTGTCCTCTCTGTGGAGGGGACTGCACAACGCACCCTACGTATTTAAACCGCATTAAGAGACTAAACGTATTTAATCAATATTGCTCAAAAGAAACCTGAAGAGCCACATACTAAACACCAAAGACACTAGCCTCAATGTTGTCACCGAAGCAATACTACTACAAGCACAGCTGAGACAGACTGACCGCACGTGCCAAGAGGCAACCGAAAAGGATCGACAGCTGAGCGTGAAAAGTCTAAGTGAACAACTGTCTACAAACACGGAGGGGTTCACATTCAGGAACAAGTTGTAAATGCTGGAGACAGAGAAGCCTTCTTTGAGGGCTCCAGGAAAAGTGTTGGTTCAGGTACATTGTCACGTTCAAAATAACTTGGATATCTTTAGATATTTTGGAAGCGAACTGGAAAAACTAGGCACTATACCAGCTGCTTCTTGGTTCAAAAATCAAGATCAAGTTTTATTTAGATTCTCAACCTACTTAAGCTGGTTCTCAGGGGAGTGGCTGTGGGGACTTGATCTCCATGATTTGGGGAAACTTGTCGGGAAAGAGGGAATAAAAAGGTAGTTCATAGAAGCCAGATGGGGAGGCTAAGAATCTGGCAAATATCCCTTTCCCACATTTCTTCTAAAACTCAAAATAAATCTGAATCTCTCTGACATTTGAAAAGAAGTCTGGCTATTTCTTCCCACATTATGTTTTCTTTTTACTCGCTTTTGCACAGGGTCTTACGGGAAGCAGAGACTAGTGCCAAAGTAATGCAAGGAAGCAAGCTGTGCTGATAATCTCAGAATGGCCCCCTTTTCTCACGAGATATTCCAGCCCAATTTCATGTACACAAGCAATTCAGAGGGCAAGACTCACTGGTGTGCTCTGGCTATTCTGGCAACGTAAGGCAGCCATAAAACCTGCTTAACTGGCCAGCACAACCAGATTTGCAGCTGCTTTGTATCACCAGAGTGAAGCAAAGCTGCCAGAGCATACCAATGAATCTGGCTCCGGTAGTTTGTAGGGACTCGGCATCAGTTTGCAAACTTATCAGCATTTTTCCAAATCAGACCTCCAAATCTTTTGAGATTCACTTATCACTGTAAAACAACACGTCTGTGGAAGAGATTTGTCATAGGACACAGGAGTGTATCCAGCTTCAGAAGCCACAGGAATTCTGATCTCATGGTAGTTTCACTATACCAAAGCACCTAGCCATAAAAAAGTTATTATTCAAAGTGCCAATGTATTTTGGACTATGCAAGTGTGACAAAATAAGTAGTAACTCCTGGTACTTAACAGACAGATTTTTCTTGTGTCTGAGAGGAGTAACAAAATTCAGGGCATTTCACTACCAGTGAATCTCTAATGAGCGGGTGGTAAAAATGCCTGCCTTACTGACTGTCAGGGGATATCAAATTTGCTCACTTCTGACTCAGTAATTACCCACCAAAAATGTAGATCAAGTGGTCATCACCCAAATTAGTACCTGCCAAAGATTACTTTTGGAAAGGCTGTCAGCTAAGAAACAGGGAATGAGTTGCAAATATGATTAAAACTCGAAAATAACAGCTTTAAGGTATGAACCACCACTCAAGCACACAATGGATCGAGGGCAGGAAACAGAGCCCGTGCGGGGAACCGAGCACAGAGAGGGGTTGATGGCCGGGGACCTGACTTGCGAACAACAGGAGCGATGCAAGCTGCCACGTCCTCACCCCATTCTGCTTCCTCCCATCGGGCCCTGCACGTTAATCTTCTCCAAAGCCCGGCTGCACTTCCTGCTGAACCGCACTTAGGTGGCATTCAGGTACAGAGCCAAGTCACACAGCGCAGCCCGGGAGGGGGATGAACAGCCCAAAACTAAAGTCCTCCCTAGGACTTGGGGGAGAGGGTTTCAATCCGCTGCTCTGCCTGCCACAAGCCTTCAACGTGAGCAGCCAAAATGTCTCCATGCCTCAATTTCCCATTCGCAAACTGAACATGTCTCTGTTTGACAAAAGAGCTACAAGAGAATTAATTTCAATAACTGGAACAAACTATAGCCCACTAAAGCTACAGTAAGTGCTGTATATTGACAAAACTGAACCCAGGTCATTAAAACCATGCCAGAAGAACAAAACAGGGGCTGACCATTGTCCTCCGTGTTCCAGCAACATTCAAATATGAAACAGAGGTGATGATGAGGATAATAATAATCACTGTGTGATGCAGATTTCAGCGCCAAATACTTTGCAGTTAGCTGCAGGCAGCACCATGGGTATGTCAACCGTCTCTTGTGAAAGGTGGCAACCAACTGGCTTAAAGCAAACTCAAATAACAGTTCTGGGAGCAGGGTTGGTTTTTTTTGCTCCTAGAACCTCAGTGCAAACCATCAGTCTTACTGCAAGGGGCCTCATGGTATATATCTGCTTACCCTGGCTGGGCAGCGGTTTTGTTTTTAAAGCCATGGTTTAAATTTGGGGGGAAAAAAAAAGAAAGGAAAAAAAAAAGGTCTCTTTTTCAGTGAGCTACATAAATCAATCTCTCTTTTCTCTCTGCTTTTTTTTGGAGATATGGATAAGGCTGAATCAAATCTGCCAGTACCTGCATCTCTATTTCCAGGGACTAATCAAGTCTACTTCTCTGCACCAGAGATGACCTGTGTGTAGCCTTAACAGACCTGTAAATGCTGTGTTAGAGTATCAGTGCTGGATATCACTGGACATCTGAGGTCAGTTATGCATTTGTCCCTACATCCTGTGGGAGGGCTCTCAGCAGAACACTTGGAAATAGCAATGCTTTGAAAATAAATCTGTATGTTAAACAAAGACAGTCAGAGACAGAAACAAAAGGGTAGAAATAAATTGTTGACTGCTAGCTTGCTAAAAGGCTTACCATGAAGTGCTTCAGCAGTCAGTATTAGGACTGGTGTTGTTTAATATATTCACTAGCGTTCTGGAGAAGAGAGGGGAAGGTGACAAAATTTGCACAGGGCACAAAAATATTTAGGTTAGTCATGATTACAAAAGATTAGAAAAACTAGACAGATGCGCAGCATGAAGACAGATGAAATTCACTGTTCATAAATGCAAGGTAATGCATATTTGAATGAATAATTTTTAAAACTCATGCACAAGGCTAGGCTGTAAATTAACTAACCACTCGGGAAAAAGAGAGGGAGGAGAAAACATGTGCCACTTTGGACAACTCAACGAAAAAGTGAAACAATTGGAAGCAAGCAGTCAAAAAAAGTAAATGTGTTGTTGGACTGTATAAAGAACAGGATGGAAATTAATATTAAAATACTACATCACTGAATAACTGTATGGTGTATCCTCTCTGAAATGCTGTACCAAGCTACATTCAACTCATCTAAAAAAACCATAAAGCTGAAATAGAAAGGGGCAACAAAAATGATTAGTGGCAGAAGGAAAGACTGTGAAGATTGGGGCTGCTTAGTTTATTGAAGAGAAATAAAAAGGGGACATGAGAGAGTTAATGAAAGTTACAGCAAAGATCAATTGCCTGTTCCTAGTTTCCTCTCCTCCTAATGCAACAACACTGAAAAACAACATATTTAAAAACCAATAAGGAAAATATTATTTTACGCAGTTCATAATTAACCTATAGAACTGATTGCCACAAGATATCCTTCTGGCTAAGGACTTAATATGATATAAAATAGTTTAATTTAGACGCTTATGTGTATAATGAGGACATCCTAGCTAGGATTAAGATAAATATCTTAGAAAGGCTGAAAAGCCTAATGCTTTCTGACAGAAATGAACCATGGGCTGATGGAGGTTGGAGAGAAACATCTTTTTTGGGCAATAAAGAATGTCTTTTTCTTCCCTTGAGCCATTTGGTACCGAGTATTCCCAAAAGCTGCATTTGTGGCCGACGGGACTGACAGCCCAGTCCCACCAGGCACGTCTAAAGCAACATCCCTTTGTGCCGACCTGAAGTTGGCATCTCCACTACTTTCACTGAGGCCAGGATTTGAGACTTTGATTTTCAGACTTTGTTTACTGTGGTGGCAAGGGCAGGAGAGGGAGGAGAATTTGAGATATGAGACTGAGTAACTCTGAGCAAATTAATATCAATAGCTGGGTAAACCGTGTCTTCTGCCTTATACCACCAAAACTGTCCAGGTTTTCTAATTTGCGTACCATGCTCATTTTGTTTAGTAGATGATAACATCACGTTAGCACAAAAGTACAAATAAAGCTCTATAGTCAGCTAAGGGGTCAGAATCCTGCCAGTTTCCAGAATGTATCTATCCCAACCTCTGTGAGCAAAAAAGAGGAAAAAAGTTTAATAATGCTAAAAGACAAAAGCTATTGCTGCCTATATCCCTCTGAATGGGAACCTGGTCTCCTGGGTACATTTGCAAAACCTGATCTTGGAGCTTCATAGAAGCTTTCTGTACAAATCACTTTGTTTAAAATATGGCCCACCCAAGTACAAACAGGTTTTATTCCCCTTTACAGCTATCCAGTTAAGGAAATGTCTGTAGCGGAGAACTAAATCTGATTCAATGATTAATATGTAAACAGAATTTGACTGGCTCTTCTTTTGTGCTCATCGCCAAGATACAATCTGGCACAACAGTTTTGTTTGATAGACAGCCCTGGCCTGTGCTTGTCAACTAGCCAATATAAAAATAACATTATTACTGTATAATCTCGAATTAGGCTGTAAAATATTTCAATTGTGTGACACACATGATGAGAAGATTTTAGAGTTCTCACATGTTTACGTAATTAGCACTGCATGTTTGTTAAATTAAGGTATCGCTATCACCTTTATTACCATATCCCTCCTCCTCCACTGCGGTGTCTGTTTCTTGTGTAGCCTCACATGTGTTAACTTTTCAAAGGCAACAGAAAAAGGAGCCTGCGTCTCTGTGAGGATTCTCCTACTTCTGTGCAATTCTAATAAAAGGTAGCCGAATACCCACCCTTTCTCACAGCCCTTCAAAAAAAATAGCTGCTGAGGTGCAACTCAAGTAAGGAAAAGAAAGCACAAGAGGGAAATGGCCTCAAAGACCTGACTTCAGGTGGATTTAATCCTTCCACTACTGGTTTAAAAGTATTAAGTAGCCATAGGCTATCCCTGGGTAGAAAGACGGTTCAGTGACATCCCTTTTGTAAATATGTAGCTGCTCAGCCTCCTCCTAAACTCCACATTGAAGTCTGCTGCTTTTTCAGATTAATTCAGTTTGAATACCGCTGACTGTCTGTCACTACAGTCATATGTCACTGGTAGCAGCTCAGAAAGCCTAACCCCTTCTCTAATGTCATTGCACACAATTCATTTTTAAATGCAGTGTAATAGTTTAGGAATACCAGTAAAACAGTGGGGGGAAAGGCATTTTCAATTTAAAGGGTGTGTAACGCAGTTTGTAACACTGTATTAGATGAGCCAAGCATGTTTCCTTGAGAGGGGCACATATGGTACAGGTGAGACTTGCAAAAATATAGTTCTGGTAATTCTCGATATTGTTAATAAGGGCATGGTAGTTTTAAACCAAGTGGCACATTATTAACAATAATGCTATTTAATTGGGTGATCTTTCTTAAAGAGCTAGGTACTGCCTAGAACAAAAGCATCTAAAGCCGCCCCAGAATAACCACAGCCACAAAACCAGGCTCCACCAGCACCGCAGGGCACCGGGCTTGGATTCTGTTCAGCCTGCAGGACTACGTCAGCGGTTCAGCTCGGCGCACGCAGACGTCGGCCACAAGCCGGGAAGAGCTGCAGAGAAGGTCACAAAGGTTTGGCTGCAGGGCTCTGACTGAGACCCGTTTCTACAAAGACACACTTGACTCCAAATTTACACTTTCAAAATATTTAAGACTTGCACATAAAATGAAAACCGGACATTTTATGACCCCAGCTGTGCTCACCATCTCCCCTACAGCTTCATTCATGTCAAGGAGGTGGCAAAATACACGGTAGAATTAGGCCCTGCAAGATAGGCACACTGCCCTCACAAAAACCGTCTGATTCATTTCAAAACAAACACGCAGCACTAGCAGTAACCTGACCCAAAGAACTTCTAAAATTTGGACTAATCTTTCCCAAAACTTCAGCTTTCTGGCTTTCTGATTTAATTCCAAGTGCAATAATAAACACACTCCTCTGTTTACAGCTCCATAAATAGCGCCTCGTGTTTTCTGAAACAATGCAGCTCTGGGCTGTCTCTGTGATCGTTTATTTTATATCATCCTTAAGTTGCCATTTATTTACATTTCTGGAAACAGCTACCCCATGAAACAAATGGCCTGTTTTGTTAAGTCATGGTCAAGGATGTTTCCTTCAACTTATCACATCTAGAAATGCCACAGACAGAAATGCTTTCAGGCTATTTGCTAAGAAAACTAACATAAGCTCCTTATCAGAAAATATTATGTTTCCCCGAAAGGTGAACTGTTCTGTCAGTTTTTCAGGCCATGTGAAATTCCTTCTTTGCTATGACAGGCCACTGAACAGAAGCGGATGGCACACAGTAGTCGCCCAGAATGCAAGCCAAAGCCTTCAGCTACACATGACTGCAGGTAGCGGCACAGACGCAGCGAGCCTTTTCCCCCGACACATCTAACCTGGGAGTTATATTCCGGGTTGAGGGCTTTTGTTGTTTCCTTGGGGTTAGTTTGGGACTTTCCTCCCCCCTTTCACTTCTCTTCTTGGGGTGCATACGTAAGTGATGTAGATATAGTGCTGAGCTGTGTGTGCCAGCCTCTTTGGTTCATGTCCTGGAAGTGGCAGCCTGGAAAACCAGCCCTTTCTAGGCCTCACGCACCCTCATCTATTCAAACTCACTACAAGAAAGCCAGAGGAGGAGCTATGTCTCATTATTCCTGGGTTTTAGAGTGTTTTCTGGGTTTTCACCCTACTAAAGCCAAAATATTAGCAACTACAGACCGATAATTAAAAGTCTAATTGAAGACACAAGGGTTCAGACAGTGTAGTTGTTTTCTTCAACCGGAGCAGATAATTTCCAGGTAGAGTTCCACAAGTTATAAAGGTTGCTCATGTTCGTAAGAGCTGAGCAACAGCCCCCCTGGGATCAACACTGTACATGCTTTGTGTTACACACATCTGCATTAAGCTTATGAACCTTCAGGAAAAGCTCTCCATAATGAAGGTGAAAGCTCCAGTTGGCAAAATACGCTGATTTCATGGCATTTTGGAAATTGCGCTAGAGGAAGCTGCCCTGCTAAATCCTGATGCACTGGCACATGCGGCCGTGTGACAATGCAGAACACACAGGCACAATTGATTTAAGCAGGTTCCCCTTGTGTGCTTGCAGAGATCTGCTAGATGCAAGGTTTAAGGCACAGACAGACTGTGGACATTAATAGACAAGGAGAAATCCAAAGGAACAACTGATGACACCCACTTTTTTTTTTTCCAGAGAAACTACTGGTTTTAATCTTTTCAAGTCGATTTTTTTCTCTGTCTATTCAAGTTCAAAACTCATTTCTTCTATTTTCAGGAGAGTATTTTCACTGTGTGATGATGAGGGGCAGTAATAGATAAAGTTTGAAATAAAAGCTTTACTAGCTGCCGTTTTTTGGTTCATTCGTGACTCTTACTACCCTGCCCTTTCCGCCAGTCGTTACCTGCACACTGTTTGGGATTTACTGCTGCAGAGAAGCAGCCAGACTAGGCATCTTTAGATTCCATTCCCTCTGCAATATCACCAGCTGATCTTATGTATTTATCACAAATGGCCTTATGCTCCAGCCTCACCCCAAAAGGTGTGCCCATTAAAATACCCATCATTTTCCTGCCGGCCTCCTCCGCAGCAGACCGAGAAAAGGCAGCCCTGTGATGGGAACTGGTCGCGGCTCTGCTGGTGGGTACCAAGCTGACAACTTCCAAAATCACAGACAACTCATGTTCAAATAGGACCCTCATTTTCATTGCTGGAGCTCTGGAGCATCAGTGCGATCTTGGCTATGTCACAGACAACAGGAGAGAGGCAATTTTGCAGTTTTGTTAAAACTTTCCTTTTTTTAATTGCCCATTCCCATTTCAGGAGAGCAACAAACACCCTCTGTTACTAGTATAAATGTCCACTGCAAGATGGGAATTAAAGAGGCTAGTGTTTATAGCACTGCTATTTGATGCCAAAAATAAGTCTGATGTTTCTATTCAGGAATAGGAAATAACACTCTGAACAGGCAAGTCACTCCCCAATGGACTTTCTTTGAATTTTCTCCAAAGGCTATTTCCTTTTCCTAAATGTGGGAAATACTTCCTGTCTGTGAATAAGCACAACCCATATGCTGAGAAGAAAATTTAATAAAACAAACAAAAAGAAAACAAACAAAAGGACCTTTGTTCTGGAAAGAAATGGCACCAGCTATGCTCAGGAAGCATAAAGAAACCCAACGGATGAGAGAATAGACAAATCCTAAACAGATTTCATGTAAGATGATTAAAAGTGCTTCCTTTGCTGTATATTTGGCAACACGTGAAATCGTGAGTCAGAGATATATCCCTTTCCTTTCGGTACTGTTGCTTGTAGTTCATGAATAAGTAAATGATTAAGAACACTTCAGATTTGGCATTATCAGACATATAACCGGTCTCTTGTTGTTTCAATCACGCCTACAGCTCTGACCAGTGTAGAGGTTCACTATGTCTTCAAGCTTTGCTCAGCTCCACTGAGTAGCAGCCGACATTTCAGAGTCCCCCAAACTCAACGCTGTACCCGATCCACATGGATTTATAGACCACCACCTTTAATCGAGACATTCCTCACTCGATTCCAAGCTGGATCCATCTATACTCACTACTCCAGGTCTTGGCCGTGCTTGTTGTCTGCACATACAGTACAGCACCAGTGACCGGGATTTCAAAGAGGAATCTGTTAAACCTGGAAATTTCCAAAACAGCTCACAAAAGTTACCGTACGTGGATGTATATCATGGAAGAAAAAAAAAAAAAACCTTTTTACAACATCTATAAAACCCTGATTATAATAAATGTCTGCTTAATTAATACATCAGGACATAAAGCCATTTATTCTCCTCTTATTTGCTATCATTCTCCCCGTTCAGATTTAATAATGTAAAAAGGTTGCTCAGATGCCAAACAGTAAAAATAATAAAAATACATTCATCATTGATACAAAAAGCAGAAATGCCTGGCAGTCCTGCTGGCACAGAGAATACAGCCAAATTTCTTAACTGAAATCCAAATAGTGTTTCACCCAAAAATCTTCAAAACATACAATGAAATATAAGATATGATAAACAAAGCAGCCTGAAAAATGCATGGAGAACTGAGAAACAGGTGCCCAGAATAACCATTATTACAATATGCACACTAAAAGGGAGGGAGAAAGGGGCAGAGAGAGAAAGAGAGAGAGGGAAAAAAGCTTTCAAGACGGTTAAATTCATGAGGGCTACAGAGCCTCAAATTGAAATTATCTCACTCTGCACTGATAAATAAAGTAGCTCTGGTACCTAAATCATGACACTAACTATACGTTTCGATTTTTTTAAGTAGTGATTAGGTGGATACTCAGGGGAACCTACTAGCCTTCACAGAGATAACAGACTCAACTTAATATCAACTTAAAAAGAGACTTGAATTCTAACCAATCTCATGTAATGAATTGAAATTCTATAGCTTTCAGAGGAAAAAAAAAAAAAAGATAAAAAAGCGATGTGGCTCCATTCTCTAACTTGCTGTCAGGAAATATAATTTGTGCTCTCGGTGATTCACCTAGCTCATATGCAGCATGCAAATTTATTTCCCTAATAATCAGACCTGGAGATTGCCCAAGAGGATTAATAGCATCATTCCTTATGACCGCCAGGATATTATGCACCTCTGACATGGAAAAATTGTGTTAGTTCTACAGAGAAAACGCAAGGATATTTGTCCTGCTAGACAATATAATAGGCTGGTGCATCATCAGATTACAATGTCATTTCAAAAACCTTGAATACAAATAATGTACAGTGGGGGAAATGTTGGTACAACCTCCCTTAATTCAGTAGCCTTGAATTCTCATGTATTTTTTTGCCTGTGGTGTTTTTTTTTTTTTTTTTGCCTCTCCCCATTATAGTCTGTAGAATACTGCAAGGAAAAGGCAAAGGTATTTTATATCAAAACCATATCTTTTTGTTTGTTCTTATATTATTCTTTGAGAATAGCCTATATGGACACTGCAGGAAAAAATAACATAAAACCCACGGCTTCCAGTTTTTCAAAGAGCTGAATACACCCACAGCTACAGTATACTGTATTCCATATGTGAATACAGAGCAATTTATTTGCACAATTGCTTAATTTTGATTTGCAAGTCAAAGCAATGTGTTCTGCAGGCTCTGGTATTCACATAGGAAGAATTTTAATTTTTAAAATCTTTTTAAACGAGTTGGTCAGGAATTTTCTAAAAAAAGAAATGTTTCCTGCTGTACTTTAGACCAAAGAACACTGCCTTAGAGACAAGACAAAATTTCATTATTATGCGCATGGGAGCAATAAGATTAGCTCCTATTGCTGCCCCTAAGGTGGAGCAGCAGGAGGAACCAATGGGACGATGCTAATGTGTATGTTAATAGTATTCTCCTAGAAGAAGTTGGGATAATTAAACATGTACCATCTCTTTAAGACAGAACTGCACACATTTTCTTCGGATGGGTGTTTACAAGATTTCCAATTTCAGGTCACAGCCATTTCTGAGATTGCTTAAGAAAGAGATGGGAATAACTTATCTTATTCATGTATTCAAAGAACCTTATAAAATGTGCAAAATATAACAGTTTTAAGGGGCAAAACATGCATCTTGCCTTGACAGACCTGCTTTATTATGTGTAGTGTTGTACACTGACCTAATATATTGAACATTTTTAGCTAATATACCTTGTAGGAACCAGCCTTTAATGTGATGGATTTTATAGTATCTCATTAGGGTGTGTTTATATAACCTGATACTAAACACATTTTCAGATTCATGTTCCTTATTAAAATTGTGAGCCGTATTGATTTTTAGTTGAACAGCAACAGAGTCATTTTAATATTAAGAAAGGCTGCTCTGAAGTTATTTTCACAGATCACAACTACTGTGACACAAACAGTGCGTGTATCTCTCATCTTTCTTTACAGCCTCAATTATCAGAATCAGGATGCGTTACCCCACCTGCTTTTCTATTGGTTGAGCAATTCTCTGCCTCCATTTAGAACGCCAAAAAGCACTTTTATTCATTGGTTTGGGGGGTGTTGTTTTTAAATATACACTCGTGACAAGGCCCCAAACAGTATTTATATTTTTCCCTATAAAGAACCCTGTGTTTTTAAAACCAAAATACCTTAATGCATCTGCTTTTCAAGTTTCCATAACAAACTGAGTAGCTATAGCAATGTTTACTCTAACACAAAAACTTAGCATTCCGAGCAGTGTAAAAAAAAATAATGACTTTGACATCCTAATGTCTCCATTTTGTAAACCAGTCTTCAAAGGTAAATCTAATGTCAGCAGTAAATAGAGTGGCTCCAATATTTCTCTGAGGAGTCATGGGGAAATAATGATCTTTGAGGCACTGTAAATAGTTTAAATTATTGGAAGGTCCTTGTAAGAAATGAAATATGAGAATTAAAAAAAATAAACTCGGTTTCTTTATTGTGAAGTTAGGGCATTTGGAGGTAGCCCAAATTTTAAATGCAAATATTTAGAGAGAGAAATTATCGCCTCCGAGACAAGCAAATCATACACTTATTCCTGACTCTTATTGATTTAATGAACAGTTTGTTAATATAATGCCGTTTGAGAAACGAAAAACAGACATAGAAGAGTAGGTGTTCATTACATTCCCACATTTCTAAAATCAACCTTTAAGTCTTCAGCAGGGAAAAGGCTTGAAATTAAATTGCAGCATATAGAAATGACTAGATTTAATACAGCCACTTGTGCGCTTTCAATTTAACTACACCTGTTACTTTTGCTAAAATACCACAGAAGCAGTTCAGGAGTCTCAAGTAATTGCTATATTTGGCCTAAGAAATTTTAGGTCTGAACTGGTTCTCAGAAAGCAGATTTCCCTTTATTTTGCCCCTGGCATGCTATTCATTATTAAACATTAAAGTTGTGTCAATTACTTACTTCCATAGTTGATTATTGTCCTGGTTATTCTACCAGCTAATCAACTGCTTTCTAAGACATGTCTAGCAGTGACTTTGAACTGATGTACAGAATATAATTATTTGTGCAAATTTCTTTTGTTTCTTGTTAACCACAGAAATTGGTTAATTACTTTAATCCCCACAACCCCTCAAAAAGAAAGTATCTTGATTTACCAATTTATTTTTAATCAATATTAGGCTGAGCTTTGAAAGTTGACTATTCAGCCAACATAAGACACTGCACTGAGAGAAAAAAAAAAAATTATTTTATACATGTCCTTTAAAGCAGGCTGAAAACACCTTCATCTAAAAGACTTTGTTAGCTTTATCAGATGCAAGGCTCTTCTGTTTGAGGTGTAATTATTTTACCATTATTACATGCAAGGCTTTTAACAGAACGGTCGTTCCCTCTATTTAAGCAGTAAGTTTTATAATTTATTACATCTCTTTGGTCATCAACTCACTATACAAACAGTTGGTCACCAGTGACCAATTACATTAAGGTTAAGCAACATAACTTTAAATTAGAAATAAGCTAATGTATCTTCATCAAGGGCCTGCTGTGTTTTCAGTGCTGTTTATGAGATGATACTAAATGTGGATATGGAGCACGCTCACTGGGACCAATTCCTATCGGCCTGAAAATGGGAAAGTCTTGAGCCTGCTCAGGTCCAGAGCTAATTAATGGGATAACATCTGCTTTATGCATTCTGCTGTAGTAATTTCTATCAACTTCACTGTGAAGATGCATGGGAAACTATCAGAGAAATAAGTATCTATGCTGAACCATATTAATCTGTTGTGAGTCTGAAAATGGGAATTTCAATTCTCCTGTTATCCTAGGGATGGGCGGGGGGGGAGGAAGAGGGCGCAGAGCTTGTTTCTTGGATGATACAATTTCTGTATTTGTAGCATAGGCTATATATTTAGTTCTGTTTGCATGCACATGCTTGCATATACACATGCTATTCAACTGCATGTGGGCTTGTTTTGTGTGTGTGCTGTTGGGTTTTTTTCAGGAAGAACGCAGCAGCAGATGAAGATGACCACGCTCCTCATGCAACAATCAATTTTATACAGGAAGATGGTGAAGTGGTTTTATTGCATTACTTAAAACCACAGCATGAATTGCTAAAGGAAAATACAGTACTGTAAAACAGGCTTCAAAAGTGTTAAGCCTACTTACTTCATTTTACCAGCCTGTGTACAAAGCACAGTGGTATGAACGGCCAGGCACCTATTCTGATTTGAGATTTAAATAAATGCAACAGGAAGGGAACACTGACCCCCACAATTAAAAAATAAAAAAGTAAAAAAATAAAAAAACCCCAAAAACCCAGAATCTTTTTCTGAACCCCCCCCCGACTTCCAAATCCAGGCATCTCCTCACCTGAGTTTTATCACTTTGTCTGAAAATTACTGGGCAATTTTAATTACAGTGGGATGCTTAAAGCTGTCTTTTGCTCCTGAGTTTTTCCTGGTGAAGTCCTGTAGGGCACAGAATCAGACTGCTGAGGAGAGATGTTACATTTTTACACATGTATGCTTTTGTCTGTGTCTGTGCCTGCACATATGTAAAATATCTGAAATTAATGCACTTTTGAAAAATGTCCATACTGTAAACATATGTATGTATATGTTCATATAAAGCACATATATACCTAAAAACATACACAAATGTGCATGTCTGTGTATGTGTATACATAGAGAGAGAAGGAGAGACAAAAAGCCAAACCAGAAACAGGTACGCGCCAGTAAATGTCTGAGTTTGGAGTGGCAAAACCAAAAGAAATCATACCGTTTTCTTTATATTATTATTATTATTGCCTAAGCTATGATTTACAGGTTTAATTCTTTCAAGCTAATGCATACGAATGAATTGCATACGAACAAAAAAAAGGAGGGAGGTCCTTATAATAATGAAATTACATTAATAGTCATTCACCTTTACCTAAGAGGTTATGAGTTCATATGTCAACTCTATGGAATATTTTCCATAATTTGTTTGCCATTGTGTACATTCTATTTATTTGTTTGCTACAAGGTATTGAAATATTCAGGCTATTGGGAATTAAATGCTTATTTGACTAACAATGCTTATCTGTAAATTAATGGTATAAAACATGGAGTTTTCTAAAAGGCTGTCACTCAGTTTTATTTATGAAGATACTACTGAGACAAGATTCAAGGTCTTTCAAAAAACTCTAACATCTTAGGCTTAGGGGAGGAAAAATATTACTTAACATTTTTAACAATCTTATATAATTGTGTAAAATACTGAAATGAAATGGTGCTGCTTTTGTCACATGCAAACAACAATTGCACAATGAAGCAGGAAGGTACGTTGCACGTGCAGTAGCCAGAATGGCTTTGTTTTGAACTTTTGTGTGTGCATGTGTCTATGGGGAGGGAGTTTGGAGAGTGAAGGAATGGGATTTGAAGACCTACATAATGCAAAATTCTTGTGTGACCCATTACATTTGAGACCAGATGATTTTTAATTTGCTTAAGCATACAAGACGGTCAACTTCCACCACTGTTGCAATCTTCTGATTTGCGGGTAGGATTAATAGAGAGCACACAGCTACTGTTCTTTTCCTTTCTCCGGAAAATGTGCCATGAGGCAATACGGTTGTAACAGGGGGGAAGCCTCAGTTCTGTTAGTCTATCTACCCTGTCAATATTATTTGAACCCTTATTTTCCTTAAGGGGCTCATTCAGCTGTCCTAATATGTATACAGTGATAATACAGTCATCCGCATAATAAAAAAGAGCTTCAAAATTATAGTCAGCTTAGTAACAACGCAGTGCTCTGCTGAAGTGATTGGCAACTGTTGATCCAATTATATAACTGGTTGCTTCTTAAAATTCAGGGATATGAGATTGATATATAATGTGCTGTAAAGTGTAAAAGAACTGGACAGGAAATAAGGCGGGCTGAATTTTGTAGTGCTTTGATCAAATTAGAACCAGGTTGATGAAAGGAAATGCCTTGGGTTCTCTGCTTGAAGTTTTGTGTTCTACAAAAGGCTCTTGAAATGATCAATTTTGCACATGTCACTCAGTAAGTTTAGAGCAAACCAGTCTCTCCCTGCGCTGGGGAAAGTCTCTGCAACGGATCACTCACAATGCCCCTCTGCGCTGGACGTAAAATTTGGCAGATGTTCAGAAATGAAAGTGATGAGCCAAAGGAGGGACAATCACAAATCATAGGAATACCCCAAATTTGGAGGTTTCTTTTTCAGGTTTCTGCACAGCCCTCGCTGTGACTCAAGAAACACAGAACGGGAAAGACAGAAAAGGGTCATCTGGTGAATCCCCCAGAAATAAATGCAGGATTATCTTTGCTGCTGTTCTTTTGAGCATTTATCTAGCTAACTCACTAACTAGCTTTCATCCATTGTAACCCTCTGCCTGTCCCCTGCTTTTAAAACAGCTACCATTATTTATGAAGTGCTGTAGATGTGCAGTGAGAAGCACAGGGACTTTTTGCTCTTATTTTTCCTTGAGGACAACTTAAAAGGAGAGAAAAAAGCACGTATGAAAAGGCACCTTGCAGGTAAGGCTGTGGTTCTTCTGTCGCTTGGTCTGTCTCTGAAGAATGACTCCATAGTGGTTAGGCCTGTATGAGACACAACCTCTCTGGTACTTTTCTGGGATCAATCTCTCTGTACTATATGCTACTCAACGTAGTGATTTAAATCCCACAGTTTCAGTCCTAATGCATTAACATTTCAGCACTCCTCAAATACATCCTGGAAATCTGTCTCCTCCTCATAATTCTTATCCCCAAATCGGGAATCATGTAAGATTCGAAGTGAGGCACCTAACTGAGTCCAGTATACATCCATACCTCTGCCAAAAATACAGGATGGTGATTTACTAATAAATACACTTGGGAGTGTGGAGGGAAGAGTGGGGTAGAGAAACAATTAAATTCCCAAGCCAGGGTACAACAAAATTTCTTGCGGCACCCACTGCAACAGGGAACAGGGAGGAAACACTGAAGGAGTCATCATCATCAAAACCTGCTGAATTTCCGTTACCCTCAGGATAGTATCTGCACGGAAACTCTTTTGTTTTGGCATAATTCCCTCTGCAAGGAACGCCTCCAGAAAACAGGGTTTCCAGAAATAATATTGTAGGATGGGGAGCACTGACGGATCGGTGCAGTAACCTTCACCTAGGCCTTCCAATTCAGTTTTGTGTGAATTACATCAAATTGCAGTGGGTATTTGTGTTGGATGCAGAGTAGTTGAATAGCTGCCCATTTCTACACCAAAGCAGCTCTTTTGAAGTTGATTGGTGTTCCCCAGTAACAGAAACACTGCACAGCATCGAAAATGACAGGACATCACAGTGCAATTTCACTAAAAAAGATGCATGGGGTATTATATGAATAATATTTTTCTGAGTTCCAAGATTGGAGTTAGAGAAATGTCTTTACAATTTGTATGTGAGATACTCCTCGACTCTAGTGGCAGACGTTCACGAGAGCACACGCTAATAAGGTATAATTTGACAACACGGTAGAGGTCCGTCTTTCCAGTTCTATTATCTGTGAAAGATACAGTTCCTTGTGCCAACTTGGTTGCACAGCAGTAGCATTTTGCTCTGCAGCCAAAAAACCAAGGATCTGGCAACAGAGCTGAATGCTAACACACTGGGCCGGCAGAGATCAGAGTACGTGAAGGGGATGGCGCTGCGCTGGGAAGAAGGCATCACCTCTAGCACTGCCGGCTGGCTGACGGACGGTAACTCTTACCAACTATTCGGAAACAGACATCAGCAGAAGCGCAAAACAGAGCTGGCTTTCAGGGCGGAAAAGCAAGTGAAACCTTCCCCGCACAGACGTCCAAGCCTGGCGGTCCTTCTCCAGTACAGGAATGGGAAATGCTCTTCCAAGGGTCCCCTCCCAGGCCCCACACCAGGCCGTGTTTACTCACACTGTGGCAGAAACGCGTAGCTGCGGATCAAGCAGCAGCGGTGGCACTGAGACACGTACCAAGGAACGGCGCTAACCTGGGTTTTGATTCTCACCGCGCTCCCTGAAAACACACTATATCATGACAACTTGTTATGTTTTCATAAAAACATAAGAAACAGGACAGAATGAATATAGTCTAAATAATAGCTTATTTAAAGTATTTTCCATAACATTTCCTTTATTTCCTTTTTTTTTTTTTTTTTTTTTGGTTAGATCACACTTAATGTGATTCCACGACATCAATGCTGTGGATGAAATTGAAAGCTGTATTCTTCTAAATGTGTTCCTAACATTCCATTTTTTACAGAGCTGCCAGGGGCTATTCTGCATTCCCACAACTGCTACAAATGTAACATATTGTTTTGCAATAAAAATTAGCTATAAAAGTGTGAAAAATGCCAGAGATCCGAATGTGAGAAACAAGAGAAGGGGGTACGGCTTTCACACCCTTTTAGTGGACATTTTATTTATTTCTCAAATGGAGTAGACATATTTATAGCTACTGTATTTCAATTATCTCTAATTTCACACATTTTATGCAAATTCTAGACATTTTAATTGCAAATGAGAAGGGAACTTATTTTTAAAAGTGGAGCAACACAACATTTCAGATCTCAATTTTCATTCCGAATTTATCTACATCACTGTTAAAAACTTTTAAAACGTCATTTACACTGTGACTTAAAATTAGGTGCAATTTAAAACAAAAACACCACCAAAAGACCTCCATACCAATTAGTTATATCGCCAAAACCTTTTTCACACATTCTTAAATCTTTTCTTTTTAAATCAAAAATTTTAGGTAGGAAAGTTTAGGAAGTTGAAATGACATTATTAATCGGTGACACATTATTTCAACAAGAGTCGGTAATTTAATAGTATTGTCCATAACTGATGAAAATTAATACATTTCCCACCCTATTTTCTCTTTCTGTCTCCCTGACTTCAATAACCGAGGGCATGGGTTATTAGCTCAATCCGTGCTTAGCAGTCACTCAATGGGAAATTCTTTCAAGAGGATAAACCACAACTCAGCCTTTGGCTGGATAAAAATTCCCACTATACATTAAAAGCATTAGTGACAAATGTCACTCTTTTCCAAGTAGTATTCCCACTAGCTTACTCTTACTGAACGTTAATAAGCATACGGCCTTCAATGCTAAATAAAGTGTTTGTGACAAATTCAAAACCAGTTGAACCTGTGCTGGTTTTAAGCAGGGACAATTTTCTAATGGATCCTAGGGCTCCAAATCAAACTAAGGGTCTGGGGATCTGATCCGTGCTGCTGGGTTTGAGCAGACCATGTATGCTGCATGTGAGACGCTGGGTACCTGTGCAGACCCCTGCACCCTGTAACCTGACTGCTTCGGCCCCAGCCAGCCAATACAACCTGGGGTTTGGTAAATACTGCCTTAAGTTTTGCCATCCAAAATCCATCCTCTAGAAACACTATTCCCAAGCAATAACATACAGACTGAACGTGAGGTCTCTTTATGCAGAAGTACTGGCTTTGGTACTACACTTTGCCCTCAAGCCATTACCCCATTCCTATCTTTTACTACACACACTGATGTACACACACGCAATCACAGGTCTAAAATCACACGGGTGCTTATGGAGCTCTCTAAGCTGAGAATACAGTGCTCGACTTCCCACTATCCAATGAAAAGATCTTTAAAAGTTCCAACTATTTACTGAAATGCATAAAATAATTTTATTATAAATGGAAATTTACTGTCTGAAATATGTGGGGTTTTTCTCTGCTTTCTTTCTATTTGGTAATTTATTTAAATGCATTCAAAAATGCATTCAAAAAATGAGACATAGCACTTCAGTTAAGACATCTGTATTTCAAACCAACATCTTCAGGACTGTGAGCAGCTCTGTTAATAGTCATTTTATTTGATTAGGGTAATCTGCTGCTGTGCTGTCTTAGACTTTATCCACTACCTTTTAACCAATCAATATTTTAGGGTTATAGATTTGGAAGGTAGATGATAATTTTGTAGATAAACTCTCTAGGCACTGATGACATGGTATGGTTGCATGTTTAGTATCTTTTCAGAGGATTCACAACTCCAGCAATGTAAGAATCTGCCCAGAAAAAAAAAAAAAAAAAGTTAAACCTTAAATTTTCAAAGCTGCATGCAGGGATTTGGCCACCTGACTGCTATTAATGTCATTGAAAATTTAGGGGTAAGAAAAGCTATGTCTTTTCTCTCAGATCATTTCTTCTTTGAAAGGAACCAGAGAACAAGACAGAGGAAATGAAAAGCAACTTTGTACCGCAGGCTGAGACCAGCAAGGCCTGCTGTTGAGGCAGGAAGTATACAGAAGTAGAACATTTGTTCAATAAATGAGTGAGTCTCTCCACACGTATCAAAATAGGTAGGCATGAGAAGTTCAGAAGGAAAAAAATTAGATTTTCTGGTTTTAAAATGTCATTAAAATATATATTTTTTAATTTTGCTCAGCTAAAATTATCTGTTGCTTATGATATTAATTTTGCTGCAGATAAAATTAGTTGTCAGACCTCTGTTTATGGCCTAATTACCTTTTGTAATGGGGAAAAAAAAAAGGGCGGGAGAAATAAAGGAATAACAGTAAAACACAGTTATCTACTTTCCAGCAAGGGAGGTTCTTAGTGATGTGTTACCTGGGTGGATTTCACCAGTGCTATGCGTGTGTTTCACATAGATGAAACCAGATTTGCCTGGGCTGTTTTGCCCATCTGGGCAGTGCCAGCTTCTGCCTGCCCTCATTTCCATGCCTGGGAACAGGCAGGATGGGCCAAACTGCCCTCTGTTACTTCTGGAAAACTGGGAATCTTGAAATTATTTGAGCCCCTTTTAGTAAGGGAGCAAGTCAGGGAAATTTGTGGACAACGTCTTGAAAAAACAGCCACTGTAAATAACTGGACTTTCTTTTTGAAATATTTGTCCACTTTGATTCCAGTTTTGGAAACAGTACATCATTTTATATTGGTTAGAAGTGGGTGCTAGGCATGCTACTGAAAAGCTGCAAGACTTGCAAACAAATGGATGGTGCCCAGTGTTACAGTGCTATGGATATTAGAAACTAGCACATTCTGGTCTCGTTTCAGTCCTCTCTATGCATATTGCCTGATCCTTCAGCAAGGAGGAAGTACCACAAACACTGAGCATATTTCTTCATAGCTTTTCCCATTACAGTAATCTGAAAATTTAAATAAATCTGTCCAGCATTCATGTTAATCCAGTTGCAGCCACGATGCCACCTAAACTACAGCTCTACCTAGCAGAGCTGGGGAGCGGCGCATGTAGAAGATGAGTGAATCTGGCCTCGGACAGAAGTTGCTCTTTGAAGTGTTCTGTGCAGCGTTGCCATAAGATCTGCCCAGCTACACTTTTGAATATATCTGATGAACAAAAAAGTTATATCTGTGTTCATTTCACAAGACGTAAATGTCTCTTTCATGGTAGGAAAAAATCCTGCTCCCTGGAAGTGATTCTAATCTAATCTGACATGTGGTATTTGTAAACGTACTTTAGTGTCCCAACCTATTTACAGTGTTTACATAAAAACCACCGAAATCTCTACATTCCTTGAAAAGTTAATCCAGTACAAATATTGACTGGCTGTCAATTGAGTGTTATTGACTTGCTCCGGGACTGTGCTTTATTGCCTTAACTGATGAAACTTGTTTTCTTTGCTAAACTTAATTTCTTTTTGGCCCCATTTGGATGAAATGCCATTTGCTAGACTGCACCTCTTCCACTCTCTGCTATGGGGCTGCCTCTTCCAGTTAGCTAGAGTGGTAGGACAGCCGAAGCACTTTACTGTGTGCAACAGGAACTTGCAGAAGGAAGCCAACAACCCAGCCCGTACGTTACAAAAAGGACCAACACCAGTCCTATCTCCTATAGACATTTGGTCCACGCCAGCTCCAATACAGCGATTGCCTGCTTTGCAACCACATGCGGTTGTACAGAGCTGTGTTTCCAGAAAGGTTGGAAGGGTCTATGAACCCTTCTACAGGGGCTGTTAAAGGTAACTACGAAAAGCAAACTGATTACCAGGAGGCTTAAATTCCCATTGTGGCAGTCTACACCTTCACTGGGAGGTAGGCTTTTTTTTTTAAGGAATTCTAAAATTCTAAAAGCTGAAAACCTTGGATTGTCTTTGCATCTTTTTACCAGGAACAGTACAAACCAGGTTTGTCCAGAAACCAAAGTTCATGAAACACACACACTCATCATATTTTGAACACCCAAGAAAACATTATTTATCATTTCATTTTTTAAAATCTATAGTTTCTAGTTAGAGCAAAAAAGAAACCAAAACCAGCAACTTTCACAACATTCCCAGATTCTGCAACAAATTCCATCAAACGTTTTAAGTTCTGACCCCCAGGTCAAAGTGAAACTGACAATAAATCTTAGAAAGGATTCGATATCGTTAAGCTGCAAAACCCAAAATCTGTTACTAAAGATTTATCAAAACTTATAAAAAAATGAACCCAAGGTGTTTCAGTCAGTGCAAGGAAGGACAAAAGGGTGGAATGGCAGACAGGGAAGGAAGTGTAGATCTTGAATGGCCACAGCAAGTCATAAAAGCAGGTACTCCTCTCTGATCTCAAAACAACATTTAGGAAGGAATTTCCTGAAAATTCCAGTTAAGAGAGACATAGGGGGTTTACTTGTTGTTGCTGTTGTTGTGGGGTTTCTTTGTAAAGGAATATAACAGAGCAGACACTTACACTTTGCAGGAGCGCTATCTGCTTCTCCGCACGGGAACGCTTTTTGCACCATGTACAACTCCAGGGCAGAATTTGGTGCCACCATCTGTTCCTTCTTCTGTTCTCATCAACAGTCTGGTGAGAAAGGGGCAGAGAGAGAGAAAAAAAATGGGGATATGTCATATTGCTACATCTTCATTTAATATTCTTTATAACTTCTTATGTCTAGCTCAGGTGATGAGACAGTCCAATTCTTTTAATCAAACATACTCAGATTACCTTTTTGGGAACTGAACAAAGTCATGACAGTTTTACTCTCAGATTGCCAACCACGCAGCAAGTTTATTCTTGTCTAATTTGTTTATTTTTTTATTTGAGCCCTTACAAGTCACTTTTTCTACAAGACTTCCTTTCCTTTTAAATGAAAGGCTGCTTCTAAACATTTGACACATGTGAAGAAGAAGAAGAATCTACCCTATAACACCAGCAATGTCAAGAATGCACCTGCCCTCTGTTAAGATACTTTGGCTAACTTGAAGAAGGTTAAATGTTAATATTTTCATTAGTTTACTGGTTAGTAAGTTTTGGGGGTTGGGTTGGTTGGGGCTTTTTTTTAAAAGAAAAACAGGTCTTATTTCAAAATTTACTTCTTTAAATAAAAAAGCAGCTGATTTGTGATTTTTTTTTTTTTTAACAAAACATGTGTTATCATTCAAATCCTGTCAAATGAATTCAAGGTGTCTACAGCAGTTTAGCTAACAGGCTCCAGGAGCGTCACAGTAGAACCGCCATATGTCCCAGTCTGAAGTGACTGTCTCCTCTGCTTTTCCTTCAGCAGACCCCGTGCTGCTCACTCATCCCCACTGACCATGCGAGGAACAAGAACAAGCACTGTGTCAGATGACGAGAGCAAAGCAGCACTGCCCCCTCCCCCCCAAAAAAAAAGCTGCTACATAAGACCAACTGATTCAACAGAGGCTATCCTCTGCTGGATGTCACTAGGAGTTACCTTTTTTCTGTAAAATGTTACTTGGATATTAGAGGTGGGATGGGAAAACCAGCATCTTAACAGGACACTTCCTTTTCCAACAGCTTTAGCCACAGAAAATTAAATTCTCAATGTATCCAATAGGTCTGATATTATCCTCATTCCTATAAGTATGCTACTGCATGAAAAGTCATTGTGCATCTGCAATTTAAGTAGCTGATGGAACACCTGCAGTCATACCTCCAGCAACACAAAGTCTGCTGCTCTACAGCAGCAGTTCTACCAAATTCTCCCATCCTGCCCCAGCCACTGGGGTTTCCCCTCACACGTACTTCTGTGGGAAATGCGCTCTGCTGCTCTTCCTCCCTCAGACATGCTCCTGATGGGCAAGCTCAATCAGAACGTGACACATGCCATGATTATTTTTTTTTTTTTTAAACATAGTGTAACTGATATTAAAACCATATTCTGGTGGTATAGGTATAGCTGCTTTCTGCAGGTTTCAAGAAAACAGGGTTGAAAGTATTCTGTAGCTGTTTGGTCCATTTTCGCCTCTTGCTCCTTGTTCACACAGCTTGCTTCAGGCATGAAAGGAGGAGCCGCTTGTGCTCTGAGACACGGCATCCACGTGCTCACGTGAGTGCAAACACAAGCCCAGAGCACTCTACCAGCTTCACATGGTGCCCTCAAGAAAAAAGCTGTATCCCCAAGGTATGCACACGTGTGTGTGTCCACACATATGTGTGAGAGAGACAGGCAGGGGCAGCACAGGGGCCACAGCGGCGGGGGGGAGGGGGCTGTGCAGCACAACAAGCCTGGCTAACACTGGGTTTTTAAGGTGAGACATAATCATTTAACATACAGATGGCATATCAGTTTACATCTCACTCTGAGAGTTCATGCTTGGTTATACCAGAAAAGGGAGAAACAAATTACAACAGAGTCAGAAAGCCCCTGAAAAGCAGGGCTACAGGGGACCCCAGATGTACTTGAACCAACCACAATCACACCATCAGCATGAGGTGTTAAAAGTGCCAAAACAAGATGAAAACACTGACACTCCATATGTTAAAAAGCTTGGGTTTTGCTGGAGCCCAAAATCCTTCCCTCCCCACATACCTGTACATAATAATCATCATAAAAAATAAGCCCTCAAGATCAAATAGTTAGTGATATCTTAAAAGAAAAGAAGACGACAGGCTTAAGAAACCAAATCCTTGTAATAAATAATATATTATCAGTTAAGGAGATGAACTGACAAAGTGGTGCACCTCTACTCTCTTCCCTGCAACAGCGAGAAGAGCTGAATCACTCGCACAACATTTGTCTTTAAGCATGTTCAGTGATTGCTCCTACACTCCACTTTCTCTAAGAATATCATGCTCTACTAATTTACCACATTGACTAACCTATGTATCAGCAGCATAGTCAGTTTTAACCTGTAATTTTAGCTTGTAAAAATAAAATTTCTGAACATTCTTATATTAGAATATAATTGACTATTTCAGGGCAGGTTTAAATCATGGATGAGAGACTTGAGCCATTTAACTGATGCAAACTCAGCTCTCTTTTTGGGGTTCAGAGGTAAGGCCCTTCCTCACAAATCTCTGATGTTCAATGCTACATTGTCAAGCCCGGCAGCTGTGGCAGTCTCCTGATGGCTCTGACATCAATCTAATGTAAATTTTGCATGTGGCCCATACTCGGAGGCCCACTGCAGCCCTGCAGTGCGTCAGGGGCCATCTCACTCAGGATTCCCACTTCTTCATTTATTTCAAGCCTGAAATGACACTTATCCATCTGAACAACGATTTTAGATAACAAGGTATACAAGAAAAAATATCCAGCAGCATGGCAAAGATGCCAGGCACACAAAGAAAATTAACTAGCCCATATTTCTAAGCAATAAATTCAATGTCACCTTTTTATACCTTCTGCCCCCTTGTCTAATGTCACTCAACAGAATCCTACCAGTGTCGTGCAGCTATTTCAGGCAAGGTAGGGGTAAAGTCCATGAGCAAGGACCTCCCACCTTACACCAGTCCCGTGCTTCTCTACCAAGGGCGCATCCCCTCAGTTCTTCCTCTCTTAGCTTTGCCATCTGGGGAAAACGGCTCTCTGCGACATTCAGGGCCTAAAAGCCATCACACCGAGTGCACCAGCTTTTATGAAAAAATATACACCTTCCAAGCAATAATTGTTGAAGGAGGGAACGCCTTTGGTGTAATACACCCCACGTGAATTTTATAATGAAAACTCAGGCAGCAATATAGAACAAAAGACTGCATGACATGATGTTTATTTTTAGAATGAATGACAGTTTGGCATTCTGGTATGATAGGTGTAAACAGAAGAGAACCTCTATGTTGCTTTTAACAGCCCAGAAGCTGCACAGATTTTTGTTGTTGCTGTTATGCAATTATTTCTAGTATGGTGTTAGCACACTTTCATGCCTGCATAAGCCTGGTATATATGTGATTGCACTAAAGACCCCTGTATCTTAACAGGTCAAGCAGTAAATCATGAGAATGTAACTTGTTAATATTTGAACTAAGTTAGAAACTATTTCTGTGATGACATCATACATAACCATCTTTTCTAATTTGTTTTCCTAGTCCAAGAAAGCATTTCAACTTAAAAGAAAAAAAAAGGGGGGGGGGGGGGGGGGGGGGTTTAAAAAAGCAAGAAGAAAAAAAAGAAAGAAAAATAAAAAGAAACATCAGAGTGTTTTGTTAGCAATAAAGTAGCAGATTTCAAATTCCAAATTAATTATTTTTTACATTAGTTATTTTAGTATCACAGAGATTTTTGAATGATGCAGTGATCATCAGAAACAACCATGCCCAAAATTATGTCTAAATGGAGTTGTTACTGGTCATCAGCTCCGAAGACCACACGGACACAGCTGAGACTCATAATCCAAGTTAAACACACACAAGTAGGAGAACTAAGAAAGTGTAAGAATAGTATTAAAGGATTAAGAAAATTCCAGAAAAAAGCCGAGTCAGTGGCAAATACAAGTAATTGGTTTTGAAAGTTTGACTTTTCTTCAATAGTGTTAGAGACAATCCCAAAGAGAATTTAGAAATGAGAACATATTTTGCAAAATATTTGCTTGTAGCACAGTGCTTTTGTACTGAAAATCAACTCACCTACCAAATCATTTTTGTTTAGAATAGAGTTTTTTATGTCACACAGAATTCACCAGTAGTCACCAACGCTCCCAAAGCCATGTTGTTTCACACTGATGGAATTGTCTTATAAGGCACAAGGAGAAAAGAAATAATGGGGCCTGGACCGGCAGCCTCGTGTTCTGCCCGCTGCAGCCAGGATGTGCTGACTTTTTTCCAGAATTCACGTTTTTTCTCCTATACCACATCCCACACTTCTGTTTACACTTTCTTATTGCTGCTCCATCTTCTTTCCCTACCAAAGTTTTGCATCCTCCTTCAACCTCACTCTCTTTACAGCAACCCTGTGTCCCCCTCCCATCTTCCAGTTGGTTTACTTTCTCACCGTAAGTGGATGCCAAAACCGCGAGCTGGTTTGGCCTTCCCAGTGCTCTGCACTGGGAAAAGAAGTCATCGCTACAAACCTGCACAAGTGACAGCTATTGCTGCTGGCAAAGGCAGGAACTGCAGTTAGATTTTAAGAGGATAAAAAAAACCAAGGAAAAAAAGCAGGAGAGGAAAGGGGAGGAAGACACCTTTTTTTCAGCCCAGCTATTTGAGAGATAATTGCTGTAATTTTGTCTCTCCTGAATCTTCTCACTAGGCAAGCGTACTGAGGAAGGCAGATTTCTAGTTCTTAAAAGTGCAATAATTCACACTTTTCTAGAAGTTGTATTAGCTTGAAATTTACACTTGACCATTTCTAAATTCTAGGACAAGACCTAAAAACTGAAGAAAATGTCAAAGAAAGAGAAACAGAAAGACGGACAGACAAGAAAAAAGATCAAACCATATAGTGCTGGGGGGAAAAAAAAAAAAAAAAGACAAAGATTTTCACTTTGTCTGGCACAGTGTTTTCATGTGTTTTTAAATTGTTCTGTATTTTCACAGCTTCCGCTGATATTTCTGAAATATGGAATTTGCATTTTCTAGGTGGGGAATGCTGCCAAAGCTGCTAATCCCAGGCAGATGTAAAGTTGCACCACTATATTGTGATGTGGCTCCTTAAAAACAACTTAAAAGGATAAAAAAACCCCCAACAAAACAACCACCCAACAACCACCACAAATATTCACTAACCCATATGGTCAATAATTGCTGTTTAATAGTCCTCCTATTACAAACCTAAAAAGCAGCAGCCAGAATTACCAGTAGAGTATTAATAAACAGGAATGAGTTAATAGTGCATAAAGACCTTCTAGTGGAACAGTGGGGGAGTTGAATATTCTTTTCTTAAGTCAGCTGTAAGTAATTACTACATGGTGTGCTTCTGACTATTACCATAACAGAGCAATTGGACGTGAAGAATGGATAATAGTATGGACATGGAGGTATTTTTAGAATATCAGCAGTGAGGCAGGTAAATGCCCTACTCAGGCACAAACCTTTAAATAAGTTTAAATAACTTTTCCTAATGACACCTAGCCTGAGCAGAATTTTGAAAAGATCAATCTAATAAATTATTTAAAGTAACTTTATATAAAGACATGTCTGTGGTATGTAAATAAGGGAAACGGCAAAAAATCCCACGCAGACATTAAGCAAGCAGCCAGCATTACGGTAACTACATAATCACAGGTTTCTCTCCGTTTCTTTTAGAGCAGTGCCTTCATCTGTTTGAATGCGGACTGCGCTTTGCTCGCTTCCATTGGCTGCCCAGGTGAAAACTAAAATATTCAAATAAGAACTGTAACTGTGATTGCAGGAGTTGTGGGGTTTCTACAATTGAGTTAGTCATCCTCAGTGATTTAATGATGCATATCATTTATTTTAAAATATTGTTATAGGAGCATTCACTGAGATGCAGCTTCGTGTTCAAAGGACCGTCCATTATGTTATGCAGCAGGGCTTTTCACGTACAACTACAGGCTGAGATATTGTCTATCGACACAACATATGCTCTCAGATAAAAACAGCTTGAGACTTTTGATTCAGAGAGTAGTAATTTTGAAAATGCACAGAAATATAATTTAAGGAATATTTTGAATTTTTCAGGCTATAGGTCTTTCTCCTGCTATGTTGCTACACAGGGCAGATGTTGATTTTTCAATTTGCAGGTTTGTTAAGCATCATGGAATGTTTCGGTTCTCAATCAAGAATATTCTTCCCAAGTGGTTGCAAAGTCCTATGCCTGAAAATAAATGCACGTCCTTTTTGTTTCTTAGCAGCACATGTTCTGCATTCAGTAGAAGCGTAAAATAGATAAGGCAATGCCATTTATTGGACCAATATATACATTTTAAGCCACAGGATCTCAGAATGCGATGCATTTGCAAGTTATAGTCTACAAACACAGTTCATATAAGACAAGAGGCAATTGCATTTACAGGGCATCATACCAACAGTTCTATTCAGAAAATTAGTATATACGGTGCGCTATGGTGTCCTCGGTATTGTGCCCATCCACTGATGAGCCACTATATTGGCCAGCTACCAATGACCTTATAAAAGCAACAGTCCCTGCATACATAATTTTACTGATGAACAGCACAGCAGGTGAGAAGTATGTGCATATATGTTCCCTCTTCCTCGAATTCTTCATTTCTCATTTGCATGCATACCAACAGACAGGATAAAATAATTTTGGCTCCCCTAAAGACAACAGAGATTGTGATGCTGAGTTCCCCCACAGTATTTACGATCTTCAACAGCGGTTTATGACTAATCTGCTGCAATGTCATTGATATTTGCGCTATATTTTCATGCAACAATTAGATACAGCTATAGAAATCACATTGCGCCAGATCCACCTCTGCATAAAGTTGCTGACTTCAGGGCATTTTATCAAGATGAGTTTGGCCCTTTGCAGTCTTCTGCCCCATTAAATCTGAAGATTATGTGTTGTTCTTCGTCAGTCCACTGTTATCATAACGGAGAGCTGATGTTATAACGTGGGTCAAACAAACAGCTAATTGTACTTGGGCATGGCTTGAGCAAAAACAGAATAGAGAGGCTGAAGACGTTAATAATAGTACTTGGCACGATTATAATAGATAGCTTCTATCAGAGGATTTAAAATCACTTTGCAAGCACATTGCTAAGCGTTTTTGATACTCCCATTTGAAAATGAGACCATCATCTTAAGACCATGCACATACATTTAGATACTGGAGCAGCAAGAGTTTAAACAATCAAGAAAGCAATACATGATAAAAGGCAAGCTTTAGAGAGTCGCGCTAAATGAGCCAACTTGGAATCAAAGCAAAAGTTTGCGAGGCCGTTTTTAAACAAACAAGCTAAATAAAAAGAAAACAAGTAGGCAACACCGTAAGAATAAAAAAATACATATGGACAAAGGTCGCGGTTTTGGTTTTGTTTTACTGGTTTTTGCTGGGTTTTTTCCCCCCAAATTAAAAAAAAAAAAAAAACCAAACCAACACATTTGCTGCTTTCTATCATTTTTCTGCACTACTGCGCATCCAGCAACTGCTTTTGCAAAAGGATGGCACAGAGAAACCTATGTGCGTGGTTAGAGCTCTCCAATCAAGACCAGGACTCAGCACAACGTGCTGGATTGCAGGAGCAGACTTTCTAGCTGTAAGCAGTTTCAAGCAAAGGACTGACTTCTCACATGCCTAGAAAGGACTTAGGATATTTCTGGTACTGTAGACACACACACACACACACACTTTCACACTTACACACACATTTATTAGAATATTAAACAATAATACCCCAGGCTATATCCTGTACGGAAAAATCCTATGGAAAAGTAGAGACTTAGAGTCTTAAACAGACAAGGCAGAGAAAGGGTGAGAAGGGAAACACAAAGAAAAGGGAAGCGGTGACACAGAAGTCACAAAATTGCAGCTGGAATCAAGGTCACCCAAACTGACTCAGAAACTGATAATGGGCAGAATAAATCTGCAGCTCTGGAGCTGATGTGGGAAGGGGTGGGGAGGCCCTGGCAAAAGTACAAAAAATAAGGTGACTTAACACTACTGAAAAAGTTTCAACACACAAGAAAGCAACACAAAAACTGAACTAAAAAGTTCTCAGCCAGATGAAGGCACAGAATGCACGAGAGCACGGCAGTTGCAAAGAAAACCATTTTTCTCTTTTGGTAGATAGCTTTACAAATATACTATTGCCTAAGTTCCCTGCATCTTTCCATTCCTCAGCCACATTCTTCAGAGGTCTTTGTGTAAGGACCAGGAAGGATGTAGTCAGCAAAAAGAAGACACCAGAGGCATTACCACTTGTCTAGGACATTTGACGTATTTATGGAGAATAAAATTCAATTGTCTAAATTATTAGCCCTAGGGAAACTGTTTTGTAGTTCTCATTCAAGCTATTAATCAGGATGCATTCTGTCCTTCAGAACAACCTGAAGCTGGTTCTGCAGTGTGAATTCTTTGAAAACAAGATAAGGGATTATTTTAAAATGTTTTTTCAGGAAGACTGGATATATTTTAAAGTTTTCCAGTGTGGGATGCTAGCATTACATCTTCCATTTTAAAATGAAGTGGAACCACAGAATCAACAGTTATATATACAAGTATTTGAGTTAACAAAACAGTCCCATTATACATTTCTGCAACGCTAAACTTCCAGAAGAATTCCCAAGTCATCTGAAACCAAAACACAACTTTGATCAAGGTATCAGTCTCTCCTGTCCCTACAGTGTCCCGTGCATATCTCTTGAGAAAGTACTGCTCATATTCAAACCTCCTTCAGCAATGGGCTCAGTGCTAAGGCGTTTAAGGTCCATGATTATGCAACATTTCCTTAAAATGTCCTATTTTTGCTTTCTTGCTCTTGAATGAGACAGTAAAACGAAACACTTTAAAAAAAAAAATCAGAACTGTATCATTCATGTATGACTGCAATTGTTACTCGTATTTCACTGGCATCTCAAGATCTCAGGCAAAAGTGGGACACTGGTCTCGGAGCCTGTATTAAGAGACATCACCTTCCCCAAAGAGCTTTCAGTTAGACAAGAGACACACATATGGGAGGAAGTATATGGTATCCTTACCCTATATTGTGCAGAGAGAGCAATTTGTCTGAACACTGAGACTTCATAAAGTATGCGACATAAACTTTCAAAGGGTGATGAAGGAAGAACTCCAAAGACAGCAACAGGTTTTAATTTTATTCACCCATCTATGTTTATGTCCAATATAAACTCAGGGCTGCAAAGAATCGCCTTCTGTCCCTGCTTTTGCAAACATAGCCACTTAGCTTAGTCACATATTGGAGGATATTTTTTGATAGAGAACAGCATAATCGTTTTGCAAGCCGAACTGAGAAGCAGGTATTCTAGCTGCAAAAAATAACACAGCAACCTGCTGATCACTGGGCAGAGGTCTTTAGCTGAGATGGTGCCTCCAAGTTTATCAAACACTTCTGCCCATGAACCTGCATCAAAGTTGCTTTGACCACATTAATCTCAAGTCAGCCGCTTTTCATTTATGCCTCAGCTTCACCAAGACACAATATCAGAGAGGAAGGTGATCCGAGGGGATAGGCAATATCGACATAGTAATGAAATTACAGCCCGTAACATTTTGTGGTCTGTGCCCATGGTTTCAGCTAACTGCTGAATAAGACCAGTAACAGGCCTGGGATACCTCTATTAGAAGAGCAATTTGGAAGAAAGGAAAGAATGAGAAATTTTTGCAGCGCTTCCAAGCAATCTCTGAGGAGAAACAAAGTCACGGTCTTCGCAGGCATCTAGGTTTGGCTAACAAGGCTCCTGTCTCCCATGTCACATGGGGTCTTGATCAATTTGTTCACTATCTGGAACAGTTGTGTTAGCCAGAGAATGCTTGAAGAACAGAAAATTTACCCAAGACTGAATAGGATCAGGACAATGGGATACAACCTGTAGCCAGCTCTGTCTCCCTCCTTTCAGCCTTCCTGCAGGGACGATTCAACTACCTGAGTTTCAGGAGTTGAACTGCTGTACATTAAGAGAAAGCAGCATTGTTTTGGGGTACCCACAATGCCGAGCTGAGCACCCCAGTGGGTGGATAGCTAGGGGTTGGACAAACAGCAAGGGCTACCATACGCTGCAACAGTTCCCATTTGTCAAGCAGGGACCCCCAAACCACCATAACTTTAGCAAAGAGGCATCACTCTCCCATTTCAAATAAGATTTCCACATTTTTACTACTGCTCTTTGCTGGCCAGGAATTAATCATGTATAATTGCCATTCATCCCATACGCTGCACAGTTGTGCGTATGCTGTGACTCAAAACTGCTTCTAGAAAAGCAGCTTTGTTTAAGTCCAACTTCTGATTTCATGCAGTATCACTCATTAACTGAGCAAAGCTGACACCAGCCTCATTTATTGGAATATAACAGCTAGGCCTTATTTTACTCACTTGCACTGACATGACGACCTGGGAATATTCCCACCTCTCCCTACCATTCTTTTTCTGGTTTTTCTTCAGTTGCTTGAAACATGCACTCCTTTTTCCCCTTCTGCTTTGCTATCGTTTCTACTCTCCAAACACACTTTTATTCTTCTCCCACTTAATTCATCCTTCATAATTACATATTCCCTTAAGATCCTTTCCTATTAGCCAGGTTTCTTAGTTACCCCTAACGGGCCATCCACTTACAGGTACCATCATTTGCCAACCTGATCACTTTCTCCATGTACTGCAGTTTGAAGGGTAGTTTTCATTTTCTGTTAACTCTTCACAAGGCATCATTTTTCTCAGGCTGTCCCCAGACTGCAAAGGTTCTCAGTGCCTTTACCACAGGCCATGGCAGCCAAGTGTTGAAGTGACATCTCCCATTACTTCCAACTTCGTGGCAAGGTGTCCGACAACAGCATAGCAGTGAGGAGATCACCAGAGGACTAAAATCGGATAGACTCTTCCCAAGCCTTGCTTGGGAACACGCTTTGGGACAATACACGTTTTGGGACAATACATGCTTTGGGACAAGCCTCCTTGCTGCTTGCTCAGTTGGGCCTGTAGTGGCTGCAGGGAGACTATCTAAAGCTGGGAAAAACAGCCAGGCCTTCCAAAAGTAGAGAAAATTAAAAGATTGACATTCTCAAAATCCTTTTATTTTTATGGTATTGCTAGCTTTTATTAAAAACATTGTTAAAATCTGACCTGTTTCTATGGAGAGGTTCAGTTTTTTTTCAATAAAACAGAATTTTCTGATGGAAAATGTCTCATCATAAAAAACATTCAACGAGTTCTACTGATAAATTTCCACATTCTTTTCCTGACTAGAGCCAGGGACAACTATATGAATGTCTCCTGAGGAAGGAGTTCCTTAGTTGAAAAAGGCAAGGTGTTTATTCTTCCTTAGAAGTATGAGCAAAGCAGCAGCTGATTAATAGTGAAAGCAGTATCAAGAGAAATGTATGCTAAGTTTCAGCACAGAATTAATTTCTATGAGTAAATATGTATAAATTCCTTACAGTAATAGAATGTGCTGCAAAATTCAACAGATTTCTCACCATAATGGTGTAAGTAATCAAGGAATATATTAAGGAAGAATAACAAGAGAGAGAGAGACTGAAAAATACCTTTCAAAGTTTCCTTTACTGACTACATGATGTTGCTACCACAGTAGTCCATACATTAATTTCATCCTACATTTTTAGATTAGTAGGTACAAGGAAGTAAAACCCTCACTATCTGACTTCCGTAGATACATATCCATTTACAAATTCTGAGGATTGTCCTGACCAGTTTAATGACAAGAAAGAAAGAGGTACCATTATAGTGGATGCCTCACAGAAAATATTTTAGTAATTTTCAGTGTGAAGCCTTTCAAGCTTCTTGGAATAAGGGCTACAGAGCTGGGGAGGGGAGGGGGGAATCCAAACCCAAAACACTCCCCTGTCCCATCCTCACATGGACTACTAAAGAAGTTCAAAATTCATGGGAACTGAGCATGCAAAATCAACCCCTGAAGGTCAGAATTGACCATGTTCTGAATGAGGAGACTTCTTGGAAGAAAATTTAAGATTTAATCCTCTTAAAGTAGAACAGTCAACCGACAGCCTGTTTGCCACTGAGTTTGCTTATTCAACAGCAACAAAAATAATGCAAGTGCATTCATAAATGAAATACTGTATGTAAAGGACTAGCTCAAGCTTTTTGATCTGAATTGTACTCTCCAAAAGCCACACAGCCTGCCTAAAAATACTAAATAAAGAGAAAGTCTCGCTGACATGCACTATTTATTGACGTTTATATAGTGCCAGTACATAAGCAAATATTTTAACCTTTTTCTGCACCTCAGTATTCCAGTCTCAGTGTCTAATAATGACATTAAGCAGTTCCTAAATTAAATGCTACTACACTATTTCCCAAAATAGCGAAGACGAAACAGAGCAAACCAAAATACAACAGCATTTTTTAAAAGATGTAATGATCAGCAAAAATGATGCATAAAGCCATTATTTTTTGCTGGGCTTTGTTGTGACAGTTACCATGGCTAACCCATTAACATATTTGCTGTACAAGTATGGTCATTCTACGGCCTTAATTAACTTTCAAGTGGAGAGTGCTGTGGCTTACCACTTATTAAATATCCACTACAATAAGTTACAGTTTTACCCTCCCAACCTCACTTAGCCAAGACACCTAGAAGAACCAGCTTTCTATCTGACTATAATTTTGTAATTGCTTTTTACTGAAATTATGTTGAAACTGGACCCCCTATGTAAATGTATTTTGCCTGGTTCATCTAAAATTGGCCACCCCTAATCAGATCTGGTTGATATTTGATTGAATAAGTGGAAAATTAAGTTTCTCTCTGATAATGCTTTGCTTTTTCCTCCCTTTCATTATTTATAATGTAAGCAATTTTTTGTTGAAATTTGAAAGCATGCCCCCTAGAGAACAGTGGAAGACAGACACATCGGAAAGGCTGCTTTGAAAGCTAATCTACTTCTAGTACAACACAGAAACAGTATAGTTACACTAAGCAAAGCTAATTTCAGCAAGCACTTTATTCATGAAGAAAGCAATGCTATTTGAGATTTAATCGAGTCAGAATTAGGTTTTGTGATTAGCTAGGCTGAGCTGTTAAGGTATAGTCATAATGATATCATTATTTCCACACACCCATGTGGCATGAGCATCATCAAGTAGCATAATGCTCTGTATGTTTAAACTTGTATACTGCCAGCTAAAAGCAACTGAATCCACCTCCATCAGGCGTTCCACTGAGTATAAAATAGGACTTGAGTTCCAAAAAAAAAAAAAAAAAACTTCGACAAAGGGAACACGTGAAAAGACCACAGGAGTGCACAACTGAAAAATATATAAAAATGCAAATTTCCCTAAACTTCATCTTTGGATGGACTGAAGCATAAGTGAGAACTTCAACAAAGCTATAGAAAAAGATGACAGGTCTGAGTTTCAGAAATTTAAGACAGCAGTAGGATTAGACACTTTGGGTTGTCTTCGCATACATTTCTTATGGGAGTTAATTCCATTTGACATGCAAGACCAAAGCAAGATTACAGAGGCATAGCCCCATGGCGAGGTGTATGCTGTAGCTAAAAGCTGGGATTTGAATAATTGTGCAGGCTTACTCCAAGAATCAGGCGAGAACAGAATGAATGGATTATTACAAGGAACTTTGTACATTTTTAACTGCTGGACTTAATAAAATACCTTGTGTGTAAGAGTGGTATTATGGTCCTCTGCACTCACTCTAGTTGAAGTTTGTGGTAGGATCTATCAAATATGAGAAAAAACAGAAGCTGTTAAAAAAGAATGTGTAATGAAGAACTGGGCAGGGCTGTGCCCCACGCGATTTTCTGAGGGAAGCAAATTTGGAGAGCTTTAGTTCAAAATATTCAGGCCCCAAAAAGTTAAAGGGAATTCATTTCCTGTATAAAAGAAGGTTGAAGGAACACAAGAGATTGGAACGGAAAAATGAGGGGACAAAAAAAAAAGGTGAGTTTTTATTTCACTGTTTCAGCTTGTTAGCTAGGTCATTTATTACGGAGAAAGATTACTAATCCACACATCATTTTTTTTTTAAATTGACCTCTTCCCTTTGTGTCTGTGGAAGCACTTGTCTGTAAAAGGAGGTAATAGCTGACTGCTCCTTAGAGTCAGTGCTGCTTAATTAACTGTCCAGTGAGAATTATTGAAATACTTATATAATTCTTATTTAGCACTCATTAAAGTGAGGGATACAAATGCTGGACAATGAGAGGTTCAGGAAGCTTTGAAAAGAGGGAGTTAGTCCTCTAATAGCAAAGAATTATGAAAGCCTGCCCATTAACGGTAACAGAGCAGACCTTTCATTTTAAAAGTCACTGACTCAGATCTGGACTTATTTGATATTTTTTGAAAAGCTCCTTCATCTAACCCCCTGGCAATAGACGATCTCCAATTCCTCCTGCCATCGCTAACCAGACCGCGCAGTAGGTGCACGAAGAAGGTAAATGACGCTCCCGCACCGCCCTGTGATGGTGCCGCGGTCACACAGCCCGTGCACCCTCGGCTGGGTTCAGCGCTGCTTTCACCCCTCCAGCCCGCTCACAGCCCCCACACACACAGAAAGCTCGTCAGCCATTAAGAGCATCCCAAGATAGGTAAGAGAGAACCAGCTGCAATGATTTGTACCAAAACAGTATTAGCAAAGTACGTGTACTTTCTTAATGCAGGACTCTCCTTGCATAAAATGTGTCTATGAATACCAGTACGCTACATACAAAGAAAATCTCAGGTGATGATCATTTTGCCCTAAAAATAATCTCTATTTCATTTCAGTGGGTGCTTTGGAAGCCTGCCATAAAAGGTGATTAATATCCTGAACAACTTGGCAGCTTCCAAAATGGAGATGAAGAGCCTGCTGGGTACGGAGCAACGGCAAGATTCAACACCACCTATAACTTACTCTGTGACACGGATTATGGCAATAATAGACTATTGTACAGAAAACGAGCTAAATTCCTCAGTACTTTCTGCAAAACAAAAAGAACATGCATGTGCATCTTCCATGCACAATAAAATCTCTTCAGAAATAGCTGGCTAAAAATAATTAATTGGCCCAATTTCAGTGTGTTTCTTGTAGCAGAACTGGGTTTACAGAGGCCATATGCCTCCACAGTTTGTCCTCAGAAAATTTACCAACAATGGAGAACAGTGTTATTGTCATCTTAGAGGCTTTGAAGGTTCATTCCTCCACAGAAGGGTGTGCTCCGTTCCTCTCTCTAATCAGTACATTGTCAAAAGTTCTTGAATCTACAGGAATTCACTTAGACATGAAGCTCAGATATTTTCTCTATTCATATAATGATTGATGAAACACGAGGGAAAATAAATTGAATTATGTTAAATCTCCCAGGGAAACATAATTAAGCTGTAAAGCATTCCCTTGAAATCCTTGTATCACTCAGGCTGTGTCTCCTACTACATGATCAATAATAATATTAATTAAAGACAATTATTTTGAAGGACTGGCATGAACTTCAGCTTTTACTATTTTTTATACTATTAAAAGCTAAGGATTTGTTTGGCTATCATATCCGTGAAATCCTTCTGTATCTCCAGCACAAGGTTTCTAAAGTTTCATGGTTGGGATTTTTGCTTTCTTTTTTGGTACCTATTGCTGCTCTAAAATCTGTATGTCCGTATATAGTTCAGTATACATACATTGCAGAAACCACACTGAAGATAATACAAACGTTACAACCTTACCCTAAATACAGAAGCTGGCCAATTGCATAGATTATGCTCGTTTCAGTTTCTCTTTAACTGGAATCCTAGGCATTAAATATTTGTACATGACAGTTATATTAAATGACCAACAACAACATATGCCTCCATCACCAAATCAAAATATGGCATGTACTTCCAGTTCTCCAAGCAGAAGATGAAGCAAGAGTTCTGGGAGAAAAATCATGGCAGACATGGCTCAAAAAAATTTTGGGATCAGGAGATAGTAGGAAGAAATCTAATTTGATACTAAAAAGGAAATAGTGTCATCAATTTTCTGAAGGAATTTTGCCATTGATGGAATTTGTGGACAAAAAGGCCTGGGAAAAAATTTGGTTGGTGAACAATAACTCTCATCAATGAAAAAAAAAAATATGTAGAAGGCAATTGTGTGTTTTTACTACCTAGAGATAAATATAAATAATTAGTGTGTGTAGATATACATGTATTTTTAGTATATAAATATATATATTAAAATATATATAAATACATTCTGGTTTTAACAACACACCCTTGCCTATGAAGGCTCATGATAAAAAAAAAAAAAAAGTCCCTTATATCTTGGCCAGAAAAATTAACTCAAATGAAATGGTGAAGATGGCATAGAAAGCATGGCAGTTCTGACTAGGTCTAAAATTCAGTTCCCTAAAGAGTGACCAAGACTTTCATCACGTCATAAGCTCTGTGCTATGGATTTTTTCCAAAGAGAACTTTCACTGGGCAAAGAGCTTCTAGTTTCATCAATGCTTGTCATAAATTCACCTATATGGAAGGAAGACAGACTTCTCAAATACCAAAGCATGTATTACAAAGAATACAAAAGGTCTCTGAAGAAAGCAGACATTGAATTTGGAACAATAAATACTATTATCAAAGCCATAAATAGAGCAACAATAATTAGAATACCTTGGTATTCCTGAAACTGCAACAATAGAGCAGATTAACAAAATAACAGGATCCACAATGTAAATAAGTTTGGTCTTTGCTTGCTCTTTTAATAACATAGGCATTGAGAAGGCAAATTTCAGGCCCTGCGGAAGGCGGCAAATAATTTCTCCCCAAAGGCAGAGGGAAGATTTCTCAAATGAGCTTCATCCTAAAAAAGATCAGAGTAAAATATATGAAGCAAGATGACATAATGGGCTGTTGCTTAAACGCAGCCACCGACAGTACCCTATTCTGAAAACTAGGCTGTGGGTAATTGAACGTAAGACGAAGCAAAAATATAGAAAAGGCCAAGCTGAAGCTGAAGAATAAAAATGCAGTGTGTGTAGCAGTACTGAGAAGAGTACAGCTCTGTAGAACTGATTAATAAGAAGAGCAGTGAACAGTACAGAGTGGATTTGCAGAGATTAGAACGTTGCAGGCTTTGTCCAAAAGATTGTATAAAGTTCTTATTGGGTTTGAACTTAAATAGGGTAAAATTTATCTAACACTATTAATGTTTCCCTTTGACCTTTAAATATATCTTCCCTCTACCCCAAAAAAGTACACTTTAAAGTAAAATATGTTTACACTCCACTATTTCATACTGCCTGCGCATGTGCGCGTGTGCGTATGCACACATGTGCAGTCTATTATATTCCTTTGTACTACAGTAAGAAATCGAGAAAGCCATTACAAACAAACTGCTTTAACACTGGCAGTCAAATTCAAGAGAACATACACTTTGATAAACCCTTCAAGTCATGTTCCTGCATCAACAAGTCCAAAAATTAGAAGTACAAGATCATAGTAGGAACTTGGTAATTTTTGTTTCAAAGCTCTCACAAACCCTCCACCGGGACACGCATTGTAGCATGTGGCAGCACTACCTCAGAGAAGTTTAAATCAGTAGTAAGATATTTTTATAAAGAGATGAAACATAAAAGCGGACTGGGCAGTAAAACTGAAGGTAATATTCAAAACCAAAAAACTACAGGCAGCAACAGGACACTGAGTGGAGATGGCAGCATCAGAAGAACATAACATTCAGTGACAAGTTAATGACAGAGACCATCATTACAGAGTGAGTCCCCACCTGGAGCACTGCGTCCAGCTCTGGGGCCCCCAGCATGAGAAGGACATGGACCTGTTGGAGCGGGTCCAGAGGAGGCCACGAAGATGATCTGAGGGCTGGAGCACCTCTCCTACGAGGCCAGGCTGAGAGAGTTGGGGTTGTTCAGCCTGGGGAAGAGAAGGCTGCGGAGAGACCTTATAGCAGCCTTCCAGTACCCAAAGGGGGCCTACAAGAAAACTGGAGAGGGACTTTTTACAAGGGCATGTAGTGACAGGATGAGGGGTAATGGCTTTAAACTGAAAGAGGGCAGATTTACATTGGATATAAGGAAGAAATTCTTCACTGTGAGGGTGGTGAGGCACTGGAACAGGTTGCCCAGAGAAGTTGTGGGTGCCCCATCCCTGGAAGTGTTCAAGGCCAGGTTGGATGGGGCTTTGAGCAACCTGGTCCAGCGGAAGGTGTCCCTGCCCATGGCAGGGGGTTGGAACTAGATGGTCTTTAAAGGTCCCTTCCAACCCAAACCATTCTATGATTTAATGGATAGCTTCTAAGGGAAAGACACCAGAATGCAGATTTAATTTTCTGGTTACAATGCTGCTTTCAAGATGTCTTTGAGGCAGAACTTCTATACCTCAGCTATTGTGTTTTGGAGAATTTATACCTCTTCATCATATGAGATAGGAAGTTGTACTCAACCCGTAAACACTCACAGTAGCCACACATGGGAAACCCAGGGGTTTTTATTTCCATCAAGGTGAAATATTTGCCACAAACTTAAAACCAGAAATAGCCAGAGAGAAAGCCACAAGAACAGTGTTCCTAAAAGCAAAGCAAATAATGACTAGCAAAGAGAAGACATGAAAATATTTAAAACTATCCATGCAGTTCCAACACATGAACATGCTGTCAACAATAGAAATGCTGTTTTTCAGTCCCTAACCTCTTGCCATTTTGGAGGGGTTAGAAAGGATTTTTAAGATGCAGACATAGCGAGCTGGATTTTTCTTATCTAACTTCCCTGTCTAAAGATACAAATTAGAAACCCAACTCCCTATACAGTCTGTGGAAGGGGACAGGCATAGAACAAAGTGAATCATCCTGTAGAGGAGACTACACAGAGCCAAGAGGATTAGCCTAGAATATGATATGTGCCCAACATTAAGGGAGGTGAACCCCACTTTACACACTCACCCAGAAAGCTGGAGAGTTAACCTAGCTGAGTCTTACCTTCAGCCAGCCTTAGCTGGTGCTCCTCTAGAGATTTTTGGATACCTCTATGAATACCCCTCTGGAGTTTGAGTATATTTCAGGATTTGGAAAAATTATATATAATCTGTTTAACAAGTGACAAAATAAAAGAAGAAAAGACTAATTTTAAATGTAGCTTTTCCTACCTCCATGCATGCTCACCAATGGCTTTTCCTATACACAAAGTTGACTGAAGGGAGGGGTGGGATTGAATAACAAATTGATGTGATACAATCACATCATTCACAATCACATAATGGACTATATCCCAATTTTCAAAAGGCATAAAGTATCCTCATTAATACGATAAGTACAGCAGTCAAATCAGTACTATGATTTTATCAGGGTTTTTGACTGTACATGAATTAGAATATAAAATGCATCCAGAATTTTTAATGGGAAGGCTTTAACATTCTGTGAATGTATTCCTTACTGTCATTTACATCGCTTTAAAGTGAAATTCCACATAAAAGCATAAAGAGAATACTCTATGTCCTAAATTACAGTTTTACATAGTTGTCATGTCCACATACTGGGAATCTTATTCACAAGCTGTAATATTATCTTAAACCTGAAAAGGGTAAGGTATTTCTCTGTTTGTTTGGTACGGCTGGCAAGTGGAGTTGTTGCACAATAAGGTCAGATGGTCAGGATGAAGCCTACAGAGATCTTTTAGGGATGCAATTGTATTCACTGCCTGTTCTACAACAGGTTGCTAAACCCTGGATTTCTAGTTCTCATTCTCAGCAGGGTGCTAAAATTGTTACCATGTTCAGAGAGATGTTGTTATCATCTTCTTTTAGCTTCTTTCATTTTTCCACCTTGCTTTCAGAACATTAGTTTAAAATAAAGTTTGCCAACAAGTATTTGTCTTTAATTCCAAAGGGAAGCATTTGGTCTTTAAGAAATATACACTATTTCTGCATGCACCTACTTCACATTAAATTTTACCACAAAAACTAGCAATATCAGTTTTTACAGTCTAACCTATTTTCTCAGAGCCAGTAGTTTCATGCTGCTTCAGATTTGATTAATCTCAAAGAAAAAGAGCCTGTAAACTCAGATTTGTTCTATACTCATCAAACCACCTGGCACAGACTGAGTGATGTTTCTGACCAATATGGTAGAGTTGGTCTAAATTCTTCTCAACTCTTAAATGCTGTCAATTAAAACATTGGGTTTTTTCCCAGCGCAACTAGAAATGTTGGACTGTAATGTAAGTCCTGGAATGTAAGAGAATGTGACAGGCCAGTGTACCATCCACAGGACAACACCCTCCCTTCTTCTGGCTGCAGCTTTTCAAACAGATGCAGGTTAGTTCCTTCTAGAGGAAGAGCAGATACAAGCTTTTCAGTGGCACACTAGGTACTTCCTTGGATGCTGAACACACAGGAACCCCAGAAACTCTTAGCAGTGCTCTGATATTCAAACTCGGAGTTCTTTCCCTGATAAAAAGGTGTCTTGCAGCTACAGCATCTACACTTCCTTACTGTAATCTGTTATTTGTATTGCACCACAGCAAAAATGTATGGTTACTGCTGCCTCTCTCCATTCGGCTGCCTTGGAGTACGTGAGGCACCGGTGTTTGTGACTGCCCTCCCCCCCCCCCCCCGACTGGGCTCACTGACCTTTCTCAGTCTGCATTCATTTGGTTTTCTATTTCATCTATGTTATTTCAGATTTTTGTTTATTTTTTTCACAATATTCTGATCTTGACGAAGGCATCACCTTTGTGGGATCAACTGTAGGATTCCAGGGCATACCAAATAACTGCTGGACTTTAACCAGTGAAAGATCGCATACTCTTCTTTTTCGTTCTTTTCTAATTTTCCAACTATTGGATTTTAATTTTCTGTTTCTGCCACCATCCCCCCCCCCCCTCCCCCCCAATAACTTCCCATTGGATCAACTGGCATTTGCAAGGACTTTTTTCAGCATGTGTAGCATCCAAACATTTGGGAGGAGGAAAGATAAGCAGTATGTAAGCATCTGGGAGAGAAAGAACAGGAAATTTTACTGGATTTGTGATACGCGCAGCTACAGCTTTAGCTGCATCCCTTGCCTGTGAATTTACAGATACTTTCAGGCCAGAGAGTAACAAATATTGGTATTGCTATATTCAGGTTCTAGTAGCCATTTATCCATGCCAGGGCAGGAACGTTAGCTCTTGAACAAACCACACAGACTGTTGCATACGATCAGTACTGGTTTTAGTACCGCATAAATCGCTAAAAGACTGAGGGCTTTTATTTAGTCAATGCGAAATAAAGAATTTGTAGGAAGTGATACCTCCTGCAACTGTCTCTGTGCAGAGCAAACAATCTGCTACTCAGTTGCAGAAAAAGAGATAGGGAAGTGAGAATGGTACTTCTGACTGAATCTGCCAGGAGCAGGTTACAAAGAAAGGAAACTCCCTCCTTTCGTCTTTATCCTCGATATACACAACCACGTGTATCCAAATCACTGCAAGTCTGTATGTCAAATACTTATCATTTCAGTTACTTTATTTACTGTACTATATTGTGCAGTTTTCATTAGGAAGAAGTCAAAGTCCTCCTCCTAGTATGCATTTCCCAATATTGGGAAGGAGGACTTTAAAGAATCTACCGTTGGCTAAACAGCTGCAAAGGAAAGTAAATCTTGCCCATCACAGCTTTCTTAATCTGCCTGAACAGCCAGGCAGAATACCTGTTTACAGGTGTGCAAGAAAGGACCACTTTGAATCATCGCACTGGGAATTGTCCTTTCCAAAGGAGATGCTTGTGCACTGATGCTCATGCAGGATGATCTGCTATGCCTGGAACATAACCAGCATCAAACAGTTAGCACAGGGTACCTCAGACAGCAAGCTGGAGTGACTGGGGACACAGCGCTGCTCGTGGGGAGAGGGAAAGGGGCATACGCCCCTACACATTATACAGCAGCTTGCTGTGAGCCACAGCGCTCACTGGGCCAGCCGCGTGCGTCGAGTCCTGATCACACAGCTCCTCTCTGACTCCTGCCCCTGAAGTGCATCTGATTTTTAGGAAAAGGACAATTCTACCCATCCCATGTACAAACTCTCAGAGATCGCTTTCCCAACATTTACTACCAAGTGACTGTACATAACAATCAGAAGCCTCTCACGCATGACAGCCCAACCAGCATGGTGTTTTCATAAAGACCCTCGTAACACCCTGTGTTACTTTGCTGCTCCAAGTCTTTCTCCTCCTTGCTAAAACCACGTTGAAACCACATTTCTTTCCCCCACTTGTTTGGTTTTTTCAGACCTCTACTTCCTATCCCTCCTGATTCCAGACACTATAGAATGAAAAAATATTTAGGGTAACTTGGGGCAGGTATATTCAAAATGATTGCTGGAGGTGTTTTCTGTCAATCCTGTAGTTAAAGTCAAGGTGTTACAGGGCTGACAAACAACTAAAAATAATAGTCCTGATTAGGGCATGGTATTAGTGAGCATTGCACTGACAGATAACTTACCCAGTCAGCTTTAATCTTGTTACATCCAGAAATGAAGAATATTCAGATTCTTGGACTGTGAAAAATCCAAGCAAAACCCAGCGTATTTCCATAGATGATACCACTATCTAATTAATTAACTGAATGTTAATCCAACAGGTGCCACTTTTTTCCAAACCAGAAAGGAATCAGTGCATTACTGTGGTGTTAAGTGGTGTGGTATCAGTTTGCAGTATCATCTTTTAGGTGAGATATGAAACAGAGGTCTCATCTATAATCATATTCATAGATCATAGGGTATATTTTAATAAGTGTTAAGGCTGGCAGGCTGTACTGGGTTTCATGTTGACTAACTCAGTTTCAACTCTAAAAATCTCCTTTGCAATTTCCCTTGAACGTAGAAGTCATACTCGCATCCCACTCTAAAAATGTTGTAATGTCGTACTTTATGAAGAATACTGCCATGCTGAAAGCGCTGCATTTCTCTCCCAGTGAGTTTCATCCCACATACAGGGGCATAAGGGACAGGACCAATTTCAAACCTGACCTTCTAAGGTAAGCAGTGAGACAAACACACTTGAACCTAAGTTTGAAAATGATGTTTGCAGTACTGAAAGGTTATTTTACAGTTCTTTACTGTGAAAGATGATATATAAATATGGAACATTTCATGAGACAAAGCTACAGAAGCAGTATTTTATAATTTTAAATACAATGTTTTTTGTCTTTCAGCATCTTTCAGTACTTCCTATGAATGTCTTTGGCTCTAACGAGATATAACAAATCAAATAAACATGAAGAAAAAAAGAAAGAATTACAAACAAATGGGTAACAATCATTTCCACATGTTCAAAATGTACAGTAAGTTGATGAGCTAGTCTGCTTCTATCAGAAATTCAATGTGCACATATGATAAATCTGATCATCTGTTTGCATGTAAAAGATATGTAAGTCTTGTCTTCACTTGAAGTTTTCTGATTAGGATTTTAGGTATTATTTCTGATGTTTTTCCAGATTGACATCCATGGTCTACTTTGATAATGAATACCCCAAGAGAGCACAGAGACAAGACTGGGTCTCAGAAGCTAGGAGCATTTCAATCAAAGATGGTTTGTTAATAATAAAGTAAGAAAAAAAGCCATTTGCTTCTTTTGCAGTGACTGCAGCGCTGACCCTCTCTTGGTCCTGCTAGGCCTGTCTGAGCAACAGCAGAGTTCAGTGGTAATTAAAGCAACAGTGTTGTGAAAAAAGTGTGAATTACTTTTACAAGAAGACTTGGATGTTGCTACCGACTGACAAAGCACAGCAGGAGAACTCTGCTGGATATTAAAGAGCTATGGTAGTCACTGTATTGTAAGGTGGCTTTTCAGCACAATGCAAAATTGTGACTTTTCACAAGTTTATACCTCAGGAACCATTTGAGTTATCGGCTTAAAATTTAGTATGTTTTATAAAGCACATAGCAGACACCATAAATGTGTCATACTTGGTAAAATCTGGTCCTGTTTAAATTATGTAGACCCTAAATTCAATTTTTACCCTTCAATTATGACTTCACTAGGTAATTATTGCAATATTACAGCCCAGACTGTTGTGCAAAATTACAGAAAGGGCTACATATTCAGACATCTCTCAGCAAATTATTGCAGTGTCAAATAGCCTGAATTTCCATTTTTGACATTTTTAAAACTAAAAAGCATAGCACCTCACATTTTTGGCATTGCACAGAGAATATATACCAGGCATTATACAGCAGCCCTGTACTGTACTGTATAAATATCCTTTTAAGACAACATGGTTCTGTGAGGCAACACAAAAGACCCGTTCTGACCAATGCTTCACTATCTCAATGTTTCTTCTACAGTTGTCAGAAAAAAAAAAGCATGTTACAGCAGTTTATATGTTTTTGTTAGCATGCAGTGAGAACAGGGGACTGATCTTGAAGTTGATTTCGTGCATATGTAGATCCAGTAAAAACAGCATATGCAAATACAGTTACTCCTACTATTCTGAGAAAATAAAGGTTAGAATTCAGCCTGGTAGTTCACAGAATAAAGGGAGAGAATCTTCAACACAATGTGATGGTGTTGTCCTTCAGGGTGTGATATGATTTGATTCAACAGTCAGTACAGTGGTTTTTGAATTAGTTTTCAGTAGTGTGAGGAATTTATATAACCAGCAATATAAAATTTTCATTTTAAGATTTACTTAAGAGCTCGAAACAGCAAATAAGGATTTTCTAAATATTCATTCGGGTCCTATTTTGAACAAAATCTTGGACCTACTCTGAGCAGTCTGGCTAATTTGCAATTTACACAAAAATCACAAAGAAGGGGGTATTTACTTGCATGAACTTTCAAAGTGAAGCTTAGCACTTTTTGTCCCAGCAGATGAACACAAAAGTTCAATCCTTTCTATGTCTCTCAAAGCTTAGGTGGTTCTTAAGACCTGATGCAGGTCTTTTGTGCTAGGAAAAATGAGAAAAGCTTGCTCGAATTGAGAAATACAGTTCAAAACAATAAACCTCCACCTAAAAACTCAAATGCCCTGTTATATCTCTCTCAGATACATACACAACTGTACATAAAAATAATCAGATCACCAGCATCAGTACTGTAAACACAGTATCAAAACAAACGTCCACGAAACTAATCCCTTTAACCACCACTGACTCCTAGGCTGCCCTGTTCTTATCCATAAATAATTCTGTCCTTGAAATGAAGACTTTGGACAATGCTTTTTGACTAATTTACAGTTAACAAACCTTTGGTGTCTGTAAAAATGATACCAAACATGAAAAAAACCTCACTCCTCCTAGCATATCATCTTTTCTTTTACTTTTCATTCAAGGAAAGCTTGATTTTTGCAATGATCCAGCAAAAGATTTGATGACGTGCTTAACATTAAGCATATGTAGTTGCTCATTTGCTTAAGTGCTTTGCTGGATGAAGGTCAGAGTTCTTTAAGCCTGAAAGGATGAAACCTAAATTTTGCCTCCCGCCCTTTTCCCACCCTGAACATAACTAAACTAATAGCAAAATTGATTAAACCAGCACAAAGCTCAGTTTAGGACATGGGATACCAAGTCAGTCAAACCTCTTTCTTTACCATAACGTCATGAAAGCCACAGAACCTGCATCTGGAATTAACATAGAAAGACATGACTGCTTGCTTTCTCCCGTGACAGATGGATAGTCTCAAAATTACAGGTTGGAGCCATCATTCCTTGCTCACACATTTAAGAAGGACGCATCACGTTATTAACTAAGGGGCTGATGTGGCTGTTTATTCCCAGCCACAGTCACATGGCAGGGATTAGGGTATCGGGAGGTTAAAATCCTTGTTCCATCAAAGAAATCTTTATGTGTTTACTCCAACAGCTGATTTTAATTTTGAGGGAAGTTGCTTGTGCTCAGTACCTGACAGAAAGGGCCCATGGAGGAAAGGTTCCTTAAGTGAGACTATTCGTGTGAGTGAGAACTGCTCACCACCACAAAAAGTCACATAATCAGCCACTTAACTTGAAAGCCCAGTACAATCTACAGAACAAAACCAGTGAGCAATGTGTCCAATTAGTAACAAAGACTCGGTTGCTTTTTGATCACATTTTATATCCTTCTCTCGCTATGCAAAGAGAAATGCAACAGATACAAATGCATGTGACATGTCAGTCTTCAACCCGCTTTGTCAAATGGAAACAATTATAACACAATTAAATGACAGTCCCATGCTAAATACATTGAAATGAAAACAGGCTTTTACAGCGTCATTCCAGTCACATTCCCTAGCAGTTGGTTTATCACTTAGCAGTACTGAGCTGTTATTCTTTGTTTGCTTTTTGATCAATTTTACACTTAACCTAAACTTCTCTGATCAGCCAGATCTTTAGATATTTACAAGCTCAACCTTAGGAAGAGCCAGAAACCTTAATTTAATTATTATCCAGTAGGCCCATCTGAAAGTGTGCACATAAAAGTCAGTATTCATACTAGTCAATTGTTTTCTTCAGTGGCGAGTACAGTATTTACACTGTGTGACCTTTACAGAATAGAGAAGTAGTAGAAATACCTTTGACTCCTGTTTATGTGAGGACATATGGATTCTGAGATGTTACCAGGCAGTTCATGTACCTAGTTAGAGAACTTTCTCTACACGTAACAATTTTGATTTCTTCTCAAGTAGAAATTTTTTTCCTTTTTCAAAAAGAGTTTATGATAGCATCCCCTTGTCTCTGAGCAATATAATTCTTGGATGCTAAAAACAAAGTCCCTAGATACAAAGAGCTCTGGCAGTGGTTAATTGTGAACTCCAACAAAGACACACTTGGATTCAAAGCACGGTATTGAAACCTGTTTCTGTGCAAGCAGATGACCCATGCAAATGCAAAATTTGTTTTCTGAGGCGTAGGTGGAAATGGGCATTCCTAACATTGAAATCAACTAGAAAAGTCAAGCAGAAAAAGCTTTGCAAGACAGAATTAGTCTACCTTATAATTCCTTTCAAGGGCAGAGGTGTATAGAACCAATCCTGCCAAGTTCTGAATACTTCTTGAGTGGTACTAACTGTCTCATGTTACTTTTAAGTTCAGTGTTGCCTTTCCCAACCTGTTAGCATCAGTCCCAGAAATAGAAGAAGGAGGGGAGGCAGGAAAGACAAAAAAAGAGAGAAGGAGAAAGTAAAATCAATGCCTTTCAGCTACAATCTTCATGGCCTGAGCAAACATGCCTGCTCTAAAAGTCCGAGAGCCTGCAGATATTCACTGACTTTGATTCCCTTACCTTAGGTAGTTCTAAACAATACAGGGACAAATTGCCATGTGGGACTATAAGACCTTTTTTTTTTCCCCTCGAATCAGCTAATAAACCATAAGACTTAAGTATGATCACATGACTGAGAAAGCGATTTGTTAAAATGACACAACAGGTTAGGAACGCATTACCACTAAAATCTTTCGCCTGCTCAACAATGTATACAAAAGTATGTTCCTAATATACAATTTTTAAATAGATACAGATAGAACATGGGGGTTCTGGGTGACATTCCATCGCTGCTAGTGCACCTTTCAATTAGTATGTAATGAACACACTTATCACTGGCACCACATCTTTTATCACGTTAAACTGTTGAGACTTTCTGCTGTAACTATGAAAGACACAAAATAGCTGTAAGTAAACTGATCACTCAGCAAAGTAACCTAAGTAAAACCTGTAGCCATTTTACTTACAATGTTCCCTTGTAGTGCAAATACTGATGACTTCTCGGTCGCTTGGGGGACTAACACAAAAAAAAAACCCCAAAACAAAAAAACAAACAATAAAAGAAAGATGAACAGCTGGAAAAGTGAAAATAAATAAATGGATGTCTCAATATTAGATAATTATGTTTTTTCTAATATGTGCTTTGTCTCAACATTGACTTCATGAGCTAACAATCAAATGTACTCCTACTAGAATTCATAGAAAACCTCCAGTTTTCCCCAAGAAAAGAGATCATGCCTTTCTATTACATAACAGGTAAAATAGTTCATTCTCACCATACTAGCCTCAAAATATTACACTATAAAAAGTACATTTGATTTTTAAAAGTACCTATGGATTTTTATAAAATGAAAGTACAAGCACTTAAGTAAATTACGGTCTTCTGGTGTTCACAAATTGCAAGATGTACAGCAGATATGGGTGAGTTTAAAAGATCATATGTAACTTATTTTCATTGTGTCATGTGCCATCCTAACAAGATAATTTTAACAATTAGACACTGTTGTAAATTAACACCTATAATGGTTTTGTTTCCAACCTGGGTTTAAAGTGGGATTAAGGGAGAATGGGCCTTCTGCATTCAGGACCTCACCTTTCTGCCAGCAAATAAAAGAGCCAGACTAAGTCCGTTCACCGACAAGTGAGAAGGAGACGGAATACGCAGAGGCAGCATAATGTGAGTTTATGTCAGAGGCAGTGTGCCTGCGACTACAAGTGAACAGCAAAACCCCTAGTGATCCGCAGTCGTACGAGCGGTATAATTTCCTGTAGAGACACTGCTGCTGGTCTCACCACTTGGTTGCCTCAGCTAATCACCTCATTTGCCTGTTTCGGCCATTTGGTGAGATAAAGAATGAGGCACAAAGGGGTGGCAAAGTATGGTGGCACCGGGGGAATGAAAATTAAATGAAGATATGGGAGGTTAAACTAACAAAGGTAAATGTAGAGTATCGTTTACACTGCTTTTTTGCCTATGTAGGCCCAGTATATGAGAAGGTACGGCCCCAGTGCAACGTAACAGCTCTGACAGAATATCCCAGTGCAATTAGATGTGCAAAGCTGTGCTTTTCCCCAGTGGTAACACAAAACTCTTAGTGCTAGCAAATCTCAGAACATGAGTCGTAAGAAACATCAGTGAGCAGAAACTTCTGCATGCAGATATGCACATAAGCTACAAACATGTAGACTATGAGAATGGAGATGATGACACACACAAAAATTAATATTAAACACGAGCCATTAGGATAGTCATCAAATTATGATGCAAAATGAAGCCTACTCCTCTACCACTTCAGATAGACAGTTCATTTACTCAGAGAGATTCTTAGCATTAAAAGAAAAGCAGAGAATAGCAATCTAGCAGCAAGTCCCCTCTTGATGGGCACAAGCAAGTGTGATCGTAGGATCAGAGCAGGGACTTTATCCCAAACTCCTGCAATACTTTCTATGGGCCAACTGATCTGCTCGGCCTTCAGGGCAGGGCATATCACAGGCTAGCACCGAGCGAGCAGCACAAGTGTTCACTATGAGCTGTGCCTTTCGAGTGGTTCTTTTGTCCTGTCTGCAAGATGAATGTAGTTTGCTGAAAGCGAGTTTCTTTAGCCCAGTTTGTACAGGTATGGTGGCTGGCAATATCTGCAGCCAAGTTTTGTAAGGTACAGCTCTTGAAGGTACCTCATATACTAGTGTAAGTGGTAAGTAAAATAAGAAGAAAATGATGACATTCTTCAAGAAACAGCTTTAGGTCCTTGAAAATGATTATTTCGGTTTGCCTGCAACTGTAAAAATGAGTTTCAGGTAATAGCTTTTCTTTTATATAGTAAATGATAAATGAGCATTTAAACATTGACTCATCCACCAACGAAGATATAAAGAACATAAAAACTCACTGTGCTAACAGGGAGTTTGAGGACTAAAGTCACCTGATTTTTCAACCTGGTGATTACACCATAAGGATGTTCATTTGTCTTTACTTCTACTCCAGTGTTCCAAAAAGTATATATATTTCCACCAAAGACAATCAACCCTTTTAGCTTCTGCCATTTATATTTCTGCACTAACCCCCACAAGAGTCTTCTGTTCGAAGTTCATGGGTCTTTTATGACCATAAAGACTATAACTGGAATATTCTGACCTCAGGATATCGAGAGAGAGCAAAAAATATAAAAAGAAACCTTCCTCCAGTGTTCCCCCTCACTCAGTATAGGATTAAACACCCTAAGAAAAAATCCTGTGAAAAAAAGAGTGTTATCCACTTCGATTACCAATAGCAATTCACACAATCGGCTCCTCTTTTGGTCTCAATGTGACAGGAATGAGAAGTAAAATCATTATGTTGGGCCCAAGATTTTTCAAATGGGGGAAAAAAAAAAAATCTAAGCCAAAATAATAGAGTATGAGGAGGGAATTTTATGATTATTAACATGGAAGTTTTCATTTTTCCTAGAAAATACTTTCCAAAGCATTATAATGAATACTGATATGAGAGAACTCCAACAGCACAAACAGAAGTTCACCTCATAATAACTATTATTTAACAGATCAGCTGCATTTTAACATTTCAAGAGACAATCAATCAAGAGACAATGGTGAGTCAGAGGTATAATTTCTTGTCAAGGTTTTATTTCAGTTGTCTCCTGCATTATGAAAGGAAACCATAGGAAATAAGCCATTAAGATTTTACTGTGCTCCATGCAAGGAAATCTTACATTAGGTTTTTGGAGGCTTTAGGCTGGGTTTGTTTGTTTTGAATCAAGAAGAAAATTACTCAGTGCAATAGTACAGCCTGCATTTTACATTTTCTGTTTTGAAGTATAAAATGTGTTTCTTAGCTTTCCCACTAACCTACCATAGATATGCTTGCCCAAAGTATATGCATCTCTTTGAAAACAAGTCAAGATCTTAGCTAATTTTAGCAAATACATATTTTCAAATAAAAGCACACCTTTTATGTTTTGTTCATCAAGCTCTTTGTCTATTTTCTCCAATAAAATGGATTCTTCCTACTCAAATACTTGGCAGATAGACAATATTACTATACATTTTGGAAGTGCCCTGCCCATGGCGAACACCATCACAGTGAAAACAAACAAAATTATGCAGACATTTAAAAGTAGAAATTAATTTATAAAAATGTTCATGGACCTGTTCACTGGAAACTTTCAAAACAATCAGTCAATGAGGAAGTTAGAAAGTTATTTGGTTCAGGGATGTGATTTTTCCCCTCTCTACTGACTGAAGGGTGAAGAATATTGAGCTCATGAATTTGGCGAGACTTGCTTTCTAGCATTCAAAACCTTTGGAAAATAGTTGGCTACAACTCTGTGTGGAAGCTACTACGTCCTGTAAGTGGTTCCCTGTGATCTGAATACTGAAATAAAAATAGACCAAGGATGCTGGAGAGCATGTAAATTAACTAGGGTCTTCAATCACTGGCATTCCAGCATTTGGAGAGTAATTCCTTAACAGGAGTGAAAGTATAAACGAAGGATAGAGTCAGCATGAAAAGGGGCAAAAAACACAAAGTGGAACGTGCTCTGTAACGTCTACATGCAAACTTGGTCATTGCAGTAGAACAAACGAGGCATGTTTGACAGTAATGCAGTAGTTCCAGCTTAGTTTGCCAAACACTTTCAGTTGCAGGATGCTGCATTGAAGATGCTTATAACTTTGCCAGACTTCAATAATTTGGGCCAAAATATCCTCAAAATGAATTGTTTGGAAAAGTGTAAGCAAAAATGGTAGGGTTGTTTCTCAAATGATGTTAAAGAGAAAATGCTGACATTACAAACAAAATCAAAAAACCTCTCCAAACCCCACCTGCATTTCACTGAGAAATATGTTTTCATGCTTTGAAACACTGACTTAAATTTTTGCAGGGAAGTCATTGTGAGATCAGAATTTTGTCTTTTGTTGTCTCGGGGGAGGGGGGGAGGCTCCCCCCTATTCAATGGACTCTTACACTTGGCATCAAAAAATTTCCCTGAAGATTCAGCCTGCTTTGAGGACATTCCAGTCTCGGGCTGCCAGGACAGTGCAAAATGGCAGTGCCCCACCAGGCTCTTCTCCCTTCATACCCAGGTTCAAGGACTGAGAGAGCAGGGAACCTCTGCTTTCCATACTCGCCCCCTCCTGGCCCTCAACACCCCCAGCGTATTTTGCTGACCAGAAAGGTCTCTGTGCAGCCATCACTGCACTGAGCACTCCCCAGAAGAGCTACCTGAAAGTGCGAGCTTGGGCTAAAGTGTAGGCAAATACCCATGCCATTCCTTCTAGCTGCATCCTTGCCTCATTTGCTATGAAAGAGTGTGAATCAAAAGTAAACTGGCACATATGGCCACGGGCACAGGAATCTCCACCGCTATTGATAGAGACATTTGAAAATGTCCAGTGAATAACTCGGAGGTTTCAGCAGCCTTAATTGTGGCATTTCTTGCCTTCAGAGCGCTTAACTTTGTAACCTTAGCATTCTTCCAACATGGGTTTTAAATGTAATATCCTGCTTGCATTTGGAAATGAACAGCCACCATCCCACCAGGTTTGCAGCCCTAGTCACTCCCATTTTAAAAGATACACCCTAAGGACTGACATACATAATTCAGGTTTTGGATCACAGTAACCCCTCTGAAACCTCCTGTCTTGCCTGTCAAAGAAATTGACCTTTCTCAGTTTAAAGGTGCTTTCTCATAGGAATCCTCTCAAAATGTAAAGGTTTTTAACATCCATCCAAGAAAAACAATATCTGGAAGTCTTCTGGACTCCACTTCTGGGCTTCTGAATATATTCATTTGTCATTAGTAATGTTGGGGCTGCCTAAGGTCTTCAATCACTTGTCCAAAGGATAAATATATATATGTCTCTCATATCTTCTACACAGAAATTCAGTAACATCCATACATTTAATAAACAATTCAATAAATAATAGCCTTTAGGAATTCCTTGGAATGTAACCCTGCATTTCAAGCCCTTTCTGTGAGACAGCTTCCACCCACAGTCTCCTTTCACAGCTTACATATACAATCTGAGTCATCAGACCATTTAACTAAGGTTGAATGTTGTATGTAATTATACGTTATACCCCGATTTCCAAGATGCTGAGCTTTGAAAACTTTTGCTGACTTTGAAAATAAGACCTAACCGTACAAATAAATGGCATGTAAGTCACTCACTACGTCCTTTCCATAGCACAAGAGCTACATGGTTAGATTATACTTTCTCTGCCCCCATCTGCACTCATTGTTGCTGTTCCTAAATTTCCATTTTGTGAGAGAGGATAATCTCACCCAAACTCAAACGGATTTCAGTGACCAGAAGGACTGAGAGGCCTGGGTTATTGCATACAGTCCCCAAGTATAGAATCAAGTCATGCTGGGCCATATATAACCATCAGAAACAGGGTCCTTGTGAGAGCGACTATTCCCATGTAAAGCCTGAACTGCCTTTTGCCAGTTCCTACTGACCGTGGAGAGCGCTGACCCTGACTGTATTCTTACCTCAGGCATTACTGAGGTACCTGAAATTATAGGAGAAAATCCCACCCTTTGTCAGCGGGGATATGGTGTTTTTGATGAGCAAGCAGCCTGCAGAAACAATAACATCCACAGGGAAATCCTGCAGATGTTGAGTAGCCCACAGAGAGAAAAACCTTAAAGTTCTTCTGCACAAGACTCTCTGTTCCTGCACAGCACTGAGAGTGTATCCTTTTTGTCACCTCCTCCCTTTTGCTAAAGATTTCACCACACAGTGATGAAATTACACGACAGTTAATGCTGGCTGCTTCAAATCCCCTGGCTGTTCCTCAGGACTATATTGCAACTATTGGGCATAACTACAGTCTTTAGCAGACAGCCACCAGGTCCCTCAGGTCAACTGGAAGCCTTGCAGCTCTGCTAGCTCAGATGGCCACCAGTGTTTATTAGCTCACGATGAACATTCCACATCTACCTTCCTTGCAGTCACAGAGCAAGCAGGAAAAAGGTCTACTCAGAGCCCAGATCACAAAAAAGACAATGTGGGTGTTTCTCTTCCCCCCTTTCACATTCCACTGCTTAAAAACAGTCCATGATCTTGTAAGAAGGCATCTCAAAGATGCCATCTCATATATAGAGAAGAAAAACATATTAATCAACTTCCTGCAAGCACCTCTTCCGATCTAATGAAAAGCCTCAAAAAAACTCCTATTGCTAATAACAAAACATCAACAATAATTATAAATAAATAAATGCAAGTAAGACTATGCCTAAGCCATCTGAATTTTACAAAACTGCACATGCTTTTGGTTTGGAGAAGCATAGGCAGAGGAAGAGCATCCATAGAAAGGGGGTTGGAGATACAGTGCAGGCACAATGAGGAATACACTGTGCCTGCCTGACTCAGCCTTCCTTCTCTAGACATACAGAGCAACTTCCAAATGATCACACAAATTCAATTTTAAGCAACTAAAAAGGTTGCATTTTAAAGATTTCCTCTTCATCTCAAAAAGTGACTTCCTACCAAAGTTCCAAGTTCAGAGAGATTTTGACAGATCTTACAATTGGTTTTCATTTTGCCATTTGGAAGTTAAAAAAAACCAACCAAACAAATAAAAAAAACCCCCCAAAACCCCACAACAGATAAATGGGACATTACCACACAATATAGCAAAAGTTGTTTAGGCGTGTTCTTATTCTCGTCTCCCCGCCCCCCCCCCCCAAAATCAGATAATTGCATGTAACTAGTCACCATTACTTTAAACAAATTATGCTCTGTTGAAACACGAAGAGGTTTTCTGGCAATCCTTTGAGTTCAACCGATCTTATTTCCACTCAACAACAGATATCTGTAGGTGTAACTTGTTTAATAGCATTATGGTTTGGCTCTACCAAAACGGCTCCTCAGCAAACCCTGCCTTCTCATGTCACTTTTCAAATAAATATTTGTAACTTTTATCTTGGAAATTCTCAGGTTCACTAAACAAATACACTCTCTGAACATAGGACTCTTTTGTCCTTTACTTATTACAGATCACCTCCCTAGTACATTACTTAAAAGACTGCAGAATGAAGAAAGGAGACAGTGTGACGAGCTTTCAAGCTAAAGCACTTAAACATAGACTACCTTTTTAAAGTTTATTTTCTTGAATAAATTGATATAGTCAAGCCACTTAAACTGCTGGGTCGTGTCCATCACTGGAAAGAAGCATGTTTCTATAAAAAGGAAGTATAAGTTTTGTCACAGAACATCAATACTAAAAATCACTAGGCAGGCTGCTTGTGTGAAACGCTGGATCTGCAAAGTCAATGGCACAAGTTCTATTGACTTCTGCGGAGAAGTCATTCCCGGTTCTCTCAGATGACATTGAACTATGGATGTGCTTCAGGCACCTCAGGCATGTAAGGAAAAGGCGAACCCTTCCGTCTTTCCTTTCTTTCACAACACTGAGTGGCAAAACACTGTCATTCCTGTAAAAGTCTGATATATTAAAAAAAATCTACAGTTTTTTAAAGATACACTGCTAATGACATATTAGCTACAGGTAGAAAGCTAAGTTTTCACTGGGGGAAAAAAAAAAAACAAAACAAAACAAAACTTATTTGCTGTTTGGTCAGGGGTTTTTTAATGGTTTTCCATTTCCTTGAAACAATTTAAGCTAATGAGCCAAAATGGCCAAAACTTTCAGCAGTCCTATTACTGGGTACTGGCCATGCCTAATTCAAATACAATGGCCACTAATGCGACTTAAATTCAAATTTTCAGGACAGATGTTTAGACATAGGCCCTTGCTTCAAAGCCATCTTTGTACAAAATATTCCCCACAAATTTTATAGGCTGAATTCAACTTGAAAGACCATGATCTGCAAACGTACTCCGTATTTTCAGGAGAAACTTGCAAAACATTATATGAGCTGCTGCTGTTTCAATGATGGAAAGCACAACCCAAAGACTGTAGAGTAGAGCCACGGACATGATGTTAACATCCATTACACTACAGCATCAGACACCAAACCGAGGTCTAGCAACATTCAGTATGCCATAGAGCTTCCTCTGGTGGGACGCAGGATGAAATCATTGCGGTTGAGCAGAGATCTGTAGAGGAAGCTTTCTCGTCCAAACTCAGACGAAGAATGAAATGCTGGAGAATGACTGCAGCAGGGACAGTTTCTAAGATATATAAAGGTTTAAACACCTAGTGTGTTGTGCTTTAGTGCATCTGACCACCATATCTCAAATTAAAACCAAAAACCAGGTAGTAAACTCATACGGTTTCACTACAGAGAGCTTTTTGTTGTGGCATGAAGCAACATACCAGGTTTAACCACTGAACTCCAGGGCTGTAAAAGCCAATTAGGTATTTAAGTTACCAAATCAGGTATTTAAGTGTGGTAATTCTGTAGGAAACAATGGCGCAACATTGTAGCAACAATGTATCAAAGCTCAGGGTAAGGCATTCATAGAGGGGAACTTTCTCTTAAAACAAGAAGAATTTTACACACACACACACCCTGCCAAGCACTGGGACCTTTGTACCCAACCCGTCTGCACCGCCAGCTTTCAGACATTAACATCTGTGCACACATGTGGACAGGATCCCTTGCAATGACATAGAGAGTAATGTATGTAGAAGGTATGTATAAAGTAATTGAAAAAGTTACCCTGAAAGTCCATGTTCATCTCCAAGGAGGAAATAGGACAGAAAGCAAAGGTACAAGAAAGAAATCCAGAGGAGGTGTAGAAAGAAGACAGACAGGACAACAAAGGTGCAAAAATTCACCTTAACTGCTTTTGTATTACCAAAATAACCATGGAAAAATAAACAAGCATATGCCACATTCCCTAAATTCCCATGTAAATTTATTCTGCCCCAGACATACTTTGTCTCCCTGCATGTGTTCACTTTCTTTAGTTTTTCCCTCTGCTCTGTCTTTCCTATTCTCTGTCCATCCCCAATCCCGCTGCTTGGATTGATGCCACTAGCAGTACCACAGTGGAACAAAAATAAGCACCAAATAATCACTCACAGCCTTCTCGTATATGGACCTCATTTAATTAGGTCTGAATAAGACCTGACTAGCCAGAACGACAGTCTCTGAGTATACGCAATTGCCAGTCACCAGTGGAAACAGAACATTGATGCCATCAGTTGTCCCGTGGAATAATATGTGACAGATGAAAGACACACATCTGCGCTTCAGATGTCTGAAAAAAATGCAGTTCTATTGTCTCTACATATGTACATAGATACAGCAAGGAGGCACTGGAAGTCAACATCTGCATATACAGGAATATAATTTGAAGTATTCAGATAATTAGCCACACAGAGCTACATTTTCTGGTTAATATTGCCAGCCAATTTCAACCTTGCACCTAGATTTATGAAAAGGAATATCTGAATTACCTGGGCATCGACAATGTGTATGTATAGACACACAGCTACATGTACACCGGGCTGAGCATTACCCTTACCTTTCATATCTGAGGAAAAGAACCCAAGAGACCCTTCTCTGCAGATTTTAGAAGGAGCAGACATTAACATATGTACAAATAACTTCTTTATTCCATTACTCAGAAGCCAAACTGAGAAGAAGCATTAGCATCCCAATTTCAACTCATGAGTTTCATGCTAAACTACATTTTACCTCTCCTTTGCTTTATTTCAGTACTCTTGGTCCTCCTTTACAAAATTTACATATGCTTCCATGCAAGTAACTGAAAATTCAAGTCTTTCTATTCTGATTTTAAATGAAAGGATCATATATTTTAATAGTTATTCTCTCACATGATTGTTGCCCATTCCTAAAACTGAAGCTATTAGCAGCTGTAAACTTTCCTTCCCTACAGTTGCTTAACTTCAATGACAATTTTAGATTAAAATTAATTCACATGATTAAATAAATTGGAATATTAAAAATAGAACTATAGAATGATAAAAGCAATGTAGATATTTTAGATATAACACAAAGTTTTTAATTAAAACACAGAATCTTCAATTTGCTTCTAAATAAAACAGTAACTTTCACTTGATTGATTCTAGGAGTGTTGCTGATATATCTTGTTATAGTGACGTGAATCACATATTAATTAACAATTTGAGTAATTAAAATGGTTTTATTCTTTAAAGATATTAGAAATTGAGCCAAATATCTATCATATATGTGCAAAATTTATGGTATCCAGCACTGAAGGAAATTTAGTGCAGAATAAGAAAAATATAGGGCTGGCTGGCTACCATATACGTCGAGGTAAGTTTTTTAGCTTACTTGCTGTGTGATGTTATGTACAAACTGAGCTGATCTAAGAGATAAATCTGTTGTTCATGAGGATATGTTTGATGTAATCCTTACACCTAAAGGTAAACTAAGCCTCCACCATGCTTACAGGAAATCCATTAGCATTTACAGTCTGTCCAAACTCAGTGTTTCTAGGAGCTCCAAAAAGCAATTATCTGTTTGCAGAAATGTACCTGTACAGCATTGCTTTCTCATCCTTAGAGAAATTAAGAGTCCCTTAGCGTACTTCAATTCACACATTTATTTTCTTCATACGCATAATGGCCAAAATCCCACCTTACTCATGCCGGTTAACACCAGAAATACATACACTGTCACGATAGTGACTAAACCCGTACTCTAATCTTTATAATTCGTATATAATGAGTGCCTTCAGTTTGTCCCCCTTTGCTGACTACACAGGTTGTGCCATTACCCCCCAGCACGGGCTCTGGGCGCTGGCCAGCCCCCGGTCGCTCTGCGGAGACCCGCTGCTGCCTCTGCCCCTCCACGGGCCTCCCGTCCCTTCCCAGGGCCTTCTCCTTCCCCCGGACCCTCCTTTATCAAACCCCTTCTCCTCACCTTTAGGCTCCCGCCCAGCCGCCCGAAGGAAGCTCACCCAGGCCGGTCGCCACACGCCTCACCGTCTGCCCACCCGCTTACCCCCCGCTGCGCAAACAGCTCCGCGCCGTTTGCTGCCTCCACGGCTTGAATACCATCACTCATTTACGTGTTACCTTGGTTTTCCTTGCATGTCTTTTTTATTAGTCTTCTGTCATCTTTATTTTCACTCTCCTGCCGAGATGGGCACTTGGACCCGCTGCTGGGGCCTGGCACCGGCTGCGCCCTGAGGAGAGGCGGGGGCTGCCCCCTGCTGGGCGCGGCCGGTTCCGGCCGGTTCCGACCGGTTCCGGCCGGTTCCGGCCCAGGGCACGGCCCAGCCCCTCAGCCGCGCCAGAGGCACCTCAGGGGAAGCGGAGAGCGGACAAAATGGCGCCCAGCAGCGAGGCGTGAGGGGAAAAAAGTGAGAAACAGCCCTGAGAGACCGGGGAGGGACACGGACACACACGGGACGGGCGGTGGGGAGGCGGGGAGGAAGAAAAGGTGCTCCAGGCCTGGGGCCGAGACCGGCGTGGGGCAGGTGCACCTGACAGGCCAAGGTAGAGGCGGCGATGGGGCAGAGCCCCTGCTAGCGGAGCTGCGCCGGCCCAGGTTAGTACACAGCTACCTTAAAAAAAAGGGGGTGGGGGGTGGGGGGGGTGGGGTGTGCGTGCAAAAGTATGAAATCGGTGCACAAATTTGGTCTCTATCCCAGGTTTCATTGAGATTCTTGTCAAAAAAAACCCCTCTTGAACACCTCGACCACTAGCACATTATACTGTCAGCTCTAAACTTCTGATGAAAAATACATATGTACATAAATTTATATGTCGCCCCAAGGAGTAGAAAAATATACAGGTACTATAAACTATATTTCTGTACACCGGTTCTTGTGAGTGCTAGCCACAACAACAGAGACTTTCTTGTGTGTCCACACGTATTCTGGCTTATGTAAGTTCAGTGGGAACTTTTATTCCAAAGAGTTTTCCCAACAAATCACACAAAAATCAGCAACCCTTTCCTACGTTTCTCAGGATCTTTAATATTAGCGCACTGCAGATATCCCCCAGCACTGTCAAACCACAGTACATAATATAATTTCAGTATTTAAACTTTCATCCTAATTGGGTTGAAAACAAGATATTTCTATGCTAGAGTCTCTACATTTCCACATTGCGATAACCTTGCTTGCATGTCTGTGTAACACACATGAGATATCTTTCATTTTTTCTCAATGAGAAGAGGATGGCTCAACTGCAGATCATAGATCTTAAACAACTGGAGTCAAGTTGCAAAAGCCTGCGTTGGCAGGTCAACAGTTTGAACTCCTTTCTCTACACATCTTCACTTGCCATCAGGTCAACACAAATATTTAAGGGCTGAGTGCAGCTGTGAACAAAGCAAGCCAGTGCTGGTGAAGGGGCACGAATTCTTCCCCCTCACACAGTGTGTCTCGCACATGCCACAGCAAACTACCTGAATGCTGGGGCTACTGTCCCTTTACCCTCTCACACAGTATCCACCTGATGGTAGATCCAGCCCACAGGTCCGATAACTCCTGTGTGCTTTATTTGCTGGCAATTTTGAATGCTGTCAAAACTCCTCTACAAGGCTGACTCCACCCTTCCATATTTTTCATAATACTTCTCAGCAGTTTAAGTTTTATTCGTACCAAATCTTGTTCCCTGAGGCCTGATGCTTCCAGAACGTTGTTTTCTATCACGTTCTGGCAGAATCTCTTTCTCCATTATGAAGAGGATTACATACATTCCTTAAAGTAGCAAGCATTTAGAATAGTTCTGTCCAAGTATTGTCAACCACTGTGTGAAATATGGGGAACCTGGAATTCCCTCAGCAGTGGCAGAAAGTCCCAAATGCTGTAGTTTTCCTAACTGTCTATACATTATTCTGGGCATCTTGAGCTACAGAAACCTGGGGCCTACAGACTAGCCAGATACAGAAGGACCAGCTAAACATTGGTGCAGACACGTGCAATTTTGCCCTTAACACACTGCTTGAGAGAAAGCCTTATCCAGGCTCCCAGCCTGGATCCAACTGCTCGGCATCACCCTGCTAGGACTACACAAACAACAGAATAACTCTGGGATTCCCAAGGTGTGCCTATATGAATATTTTAGTTTGAATCAGGAGTGGTTTGGATGCTAATCTGGAGGATGCTCTCAGGAGCGTACCCCATGCACTCTGCTACCGGGAGATAGCTTGTGACACCTGACTAGACTAAACACTCAAGTAAGTACCTGTTGAGGCAACAGTTATAATTCTTCTTTTTCCCAGACTTATCATCAGGTAAGAGTAAGTAAGAAACAGCAGGAGTGTCATATATCATGTTCTGCTTTAACAAAAAATCTGAACTTCAGGCTCATGGAGCTATGGAGAAATTCCTTAACTTCCACCAGATGTAGAATACATATTTTCCTTTCAGGGCAGTTGCTGGAATAAACGTCTGACACTGAACAGTGAATGCTACTGCAGGCCTGACTTCATCCGGTCCCCA